>NC_060141.1:826063072-826663072 GCF_021461385.2 Schistocerca piceifrons
TCAGAATTTGAAAGAGAGTATTCCAGTTAACATTGTCAAAAGCTTTCTCTAAGTCTACAAATGCTAGAAACGTAGGTTTGCCTTTTCTTAATCTTTCTTCTAAGATAAGTCGTAAGGTCAGTATTGCCTCACGTGTTCCAACATTTCTACGGAATCCAAACTGATCTTCCCCGAGGTCGGCTTCTACCAGTTTTTCCATTCGTCTGTAAAGAATTCGCGTTAGTATTTTGCAGGTGTGACTTATTAAACTGATAGTTCGGTAATTTTCACATCTGTCAACACCTGCTTTCTTTGGGATTGGAATTATTATATTCTTCTTGAAGTCTGAGGGTCTATCGCCTGTCTCATACATCGTGCTCACCAGATGGTAGAGTTTTGTCATGACTGGCTCTCCCGAGGCCATCAGTAGTTCTAATGGAATGTTATCTACTCCCGGGGCCTTGTTTCGACTCAGGTCTTTCAGTGCTCTGTCAAACTCTTCACGCAGTATCTTATCTCCCATTTCGTCTTCATCTACATCCTCTTCCATTTCCATAATATTGTTCTAAAGTACATCGCCCTTGTATAAACCCTCTATATACTCCTTCCACCTTTCTGCCTTCCCTTCTTTGCTTAGAACTGGGTTTCCATCTGAGCTCTTGATATTCATACAAGTGGTTCTCTTCTCTCCATAGGTCTCTTTAATTTTCCTGTAGGCAATATCTATCTTACCCCTAGTGAGACAAGCCTCTACATCATTACATTTGTCCTCTAGCCATCCCTGCTTAGCCTTTTTGCACTTCTTGTCGATATCATTTTTGAGACGTTTGTATTCCTTTTTGCCTGCTTCATTTACTGCATTTTTATATTTTCTCCTTTCATCAATTAAATTCAATATTTCTTCTGTTACCCAAGGATTTCTATTAGCCCTCGTCTTTTTACCTACTTGATCGTCTGCTGCCTTCACTACTTCATCCCTCAGAGCTACTCATTCTTCTTCTACTGTATTTCTTTCCCCCATTCCTGTCAATTGTTCCCTTATGCTCTCCCTGAAACTCTCTACAACCTCTGGTTCTTTCAGTATATCCAGGTCCCATCTCCTTAAATTCCCACCTTTTTGCAGTTTCTTCAGTTTCAATCTGCAGTTCATAACCAATAGATTGTGGTCAGAATTCACATCTGCCCCTGGAAATGTCTTACAATTTAAAACCTGGTTCCTAAATCTCTGTCTTACCATTATATAATCTATCTGATATCTTTTAGTATCTCCAGGATTCTTCCAGGTATACAACTTTGTTTTATGATTCTTGAACCAAGTGTTAGCTATGATTAAGTTATGCTCTGTGCAAAATTCTACAAGGCGGCTTCCTCTCTCATTCCTTCCCCCCAATCCATATTCACCTACTATGTTTCCTTCTCTCCCTTTTCCTACTGACGAATTCCAGTCACCCATGACTATTAAATTTTCGTCTCCCTTCACTACCTGAACAATTTTTTTTATCTCGTCATACATTTCATCTATTTCTTCATCATCTGCAGAGCAGTTGGCATATAAACTTGTACTACTGTAGTAGGCATGGGCTTTGTGTCTATCTTGGCCACAATAATGCGTTCACTATGCTGTTTGTAGTAGCTAACCCGCACTATCTCAACTGTGATAGGGGAGACTATCGCGGTATATCCAAGCAGGGCGTTCCGAACTGACATACAGGCGTCTGAGGTATAATTGTTCCTGGAGTAATCTGAAGCAACAGTGTGTCAGAAGGACGTATTTACACCCTATCTTTATTTTCAAAGAAAGGGTGCGCATTTGATATATTCGGTACACGCTCCAGAGATTATAATTCCGAATTTTCAAATGGCTCTGAGCACTATGGGACTCAACTGCTGTGGTCATAAGTCCCCTAGAACTTAGAACTACTTAAACCTAACTAACCTAAGGACATCATACACATCCATGCCCGAGGCAGGATTCGAACCTGCGACCGTAGCGGTCGTGCGGTTCCAGACTGTAGCGCCTTTAACCGCGCGGCCACTCCGGCCGGCTATAATTCCGAATTTTCACAAGAAATAAAAGCCACAGGATATGGCTAAGATGGAGACAAAAGGATGCAGTATCTTAGTAAATGGCAAGGTTTGTGACATAGCCGGGACAACACTACGCTCACCAGCTACTATTACAGGTGCGACAATGATCGAGAGAACGCATGGCACATCACTTGCTATTTTGGGCAGAAAAGTCTTTAGAGATACTGCGAGTCAAAAACCTAACATTTCCAGATGATACCCTGTACCTGGGCATCCTTCAGTCACTAAATCAAGTAATAGGATTACAGAAGGGGTGGATTTCCGCAATGCAGATGTTACAACACATCCAACTGTACCGCGAGAAATGGCGTATCCAGGCTATTAACATAAGCATTTCAGCTATTAGTACTGTAGAGATCCTAGTCCTAGTGGTTACGTCCTATTATTTTACGTTTGTTGAAGAGAAGTGCCGCAGAACTCCCAGAAGTACTTGTGCGTCAGTTACCTGTTGCCTGCTTTAGCAATATAAGAGGAAATGTTATGGAGTATTAACGTGGAATTGTAGTTCTAAGCACAAAGAAGTAAGAGTAAACAATTGGTTAGAAGTAAAAGTAAAGAAATGATTAGGAGTTAGTGTGGTAGTTCCAGGCGATTAGGAGTTATAAAATTAGCTTCAGTTTTGAAGCAGAGATATTCCATGAAAGATGAATCTATAGAACATGAATATAGTTGGTAAAGTGAAAAAATTCTGGAAGAATTTATAAAAGACGAGGGAATGTTGCACAGCAGAATAATAATTAAGTGGAGGAAAAATATTTTGTTACAACCGGCTGGGACGGTGATGCTACAAACGCCAGCGTTTTGGCTGTACAACGATGCGTTGCGGAAGTGAAGCGACCTGTGGGAAGTGTGAAAAGGCAGTTGAAAGTGACTGCCCATTTCCACCAATTAACTGCTCTGTGAGCCAACTTGTTTTCTTTAGGAATGCAAAATTCAGGAAATAAAAGTGAGCAAGTGGATTCCCTACACTGAACACGAAAAGGAATATCAGGCGACAGAATCCCCTGTCTTTGGCACTTCTTACGCTTTGACACAAATGGCACCTTTTTTTTTTTTCATCACTCTTCTGACCGGTTTGATGCGGCCCGCCACGAATTCCTCTCCTGTGCTAACCTCTTCATCTCAGAGTAGGACTTGCAATTTAAGTCGTCAATTATTTGCTGGATGTATTCCAATCTCTGTCTTCCTCTACAGTTTTTTCCCTCTACAGCTCCCTCTAGAACCATGGAAGTCAGTCCCTCATGTTGTAACACATGTCCTATGATCCAGTCCCTTATCCTTATCTATGTTTTCCACATATTCCTTTCCTCTCCGATTCTGCGTAGAACCTCCTCATTCCTTACATTATCAGTCCGAATAATTTTCAGCATTCGTCTGAAGCACCACATCTCAATTGCTTCCATTCCCTTCTATTCCGGTTTTCCCACAGTCCATGTTTCATTACCACACAATGCTGTACTCCAGACTTACATTCTCAGAAATTTCTTCCTCACATTATGGCCGATATTTGATACTAGTAGACTTCTCTTGACCAAGAATGCCCTTTCTTCCACTGCTAGCCAGCTTTTGGTGTTTTCCTTGCTCAGTCTGTCTTTGGTTATTTTACTGCCTAGGTAGCGGAATTCATTAACTTCATCTACTTCATGACCATCAATCTTAATGTTAAATTTTTCGCTGTTCTCATATCTACTACTTTGCATTACCTTCGTCTTTCTCAGTCCATACTCTGTACTCATTAGACTATTCTTTCCGTTCAGCAGATCATGTAGCTCTTATTCACTTTCACTCACAATAGCAATGCCATCAGCGAATCGTATCACTGATATCGTTTCACCTTGAACATTAATTCCACTCCTGAACCTTCCTTTTATTTCCATCATTGCTTCCTCGATGTACAGATTGAACAGCAGGGGTTTGTTACACCATTTTTAATACAAGCACTTCGTTCTTGGTCGTCCACTCTTATTATTCCCTCTTGGCTGTTGTACCTACTGTATATGACCTGTCTCTCCCTAAAGCTTACCCCTTCTTTTCTCTGAATTTCGAACATCTTGCACCATTTTACATTGTCGAACGCTTTTTCCACGTCGATAAATCGTATGAACATGTCTTTATTTTGCTTTAGTCTTGCTTCCATTATTAACTGCAACGTTAGAATTACCTCTCTCATGCGTTTACCTTTCCTAAAGCCAAACTGATCGTCATCTAGTCTATAAGTTCAGAATTATGTTGCATGAGCTATCGGTAGGATACTGCTGTGTGTTTGATATCGAGAAGTACCGCGAAAATGGTATAATATTATGGTAAACCAAGCAAAAATACATGTGTTGTTGTAATCCCTGAGTCTGGAGATAGGTGTAGAAAATCAAGCAAGGAAGCAGGTCTGGACCAGAAATAATAACACATTTGTGCCGAGAGGGTACGAGCCCAAATTTGTTGAACGATTCTGAGAGTGACTTAACTCCATTGAGGGTGCTCTGGTCACCCGTCAGGAGTGGATGACTGCCGACATCGCAGGGAAATATCTAGTCCTGAGAGGGGTATATACAGTGCTGTCTGTCTTCATGGTATATGTACAAATAATGTAAGAGGGCTGATTTGTAGGGCACAGGATACAAATTTTATGTTTACTACATCGACACAGTATGCGGTGATATATTTCTGGGTTGGAGATCGGTTTCACGCTCTAATATTCAATCTCCTGTCCTCAGTGGAAGAGCAGTGTCATTGAATAAGAGTCTTTCCGTATTTCACGATATGTAGTGCACTTGCAAGGTTTAGTTGCCAGTACAATATGGCAATCAGTGTAAAATAGTTTTTTTGACATGGGAAATCTCGTCTGCAGAAAGAAAAAAAAGGTTGGATGGTGCTTCCACACTGGCGACAGCATTAATTCAGTGGGTAAATTCAATAAGAGCCAATAATAATCCCCCATTCATTCACAAGACATGCTTTGTGCTGGGATATAGGGTATGCTGAGAGCAGGAAGGGTGCCATGTTAGGACCATGAGGAAGAACGAATTCGCATTTTCCTTGTTGTTCTATCGATAGAGATGATGATTACTGTACACCAAGCTGCATCAGTGACATCATTTCAAGCAATACATCCGTGGGTGCCGTATTCATTATCATGCATAATGCTGGATGTCTGTCCTTCATAACACTTGTTTGTGTGAATCTTGGCAGGATGCATCACCTTCCAGAAGCGCTGATTGTAAGACTTCATCAGATAATTTCCTAGGACTGAGGACAAACGAGACATATAGCCAGTGTGAGTGTAGCCATACCATAATTTTTTTGGGCAATGTACAGATATAAAGATAAGTGCACTGTTTGTGCAAAATGTGTATACATTGCAGTGTAAAGTTACTGTGGCTTATGTTGTGGCATGACCAGAGAAGATGAGTGTGTGTCCTAGCGTGAAGGACGTATAGATTCAGCACATCTATGACCATGAGGGTATGAGAGAGATCTTTACTTGGAAAATTATGTGCGCTATAGATACTAAGATCCGTTCCAGAACCACAGCCGTAAAGAGGAGACATTACCTGAACATCGATTGGTGTCAGACTATAGTAGCAATCGTAATATTTAATTATAGTTACACTGGAAATATTCTCGTGGCTTGCAATTATCGTGTAAGTTATGTATGTATTTGATTATCTGTAGACAACTTTCGCCGGTATAGCTGTCAGTGTAATTTAGCGATCTGTGGAAAATAATTTTACAACTGAAAGTCTCGTCTGCAGAAAACAATTACGAACGGTGCTCCCACTGGACCCACACTGCACCTATGCATCATCTTGCCAGCAAGAGTAAACAGATGCACGTGTGATCCTGAGGATGACTTGGCACTTATTTAGATAGATAACACTCGAAGGGCTTTCACATGCAATCAGCAGGGGCGTGAAAGTGATGGCTCATGCTGGCTTGTGTCCAACAGTGGCTCTCGGCGGCGTCGACACGCCCTGCAAATAGATCTTCACTGCCGGCCAGTCGCGTCAGCAAAGGTGCCTAGGTGAACATGTATTTCGAGAGGATTTTCTCAGCTACCAAATATAAAAGGGATGTAGCCGTCTCATGTTTGTGGGACCCAAATGGGTACCTGTGTGTCACTCCACAGGGGGTGGCAGTGCATCCTGACTTCTGGAAGTGTGTGCAGTAACCTCCTATGCAACTCAGTGGACTGGGGGAAGCGGGATATGCCTTCATACATTGTTAGCATGTCTGTTACATTATTTCATGAGTGGGTCTGTAGGCTGTGCTATACATTATTTGGAGAGTTTCTCAGTTGATTTCGTTTCTGCACATAAGTGTACTGCATTATTATGGGGAGTCTGCATGTCTCTAGTGAAATTATTTCGATAGTTTAAGAGTTGTTTGCGAGTCTGCAGAGCATTGTTTAGGAGTAGTTTACAGGTCTGTAGGCTCTGTGGTGTGACACCCAGCATGTCAGAGCATGTGTTTGCTATCACTGTGATAAATATACTATCTTTCAAAATCCACCCCTAAATAAATTGTCAGAAAATAAATAAAGTACACATCTTCCTCTCTCTAGCAGCCCAGTGCAGGCTGAGTCATTTTACCATGAATCCCTAATCCCATTGCCGTTTCTTTCCCACCACTTTCTTAGGTTAGTAGAGGTTGCATTGTTTTGATGGAATTTGAACTTCCCGCCAGGGGTACGTGTCAGGGGGCATGGTACATTCCCGCTGAAAGCCGCCATATTGGATAACGGTACTTGTGTCATCAGCTGACGTCATGGCCGCCATCTTGAATGATGTCATGCGCTGTTGTGAAGTCTACAGGCCGCCATCTTGGATAATGTCATCGCCGCCATCTTGGATACATCAGGCAACAATGGAGAGTGGAGTGGTAGGAAGGTTGTCCCACTACTCCCCTGTCGTTTTATTCGACCTGCAGTGTTATATCTAGCACGCGTGACAGTTTCATAGCTGTCCCCTCGCTCGCTACATGCAAGCTATTAGTCTTACAGAAAAATGAACAGGATGAAATGTAATGTAGTTAAATTTTGTACTGGCATCCATTTTCTCTGGAGGCGACCATATTCGAGTTGTTGAAGAAAACTTTCAAACGCAAGTCCACCCTCACACTCATCCCTCACCAGTGAGGATATCTAATACAATGTTCATGGCACTCCCTTTTATTTCCTTACAACTTTTGGAAACGTTGCACTAAAACTAATTGCGTTGACAGTTCTATCCAACCAAACCTTTACAAGCACAGTAGTTTCGTCATCAGAAGGATACAACGATGTAATTTTTTATTTTATGCTTTTAAAATTTACAAAATTACTATCTAAAATTCTCACAAACGTCAATGTTACAATTTGTTAAGTGCCTGACTAAGCCGGTGGCGAAGTAATGCCAGTCAATGAAGACCACAAAAAGCCTAATGAGGCAAATAATTCGTGCAGTCGCAATTTTTTGTACAGTGGTAGGAGGGAGTGCCATGAACAACATACTAGTAATTTTGACCATTGGTCTGAGTGTGGGAATATGGGTGCTTTGAAAGAACACTTTTGTACTTTTTCTTGAATAACTCGAAAACTACGTCCACTAGAGAAAACATATCTCAGTACAAAATTCAACTACATTACATTTCCTCCAAAAAGGTCCTGTTCATTTTTCTAGAGGACTAATAGTTAGTCGCGGCCACACCGCCGTACAAATTTGACGGTTGGTTCTTCGGAACCTTTAAAGTACTGGAAGAAGACGCTTTTGGAATGACATACGACTTCCTGAGAAACGTATACACTGTGGAACTGGGGAACGAGGAAATTTCCCAAAAGATTGCGAACATGACGAACGAAGACGCCGAGTACAAGAAAAGCACAGGCGAGGTGAGTCGTGTTCCCATTACGTGTGCTGGATTAGGACTCAGAACCGCAAAAGTGCATCTGTTACTGTTTGAACTTGATCTGGCGTATATTAAACGGGTGGTTTCTAAATTTGGTACTGAGTATACAGTAACAGCCTACTGGTGGGGCGGTAACATGCACTACAAAGTGCAGTGTGTTAACTGTAAGACGGCAGAGTTGTGAGGGGAGTGCGGAGAGAGGAGGAAGCAAGCATTGGCTGGCGAGGGGAGTGGAGCCGTTGGGGGGAGGGGGGGGACAAGGCACCCCTACCAGTTGCAGTGCTGGCACTACAAATTGCGCTTCATGCTTACACGAAAGCAGACGAAGGCTTGGAAGTAAGACTCGCTTTAAATGTTGTTCGTAAACGAAACTGAAATCGTCATGTGCATTAAAATCTAATATATATATATATATATATATATATATATATATATATATATATATATATATATATATATAAATGAATTTATTTGTGTTTGTCTACTATGCGCTCACAAACCATTCATCCAATTGCAATGAATCTTTGGTGAGTTGTTCTCCGAACGCCCGAAAAGAGTAATGGAAGCAATTTTTTCTGCTCCCTTTCCCTTTTGCAGCATTGAATCACACGCAATATAATTTTGCGAGCATCGCTACGTAATACTGGTTTCCTTCTAACCGTAGGCCTACCGGTAGGGGTTGTTGGCGACTCCCGAGATGGGCCAGCAACTGCCTCTTCACTCATTTTGATAATGTGTAGCACAACTGCACAATAAAAACACGCAGAACAGTACAGCGCAAAACAATAACGAAGCAGACGACAATGGCTACCTTGTACAATACAGTCAGCTACGTAATGTTGGCAGCAGTCGCAACTGCGCGCCTACCGAAGCCTCCCGACGTTTACCGACTTCTACCGATTCAGGACTAGGGAGAGACCTGCCATGTAAAAGTTTACATACTGTGCAGCTCCCTGCCAAGTCAGATGCGGAAGGCATGCCGCGGGCCCAGTATGCCGCAGTCGCCAGCCGTCTGTTTACTAGCAGAGACAGCCTGGTGCGCCCTCCCGATGACGTAGCACTCGCTGCCGCGGCAGTGTCGCAAACCAGAGCACTGCCTGCGGCGTGGACATGTCCGACGTTCAAGCAGACGTTGCAAATATCGCGCAGTTAAGGTTGTTCCTGAACTTAGTTCGCCCTCACGCAGCTTCGCAGATGAATCAGTTGTGAAAGAATCTGTTGCAGGGGAAAAGGTACGTCTTTTGCACCGTCGGACAACACTACTGTCACATCTGACGATCCTGCAATTGACTCTTTGAATAAACAAACGTGACAGCACCAACGATGCCGACCGACAAGTGACGCCACAGCTTGCAGATGACGTCACAGGTCACACAGGTCACACTGAGGCGCGTGCCACTGAACAAGCAGTTCCTACTTTAAAAATATCTAAAAAGGCCGTATCCGACTTCCAGAAGGATTTCCAAGGCCGACCCTCGCCTGGCAAAAAGAAACTTCGCATTGCTCGCGGAGGAACTACTGGGGCTGCACAACAGTTACGGCCGGTAGCCCGACAAGTGGTTGCGAAACTCAAAAACAGCCAACCTGAAATAACTGCAACATCCGCAACTGCCATCTCAGAACCCATGGATTCCGACGAGAATCGAAACATACCACCGTGCGGTCATTGGTGGACGGACTGTGAAACGGGCAGAAATGAGGACCAACCCGAGTTTTACATTGAAATGTGTGCGTGTATTTGTATGTATGGACAGAACGGCATTTCGTGGTTGGGTATGCCTCCTGCTCGGTGACGGAGACTTTCACATCCAACATAACAACGAGTAACATTAACGGAATTCAGAGTGATGTAAAATTCAAAGCGCTCACAGACTTCCTATACGCCACTTACGTAGACGTCACGCTCTTACAAGAAGTCTGCGTAGAACCGAAAATAGTGCGATTTTTAGCCATAACGAACATCAGCAAACAGGATCACGCAGGAACTGCAGTCCCACTCGAACATAATACGGCTGGCAAATGGACGGGGCATATCCTGTCGAATCAATGGCGTTTAGATTGTCCATCCGGCAGTAAGCGCCGAAAGGAACGATCTTACTCTTACAAAAATGATGTGCCTTTTTTAATTAATGAATATTCCGCGAACTGCATCTTAGGGGAAGATTTTAATTGTGTTATCTCAGCAAATATCCAAACACCGAACTTAAATAAATGCACAGAACTCGATGAACTCGTCCATGGACTGAAACTACTACTTGGCACCTGAGAAAAATACACGAGAACCGCGTCTCATTCCCACACATAGCCTGCAGTTCATATACGCCTCTGCCGCTGTCAGCCATAACACAGTGAATAGAAACATTCCTCAGTCGGCTTTTCTGACAGCAGTACCCATCAATCCTACTACGAGATGGTATCCGTCACTCGACCATAATACGGGGACAAATGGATGGGGCATATCCAACGCCCAGAAGAGTTTCGTGGGAGAGGCTGCTGCAGAATGGACGCCAGGCTGTTGCAAGACAAGCACCTGGACGCAGACATTAGCTCGTAAGCTCTCCGAAACCCAATAGGGATCGAGTAGTGAAAGGTGGCTACACAGAGCCAAACTGATATTTATATCAATAGTAAAATGTTACGCTTACCGGAAGTCCAGTTGGGCCAAACAAACAACAGAATTTTATTTTTCATGTCTCCGTGAACTATACGAAGCCAGTGCCATCACAGCCGTATAAGGAAGTACAAGGCGAAAATTAAGAACCTGCATCCGAAACATATGGAAAGCATGACAACGTGTTCCAACCAAAGGACATCGTGTCATAAGAAACAGTCGTTCTGTACCACACTTTACGAACAATGCGGCGGCAGAAAGCGAAGGTAATTGAGGAGGTTATTGATGGGACCCGGAATGTAGTTACAAGACAACGCGACAACAGGTGTATAACTACTGCAGAGAACTTTATGACAGGCAGGAGACCAGTGAACGCTTTGTACCGAAGTACTCAATGAAATAGTTTCCGTATTGATAAGCCTGAGGCCCCATTCAGTGAAGACGATGTGAAACAGGCCGTGTTCAGCGCCTCGAAACGAAAATCTCCTGGACCCGACAGTCTCTGCGCTGAATTTTATCAACAGTACTGGAATATCTTGGCCCCAACATTAACTCAACTCGCTAATGAATTGTGGCAGCTTTAATCTGTAAGAGAGGAACTCAAAGAAGGCTTCATTGTGCCTTTACCCAAAAAAGGAACCAGCAAAAGGATAATGAAATGCGACCTAGGCCTATCACCTAACTTAACTCAGAGTTTAAAATCGTAACACTGACTGTCCAACAGCGAATGCAACCGGCGTTACACAAAATACAACACACTGGACCCGCATTCGGGAGGACGACGGTTCAATCCCGTCTCCAGCCATCCTGATTTAGGTTTTCCGTGATTTCCCTAAATCGTTTCAGGCAAATGCCGGGATGGTTCCTTTGAAAGGGCACGGCCGATTTCCTTCCCAATCCTTCCCTAACCCGAGCTTGCACTCTGTCTCTAATGACCTCGTTGTCGACGGGACGTTAAACACTAACCACCACCACCACCACAAAATACAAGGAAAATACCAGTATGGTGCAGTACCTGGACGCAGTGTAATATCAGCTGCCTGCGATCTGCGGGGTATCATCTGTACTCTGGCGGACAATAAAGACCCTGCGCGCTGCTATTTTTAGACTTTGAAAAAGAGTTGTTGTTGTAGTGGTCTTCAGTCCTGAGACTGGTTTGATGCGGCTCTCTACGCTACTGTATCCGGTGCAAGTTTCCTTATCTCCCAGTACCCACTGCAACCTACGTCCTTCTGAATCTAAATGTGTATTCATCTCTTGGTCTCCCTCTACGATTTTTACCCTCCACCCTGCCCACCAACTCTAAATTGGTGATCCCTTGATGCCTCAGAACATGTCATACCAGCCGATCCCTTCTTATAGTCAAGTTGTGCCACAAACTCCTCTTCTCCCCAATTCTATTCAATACCTCCTCATTAGTTACGTGATCCACACATCAGCATTATTCAGTAGCACCACATTTCGAAAGCTTCTATTGTCTTTTTGCACAAATATTTATCGTTCATGTTTCAATTCCATACATGGCTACACTCCATACAAATACTTTCAGAAACGACTTCCTGGCACTTAAATCTATACTCGATGTTAGCAAATTTCTCTTCTTCAGAAACGCTTTCCTTGCCATTGCCAGCCTACATTTTATATCCTCTCTACTTCGACCATCATCAGTTATTTTACTCCCCAAATAGGAAAACTCCTTTACTACTTTAAGTGTCTCATTTCCTAATCTAATTCTCTCAGCATCGCCCGAGTTAACTAGACTACATTCCATTATCCTCGTTTTGCTTTTGTTGATGTTTTCATTTCATATCCTCCTTTCATCACACTGTCCATTCCGTTCAACTGCTCTTCCGAGTCCTTTGCTGTCTCTGACAGAATTACAATGACATCGGCGAACCTCAAAGTTTTTATTTCTTCTCCATGGATTTTAATACCTGCTCCGAATTTTTCTTTTGTTTCCTTTACTGCTTGCTCAATATACAGATTGAATAACATCGGGAATAGGCTACAACCCTGTCTCACTACTTTCCCAACCACTGCTTCCCTTTCATGTGTCTCGGCTCTTATAACTGCCATCTGGTTTCTGTACAATTTGTAAATAGCCTTTCGGTCCCTGTATTTTACTCCTGCCACCAGAATTGGAAAGAGAGTATTCCAATCAATATTGTCAAAAGCTTTCTCTAAGTCTACAAATGCGAGAAACGTAGGTTTGCCCTTCCTTAATCTATTTTCTAAGATAAGTCGTAGGGTCAGTACTGCCTCATGTGTTCCAATATTTCTACGGAATCCAAACTGATCTTCCCCGAGGTCGGCTTCTATCAGTTTTTCCATTCGTCTGTAAAGAATTCGTGTCAGTATTTTGCAGCCGTGACTTATTAAACTGACAGTTCGGTCTTTTTCACATCTGTCAACACCTGCTTTCTTTGGGATTGCGTATGACCGCATAAACCACGAATATCTGATTAAGGTACTAATGAAGATTTGTTGCGGCCAGCGTTTCGTCAAACTAAATCAGCACTTCATTTCAAATGCCACATCAGGTATCTTAATTAACGGCCACCTTCCTGACAAAATCGTAACTAGAAGATCTTTCAGGCAAGGCTGCCCCCAATCAGTGTCGTTGTACGGCATCGCGGTAGAACCCTTACTTGCCCGCCTGATCACTTGGAGTCAACACTGGAACGGAGAAAGTAGCTCGCACTGCTTGTACTGACCACGTCTGCTTAATAGTACGATCCGTAGCTAATCTGACGGAAGTGAAGAACCTCTTCAACGACTTCAACGCGGTCACCGGTGCTGAATTACACAACAGAAAGACGACGTTGCTCCATGTAGGAGGAGGCATTGGTGATGCTACCCATCTCGATTGACGTGCAACGAGGGAACAACACAAATCTGTAGGTGTCTACTGGTGTGCAGTATCAGACGTGAAGGCGACAAAGAAACCGGACAGACACTCTGCACGAGGTCAGCGCCACAACATGCATTCATTCTGACAAGGAACTGTATCTCCTGCAAAGAGTACACACAGTCAGAATATATACGAGCAGAATGTACTACATGGGCCAAATCTTACCAGTCTCAAATCACCTAGCAGACAACGTACAGAAGGCGCTCTGTTCGTATGTGCTCAGAGGCCACATATTGACAGTAAGCTTTGAAACGTCGTCCTTGCCAACCTCAAAACGTGGGGTTGGTCTCATCAGTGCCAGACATAAGTGACGGACCTTACTAATCAACCGTTTGCTTAAAACTATCAGCAAGGACACACCGAGATTAGTAAAGAACTTGATGCTAAATTCTAAGCCATGCAGTATAACGCCACCCATTAACGAACCTCTGATACGAATAACCTTTCGCCATATTAGACTCTACTACTGCTAGTTCAGTTACACACGACAAGCTGACAACATCCATCCACTTTATATCAACGCTTTCTCACAACTGATAGTAGAAAAAGCAGAGTCATTCAAAAATACCCGCAAGCAAAGTGGAATACCATCTGGCGAAACATCCACAGCAGTGTATTGCTACCTGTCGTCCGGTCTACGTGGTATCTAATCATAAACGACAAAGTTCCACCCAATGAGAAACTCGACAATATCCATATGCGATCACATGGACACCTGAACTCACAGATTCACCTGGGGTTCAGCTGGACTGATCACAGTACACACGCGAAGCACACTGGCGACAACTGACTGCACGATTCCGCACAACGTCGACTTCATGGAACTAACCAAACCAGAAAAAAATATATAGCCCCGCAGAAGCAAAATTCGTCGTTTAGAATTTAGGCCACACCGCTGATTATATTATCACTGTCATGCAACACTTGAAAAATACTGTACATACATGGAATACAAACATGCAAAGATAAGAGGACAAAGAGATTAAGCTGACACGTATGGTAACATGTTGAAAATTACGGTACATATGTGAATCAATTTATTTAAATCAATATTTAGTACAAAACAACGAATCATAAGAACATGGAAAAACCCAGCAAAACTGTCCCATGGTAATATAATTATTATTTCTTATTTTTTCCTTTATTTGGCAAGGAGACAATTTTAGTTTGTACAAGAAGACATTTCAAATCACCAGAAGATAACTTCACTTGTTATACAAACGTTGCACTATTCCTTTAGTTACGACAAAGGGGAAAAAATACAAGACAAAAAAGAAAATTTCTGTTTCACAACCGTCCAGGAGAAGACTATTCTGTGAACAAAGGCAGGGTATTGTTTGAAATTTAACAGCTCCTGTCTCTACCATTACAAATACCAACATCCTTTGTTTATATGCAAGACTAATGTAACTTTCAACAAGAATGTTGAATATTTGAGAACTAACCATCCAATTGTGGTTTAGTGCATTGATGTAAGAAAAATTAAAGATTGTAAAAGGCTATTTCATAAGATCTATGTTTTTCCATCTGCGTACAAGTGATCAATTTATCCTGTGATTCAGTGATGGAAATGGAACAATTTACTACAATGGAAGAAATTCTTCACTAGGATACAGTGCAAAAAATTATTTTGGCGAAGAAGGCTTTGAAACCGATGACCCAACTTGTTGGACGACGTCGACCGTCGGATGTCATTATTCGATCAGCTTTTCGGCTTAGGGAATCACACGTGACGAACTGTTTTCCCCTCGCCTGTGTGTCGTTTCTGCTCTGTCTGGTTACTTCAGACCATGGCGTCATATTGCAGCTCGTAACTCCGGCGTATTTACAATCCAGACATACAAAGATGGGTTCAAAGTAAATCTAGACGTCCAGCAGTTCAAACCGGAGGAAGTGACGGTAAAGGTGGTGAGCGACAGCGTTGTGGCAGAGGCAAAGCATGAAGAGCGCCAAGATGAGCACGGTTATTTGTATTGTCATTGTTCTTTCGTACAAGAAATTCAGCACTTCATTTTTCTGCTTCTTACCATGGAGGTGTTATGTATGTGAAAGCCTGCGTTTAATGATTTTTGAATCACTTTCGTTTTCTGTAAGTGTAAAACAATGTTTCATACACAGCTGTTTGAAGAACGCATTTTGTGTACTGTTGTAGTGGTACATAATTCTCCCATTGTAAGACTGATGGTATTTGTATTGATGTTCAATAAACACTTTGTATGGAAAGTAGCGAGCGAGAGAATAACTGTGGAACAGTCGCGCGTGGTGTTTGAAGGCAAAACTTAACATTGCGGGTTGCATAAAACGACAGCGGAACGGTCTGTTCAATCATTCCGTATAAATGCTGTACAAGTATAGAAAAGGGAAACGTTGTCAGTAAACGTTTCTAACAGTTCCTGACCGCTTTACTTTAGATTTTGCACGCCAGTCTAGTAGACTTCAATCAAATATACGCTACATATTTTTTTAAGAACAATGTACACATCTTCTATTAATATCGACTCACAGAAAGAAAATACTGCGCTTTGCTGTGAGAATGTGCGGTTTGCTGTGGTGAGTTTTAATTACGACAGCAGGGCATTTAAACCATGACATAAATTATATATATAAGGAAATAGAGTCCCTACACACGAAGAACGGGAAGGGGCAAACTTTATAGGCTATGCCACCAACATGGCGGCCATCTTGAAAGCCGCCATCTTGGATTCAACTTCAAAACTTCAAATGGGAATGTGGTCATTTGACATATCAAACAGATAGAGAATTTCACCAGAAAAACAATGCCGTTGTTATTTCAAACATAGCTTTGTTCATTCTCGGGTTATAGCCAGTTACATGTGGCAGTGGTGTGACGCTCGGCAGCATGTGTGTAATGTGCCGAAGAAACATTACGCCGATGTTACACAGTCCTGAGAGACCACCAACAGTCATAGGGATGGCTCGATATGTTGTCCATTATGTTGTATTGTTAGTGCTATCCTCCGAACCCAGTCCTGATGAACTTTGTTTGACCAACACATCTGGCTGAATTTGACCACACGCATCAACAATGCGCTGCTTTAGATGATGCAAATCCCGTATTTGCACAGAATAAACCAGTGCTTTGACATGACCCCAAAGATAAAAATCCAAAGGAGTCGAATCTGGTTAACGCGGTGGGCACTCCAGCACTCCACAGCACCCTTACGACCAATCCGCTTCTGAGGGAACTGCACCTCCAGGTATGCTCGCATATTGTGCCCATAATGTGGTGGGGCTACATCATGCTGGAAGATGTCGGAAATGTCCCGTCCTCCGTTAACAACGAGGAGAACACTTCTTCATCCAATATCCTCAGATAACCGTTTGCTGTTAACGAACCATCAATAAAAAAGGTCCAACGACTTTGGTACCCCGCACACCACACGAGACCATCACTTTTTATGAGTCGACCGTTTTGGAAGCATCAATCCAGTGTGTATTTGTGTCGGACCAGTATCTGTGATTCTGCTTGTTCACTTCACCATTGATAAAGAAATTGCTTTCATCACTGAACAGCACCTGATAGGGGAAACGTGGGTTTATCTGCAGCTGCTGTGTCACCCATTCTGCGAACTGTGCCCGACGGTTTGGGTCATCCTCGTTCAGGTGTTGGAGCAGCTGAATTTTGTACGGGTGCCATTTGTGCTGCGATAAAATTCGCAGTATGGAGGTACGGCTAACCCCACATTCTTGTGACAGGCGACGAGTACTCCGTTGTGGACTCTTGCTAAATGATGCCAACACGCTCAGTGATGTTGCTTATCGGTGGCGAAATTTGGTCTTCCAACCTTAGGTTTATCTGCGACAGAACCTGTTGCTAGGAATTTGGGCAAAAGCTTGGCAACTGCGCTGTGAGTGATGGGCTGTCTGGTTGGGTGACGACTGTTGAAATCCTCAGCAATGACCTGTGTGCTTCTTTCTCCTGATATCAAGATGATTTCAATGCGTTCTTCATGTGTTAAGGCTCTGAGCACTATCGGACTTATCTTCTGAGGTCATCAGTCCCCTAGAACTTAGAACTACTTAAACCTAACTTGTAGTGTTGGCAGAAGAGCCAACACTGTTTTTCTAGAGGAGGCCGAAATGCACGCGTTTAATTACACGCTGACTGGCGTGAGGTCTGGAACAGGACAATATCTTGCGAATTGCAAATAAAGTACGTAGATGAGGTAATACTTAACTTTAATCCACAATTGTAGACCATCTCTCGTTACGGTACATGCTTCATAATATTAATTATCAATTGAATACGGCGCCTTGCTAGGTCGTAGCAAATGTAGCTGAAGGCTATGCTAACTGTCGTCTCGGCAAATGAGAGCGTATTTGTTAGTGAACCATTGCTATGAACGTCGGCTGTACAACTGGGCGAGTGCCAGTACGTCTCTCTAGACCTGCCGTGTGGTGGCGCTCGGTCTGCTATCACTGACAGTGGCGACACGCGGGTCCGACGTATACTAACGGACCGCGGCTGATTTAAAGGCTACCACCTAGCAAGTGTGGTGTCTGGCGTTGACACCACATTACTAACCTAAGGACAGCACACACATCCATGCCCGAGGCAGGATTCGAACCTGCGACCGTAGCGGTGGCGCAGTTCCAGACTGTAGCGCCTAGAACAGCTCGGCCACTCCGGCCGGCCATGTGTTAAGGACATTTTGTAGCCTGTAAATAAGGAAACAATGATGAAAAGGTCAGCATGAGTAAATGGTATCTAACAGTTAAAGTCATGGGATAGACACTTTACACCGTTTCAGACTCAATTTTATGACTTCTCAGTACGTAATACTCACGCTGCCGCGCGTCCCGCTGCTGCCGCAAGTAATTGGCTATAACCCGAGAATGAACAAAGCTATGTTTGAAATAACAACGGCATTGTTTTTCTGGTGAAATTCTCTATCTGTTTGATATGTCACAAGACCACATTCCCATTTGAAATTTTGAAGTTGAATCCAAGATGGCGGCTTTCAAGATGGCCGCCATGTTGGTGGAATAACCTATAAAGTTTCCCCTTCCCGTTCCTCGTGTGTAGGAACTCTGTTTCCGTGTTTGCTACTCCATTTGGATTTTATCAGGGTGTTTCCATACTTTTGGACCACCCTGTATATATATATATATATATATATATATATATATATATATATAAAGCTACGTGGAATGCTGTCGCTGAAGCTGCTATCCTCACGGATAGAGGAGAGGGGCAGTACAGCTGATTGCCTCAAATGTATAACAATTTAATGACACTCCTTTATCATTTTAAAACGACTGCTCTATAACGTACACACCAACAAGCAGGAGATTTTTTAACAGTCAGTGCGCGGTTCTTCTGTAAGGGAGAACAACAACAACAACATTATGTAGCAAGGAGCTTAACAGGGAGCTCAGAAGCCAGTACACCTGTTCGTACTGGAGCTCCCCGTGCAAGGTGACTACCAGCCGGCCGCGTCAGTGAAGGCAGCTTATTGTCAAAGTGTATTAATTTCATAAAAATCTTTCGAAATTTTTGTTAGAAAGGATGCTAATAGATGGTGCTTTATAGCTCGTATCAGCAAGCAGACGTCACATTAACATCACGACCTTTTCAATATTTCCACCATTCGTATTAGAGAGACGGATAAAAAACGAAATTTGACATCACATGCTGTAGCCTCTCAACGAAAATAGATTCAGCTGTCACACAGATCGACGATTCAAGTTCGTCTAGTGTCGTGAGATACTTCCAGAAGACACTGTCCTTCAATGTGCACCGCAAAAAGTGTTTACGAGGAGACATGTCGGTCGAATACGTATGTCAATCATGCCGACAGTAGCAGTTTTGTGATAATGCAATGCAATCAATCCGTTACAGAAATATCCACTGAGTAAGCGAAATAGCTGTTCTATAGAATGTGACCGGATTCCACGTTGCACGTGCCTCTTCGATGCTTCAACGCTTGCTGTGTGGCGATATACTGTTCCAGAAACGTTCGCTGGTTATCGATTCTCGCATGGAAAACGTCTCTGCTGCAGACCACAGCGGCCCAAAACAGTATCAATTTCTCGCAAATGGATTGTTTTTGTTTCGTTTTGTCACGTATCTCTTCATATTGAAGTGTATTTCTTCTGTGTACCAGATGTGACCAAGCCCGCGTCAAGCCATTCATTATCAATCACTGCGAGAACCTGGTTGGCGAAGTCAGTCCTTTATCCTACGGTAAGTACCGGTATGAGCTGATAACTTTGGAAACTTGCGTAGACTGTTTCTCAGTATTGTGTCTCACGTCTGGTTGGCACAGATGAGTCACTTTTAAACAGTTTTGTGATCGTTCGAAGCTCATATGGTATTGGAATGGTGAGCAGAAGGCGAATCAGGTGATAGTTCAGTGTTGCACGCTTCTGAATTTGGCATTCAGTGACGCACGGTTATCGACAGTTATAATTCCAAGACACGGTGCTTTCAAGAACTTTCAAGTTTTTTTTTTCGTGCGTGATGCGGATTCTGACGAGTTGTTTCTCTTGTACCGTAAGAAGTTGTTAGGATTAAGTGCATACGCACGTGATAGCCAGTAAGAGACCTTGTATTGGATCGTACAGCTGTTATCTAGCTGGAGGAGAGATAGTTTTGGCATGGTTTCAATGGTTTTACACTACTGGCCATTAAAATTGCTACACCAAGAAGAAACGCAGATGATAAACAGGTATTCATTGGACAAATATATTATACTAGAACTGACATGTTATAATATTTTCATGCAATTTGGGTGCATAGATGCTGAGAAATCAGTACCCAGAACAACCACCTCCAGCCGTAATAACGGCTTTGATACGCCGGGGCATTGAGTCAAACAGAGCTTGGATGGCGTGTACAGGTACAGCTGCCCATGCAGCTTCAACACGATACCACAGTTCATCAAGAGTAGTGACTGGCGTATTGTAACGAGCCAGTTGCTCGACCACCATTGACCAGACGTTTTGAATTGGTGAGAGATCTGGAGAATGTGCTGGCCAGAACTGCAGTCGAACATTTTCTGTATCCAGAAAGGTCCGTATAGGACCTGCAACATGCGGTCGTGCATTATCCTGCTGAAATGAAGGGTTTCGCAGGGATCGAATGAAGGGTAGAGCCACGGGTCGTAACACATCTGAAATGCAACGTCCACTGTTCAAAGTACCGTCAGAGGAACAAGAGGTGACCGAGACACGTAACCAATGGCACCCCATACCATCACGCCGGGTGATACGCCAGTATGGCGATGACAAATACACGCTTCCAACGTGCGTTCACCCCGATGTCGCCAAACACGAATGCGACCATCATGATGGTGTAAACAGAACCTAGATTCATCCGAAAAAATGACGTTTTGCCATTCGTGCACCCAGGTTCGTCGTTGAGTACACCACCGTAGGCGCTCCTGTCTGCGATGCAGCGTCAAGGTTAACCGCAGCCGCGGTCTCCGAGCTGATAGTCCATGCTCCTGCAAACGTCGTCGAACTGTTCGTGCAGATGGTTGTTGTCTTGCAAACGTTCCCATCTGTTGACTCAGGGATCGAGACGTGGTTGCACGATCCGTTACAGACATGCGGATAAGATGCCTGTCATCTCGACTGGTAGAGATACGAGGCCGTTGGGATCCAGCACGGCGTTCCGTATTACCCTCCTCAACCAACCGATTCCATATTCTGCCAACAGTCATTGGATGTCGACCAACGCGAGCAGCAATGTCGCGATACGATAAACCGCAATCGCGATAGGTTACAATCCGACCTTTATGAAAGTCGGAAACGTGATAGTACGCATGTCTCCTCCTTACACGAGGCATCACAACAACGTTCCACCAGGCAACGTCGGTCAACTGCTGTTTGTGTATGAGAAATCGGTTGGAAACTTTTCTCATGTCGGCACGTTGTAGGTGTCGCCACCGGCGCCAACCTTGTGTGAATGGTCTGAAAAGCTAATCATTTGCATATCACAACATCTTCTTCCTGTAGGTTAAATTTCGCGTCTGTAGCACGTCATCTTCGTGGTGTAGCAATTTTAATGGGCAGTAGTGTATTAAAGTGAAGAGCCTTTAGTTGTTTACGTGGACACTACGTCTTGAACTTTTATCCTCTTTCGCATTCCGGAGATTCGTGAAAAAGTTATCAGCAACATGTTTGTTATAAGTGCTGCACTGCAGTGTGGTTTCCCAGTGCAGTTGTCGGACCTTAGAATATTTGCTAATGTTGTTACAGGCAGTGCTGACTATTTCAAATTTTAGACTTATTTAAAAGGATTTTTTTTTTCCTAACTAGAACAGTGGGTAAGTCAGGAGTAAAGTTATGAAAGCAGGTTATGAATTGTATCTTCACAGCTCACTCCGTAACATTATTGCTCGTGAAACACAAGCTTCTGACTTCGATTCCTGGTCTGGCGTACCACAGTTTTGATTTGCTAGAAACTTATTTTAACCTTGCCACACGAATAATGCGAGGTTGATGGACCCTACACTTTTTTTTCAGTATTGGCAGTGCTGACGACAAAGGTTTCCTCAACTGATGAGTGGTTTGAAACGTTCCGTAATTGGGCACGCAACACACTTCGGAGAGAGCGTGCTGATTCACGCGTCAAAGCACTGTGTGTCATACATCGCGATGGTAGACAAGGAACGTCTCAACTGCAGCACGTGTTTGTTCATTTCTAACGAAGCGTGTGAACACTGCGTGTTGCTGTACATTCAGAAGTTTAAAGAAGGCTGTAGCACGGTTTTCAGTGTTGCCATTTAACAAAAAGCTGCAAAACTTTGCTCAAATCTGTCGCAATTTCAGACCGATGCCCTTGCACTCTGTTAAAGCTGCAGTACTGTTCCAGCGTCCCAGGACGCTTTTAATAGCATCTCAGGTTCTTAATGGGAAATGAGCGTTCGCGTGGGGCGAGGTCACGGCATGCACGCAGTGTGTGTGTGTGGCCCTGCCGTAGCAGTGGGAGCGGCCGGGAGGTGGGGGGCAGGCCGCCAGCAGACCCGCAAACAAAAGAGGACAGCCGGGGCTCTCGCCCGGGAGCGTAGCTGCGCTGCGCTCGGGAGTTCCGGAGGCGGCAGTTGCTGCGGCGTGCGCCAGGTGGCGGGTCGGTCGGCTGCCCGAGTATATCCACTCACGGAGCTGCGAACAGCAGTGTAAGGCAGCGGGTGCAAACGGATCTGGGATTTTTACGAAGTGGAGTAGAAACTTGGTCGTGGAACCCCGTCCCCTCGAGCATTTCAAATATAGGATTAAAATAAATGAACCTCAAAATCATATACCGGTTGAGGTGAAAGTCTCGCTTCTGCTAACGATATTGCAGTAATTTCCAAGGACAACACGGACCAAAAGATAATGACAGAAGTACTCCCCGAAATCGCAGCTGAAACCTCTTATGAAAAAAAATGGTTCAAATGGCTCTGAGCACTATGGGACTTAACATCTATGGTCATCAGTCCCCTAGAACTTAGAACTACTTAAACCTAACTAACCTAAGGACAGCACACGACACCCAGCCATCACGAAGCAGAGAAAATCCCTGACCCCGCCGGGAATCGATCCCGGGAACCCGGGCGTGGGAAGCGAGAACGCTACCGCATGACCACGAGATGAGGGCCCTCATATGAGAAAGGAAATATATTGAACATAAACACAACAGAGAAAAATATGTACAAATACAAGAAGGTTACATGAAAAGAGTTAGTAAGTTAAGTATTTGGGACAATGAATACTATCAAATGGGTTGGATAACACCACAAGTAGAGGAAGATCGAAGAAAATGGAATTAGTATACAAGCTCACCCAAAACCGATATAATAAAAGATCAGTATCATTCCAACATTACACAACAATAACTAAACCGAGAGCACTTTGAGGATCCGAATGCCTAACACGAAATAAAAGAAGTGAACAAGAGCAACTGGATAAGAAAAAAAAAGAAAATACTGAGAAAAATTTTAGGGCCACAAAAGGACAAATATAATTATTGGACGAAGAGGAAAAATGAAGATCTGCACAGAAACATCACAGACGGGAAAGAGGCGATTAAAGTTTTACTGTCGTATTTACAGAATAAATGACAATAGACTAACGAAGAAAACTTTTTATATCATTTTCAAATTAGAAAACTCTGCGGAATGGCCGGAAAAGACAAGAAACGACTTGAGAGAACTTAACGTCGCAGAAGACACTTTACAGAACAGGGAAAGATTTAGGCTACTGGTCAGTACTGCAAAATTTCCTGTCCAACAACGGAATTCACAGCCTAGGAGGGTGATTTCAAACGAACAGAGGCAGGCTATCGGCCGACGCATGAAGAAGTTCTGGGAAGATAAAAAAAAAGATTGTATCTTTATCTTTGATTCTAAGTGATCTATAATTAGTCAAATTCCATAATTTATATATATATATATATATATATATATATATATATATATATATATATATGTACTGGCTGGGACTTTTATGGTGCGGAGAGTAAGAACCCATCACCAGATTTGCACTCTTTATTGAAAAGGAAGAGAAGGAAATGTAGTAGGTGAATATGGAAGGGGGGGGGGGGAAGAAATGAAAGAGGAAGCCGCCTGGTAGTATTGTGCACAGAGCATAACTTAATCATAGCTCACACTTGGTTCAAGAATCATAAAAGAAAATTGTATACATGGAAGAAGCCTGGAGATACTGATAGGTTTCAGATAGATTATATAATGGTAAGACAGAGATTTAAGAACTACGTTTTAAATTGTAAGACATATCCAGGGGCAGATGTGGACTCTGACCACAATCTATTGGTTATGAACTGTAGATTAAAACCGAAGAAACAGCAAAAAGGTGGGAATCTAAGGAGATGGGACCTGGAGTTTCTACAAAGTTTCAGGGAGAGCATAGGGGAACAATTGACAAGAATGGGGGAAAGAAATACAGTAGAAGAAGAATGGGTAGCTGTGATGGATGAAGTAGTGAAAACAGCAGAGGATGAAGTAGGTAGAAAGACGAGGGCTAGTAGAAATCCTTGCATGACAGAAGAAATTTTGAATTTAACCGATGAAAGAAGAAAATATAAAAATGCAGTATATGAATCAGGCAAAAAGGAATACAAACGTTTAAAAAATGAGATCGACAGCAAGTGCAAAGTGGCTAAGCAGGCATGGCTAGAGGACAAATGTAAGGATGCAGAAACTTATCTCACTAGGGGTAAGATAGATACTGCCTACAGGGAAATCAAAGACACATTTGGAGAAAAGAGAAACACTTGCATGAATATCAAGAGCTCAGATGGAAACCCAGTTCTAAGCAAAGAAGGGAAAGCAGAAACGTGGAACGAGTATATAGAGGGTCTATACAAGGGCGACGTACTTGAGGACAATATTATGGAAATGTAAGAGGTTGTAGATGAAGATGAAATGGGAGATATGATACTGCGTGAAGAGTTTGACAGAGCACTGAAAGACCTAAGTCGAAAGAAGGCCCCGAGAGTAGACAACATTCCATTAGAACTACTGATAGCCTTGGGAGAGCCAGTCCCGACAAAACTTTACTATCTGGTGAGCAAAATGTATGGACAGGCGAAACACCCTCAGACTTCAAGAAGAATATAATAATTCCAATCCCAAAGAAAGCAGGTATTGACAGATGTGAAAATTACGGAACTATCAGTTTAATAAGTCACGGCAGCAAAATACTAACGCGAATTCTTTACAGACGAATGGAAAAACTGGTAGAAGCCGACCTCGGGGAAGATCAGTTGGATTCCATAGAAATGTTGGAGCACGTGAGGCAATACTGACCTTACGACTCATCTTAGAAGCTAGAGTAAGAAAAGGCAAACCTACATTTATAGCATTTCTAGACTTAGAGAAAGCTTTTGACAATGTTGACTGGAATACTCTCTTTCAAATTCTGAAGGTGGCAGGGGTAAAATACAGGGAGCGAAAGGCTATTTACAATTTGTACTGAAACCAAATGGCAGTTATAAGAGTTGAAGGGCATGAAAGGGAAGCAGTGGTTGGGAAGGGAGTGAGACAGGGTTGTAGCCTGCTCCCGATGTTATTCAATCTGTATATTGAGCAAGCAGTAAAGAAAACAATAGAAAAAGTCGGAGTAGGTATTAAAATCCAAGTAGAAGAAATAAAAACTTTGAGGTTCGCCGATGACATAGTAATTCTGTCAGAGACAGCAAAGTACTTGGAAGAGCAGTTGAACGGAATGGACAGTGTCTTGAAAGGAGGATGTTGCTACACACTAGTGAAATCAAGGACACAGTAAAACTTCTGCTCACACACACCTTTATTCTCACACGTCCATTTTACAGTTATCGTAGAAATATATCCGCTGCAGAGGGCAGCACAATGTACAGACTTTACAGAACAACAACAGATGGCGTAGGAGTCTTCATTCCCCGACATCCTCCCCACCCTGGTCCATCTCGAGGGGGATGACCAGCTGGACCGGTCGACAGATCTTCATACCATCTGGCTGGCGGAGGATGATGCACCGTATTTTACTGTCTCTGCCATGCCGCACTTCTTCTACCACAGCCCTCTTCCACAAGTGCCATGGTTTGCTGTCTTCTTGGAGCAGAACAACCTCTCCAATTCTCGGTTTCCTTTGCGAAGGGTATCCCTTCACCTCATGATATTGTCTTAGCAGCAGGAGGTATTCTGTCTTCCACCTGCGCCAGATGTAGTCATTGACCTTTTGTCTGAGTCGGAACTCCTTGGCAAGATCCTTTCTAGTTGCTGCCTCTGGCCCACATGGAATTGTTACTAATTTCCCACCATTCAGAAAGTGAGCTGGCGTCAATGCAGTGTCACTCTCTCCTTGACTGATGGGTCGTGAGTTTATTGCGGCTTCTATGCTGATCAAGGTGGTGTTTAAGCTCTCTTCATCCACCTGGGAGCGACCAAGGACTTTCCTCAGGCAGCGCTTGACTGAGCCTATCATGCGTTCCCACCAGCCTCCCCACCAAGCCGCACGTGGTGGTATGAATTTCCAAGTGATTCCATGGTGGGCACAGTAGAGCTGTACGTCAGTATGCTGCATGGTTTTGAAAAGCTCTGCCAGTTCTGAGTTGGCTGCATGGAATGTTGTAGCATTGTCTGAATAGACAGTGACTGGTAGGCTCCTATGTCCTGCAAAGCGTTGCATGGCCATCAAAAATCTGTCAGTGGACATGTCAGTTGCAAGTTCAATATGAATGGCCCGTGTTGTTGCACATGTGAATAGGACCATGTAGGACCTTTTTGTTTGATGTCCAGATTTGACATATAATGGTCCGGCAAAATCGATGCCTGTTACTGCAAATGGTCTTGAAGGCTGAACTCTGTCCAGTGGTAGTGGGGCCTCCATCTCTTCATACCGGCGACTGTGTACTATCTTGCATGGTAGGCAAGAGTGAAGAACTCTCCGAACAGCTTGTCGTCCTCGCAGAATCCAAAATTCTTCTCGCAGTTCCCCTAACACAATCCGCACACCGAGATGATGCAGTCTTACATGTGTGTGTCTGATGAGAAGCTCAGTGAAATGGTGGCGTCCATCCAATATAACTGGATGCTTCTCTGAGTGTGACAGTGCACCACATTGCAGCCTACCACCAAGACGAAGGATGCCATCCGATATAAAGGGATTGTATCGAGCAATCTTTGATTCCATGGGCAATTGTTCTCCCTTACGCAATGCAGACAGTTCACTAGTGAATAGTTCCTGTTGAACTCTTCTGATCCAGTAGGTCCGGGCATTTTGTAATTCCAAAGCACTAAAACTGCCGGAGATTCTATTTTTGTTTCTTGTTGTGCTGATAAATCGAAATACAAAGGCAGTTATATGCAGTACTCGCCAATATGAACTAAACCTTGCAATGTCCAGTAATGGTTCAGTGATGGTGATCAGAGTGACATTTGCTCTCGTTTCGGCTTCTGGCATTGATGGAGGTGGGGCTGAGATTTCCAGTGGCCAGAACTGCTTGTCTTCTGAAAGCCATGGTGGGCCACCCCACCAGATATCAAGAGTGGCTAGCAGATTTGCTTCTAGTCCCCGCGTGAGATAATCTGCAGGATTTTGGCTTCCAGGACAATGCCTCCATTGGCTGGGTGTGGTGTATGTCAATATCTCTGTCACATGATTACAGATAAATGTTTTCCATTTGTTTGGATCACTCCGTACCCATTCCAAAGTGACTGTTGAGTCGCTCCACAAGGTAGCTCTGTTGGCATCAAACCCTGTTTCCTGGCAAAAGTAATGAAGGAGTCGTGATCCGACCAATGCAGCAAGTAACTCCAACCTGGGTAGAGTTACCTTCTTGATAGGAGCCAGTCTGTTCTTGCTACAGACAAGGTGCACAGTGTATCCAGTTTCAGTAGATGTCCTTAAATACAAAACAGCGCCGTAGGCTCTTTCAGATGCATCACAGAATACATGCACCTCTGCAGAGCCACCTGTGCTCAGCGCCCCTATCCATCTAGGAATATGTAGTGATGACAAATGATGAAGCTTTGAGACCCATGAGTGCCAACGACATGCAAGATCTGTGGGCAAAACTTCCTCCCATGTAAGACCCCTCAGCCATGTGTCTTGGAAAATTATCTTTGAAACGATCCCAACAGGAGTGAACACACCCAGGGGGTCATAAAACTGAGCAGCTGCTCGAAGAACATTTCTCTTGGTAGCCAGTTTGTCCATTAGATTTTCAGCTATCTTCTCGTAGTCACTACAGATAGAGTCATCTTCTGTGTTCCAATTAATTCCTAAAACTTGGGTTGTGGTCTTTGTTTCAAGGCCTTTGACATCCCATATTGCCTTCAGATCATTCGAATTAGTCGCCCATTTGGACAATGGAAGACTTATCTGCTGGAAAAGTTCTGTCAGTTCATGGTAAACAGTTGCAGCGGTGTCGCTGTCTCTAACACTGGCTACGAAATCGTCCATGAACACCGACTTGTTTACAAGTCCTGAGGATAGTGGATATTTTTCACTATTTAGTACTGCTAGCTCCCTTATGGCAGCTGACAACAGGAATGGGCTTGGTGCAAGTCCAAATGGCAAACGTTTGAAGCGATATGTAATCACGTCATTTGTGGTCATGTAGGCACCACTTCCAGCTTGCTCAACACGATACCAAAGGAACCTCGTGAGGTCTCTGTCTTCTTCTTTCAACGTTAACTGCAGGAAAGCTTGGTCCACATCACACACTAATCCCACTGGAAGTGTGCGGAATCGTAGTAAGATTGCTAGAATATCCGGAAGTAAATTTGGTCCCTTTTCGAGGGCATCATTCAGCGATAGAGACTCTGGCTCATGTGAGGATGCATCGAAGACTATTCTATACTTCACACTTCCACTGATGCATTTCTTCACAATGTGGTGTGGCAGGTGGAATGTGTTTCCAGCAGTACAGTCCTCAGGTGCTACCTCTACCTGGTTCTTCTCAATATATTTCGACATGGTCTCGTGGTAAATGACCTTCAGCTCTTCATTCCCTCGCAGCTTGTTTTGTAAGGAGCGAAGACGCGCTTCAGAAGTTGTTCGGTTGCAGGAGAGAGGCATATCCTTCTTTCGAGGCAGAGATACAACTCTGCGGCCAGATTCCACACAGTATGATTCTCGGAATTCCTGATAAATGGGGTGGTCCATGGGTTTTAATGCTCGCTCTTGATGTTCTGTTATCCCGATTGTCTCCAGGTCCCAAAATCGGCGCACTGACTCATCAGATATATCACTGCAGCTGCCCTGAATAAAGTTGACAGTTGCTCTGTTGACGGTGGTGCTAGATCTGTTTCCACTGAGAACATATCCAAAGATTGTTGGGAGAAGAACCAATGATGGTGATACCTTCATTGGTTGTTCCAAAGTCACGATTCTCCAGTAATAATCAGCTCCAATCAGGATCTCAATAGGTAGGTCTTCAGTGTCTCCTTTAGGATCTGCGAGTGGTGTACCACCCCTCAAGGCCATACCTCCTACATCTTGTGGCACTGTTGGTTGCTGTGAAGAATTATTTGTGCTTTCAAAGGCTGTTACTGATATGTGGGAATTAGTGGAGCACCCCATCATATTAAACTGCACCTTCTTCCTTGAGAGTGATGAACTGTAACTGGATTCGAAAGTAGTTATCTCGAGAGTAGTGCTTCCAATGACACTTAGTGGGAGAGATTCGATCAGTGAATGGTGAATGAAACTCGATTGACTCCCTGTGTCCAGGATGGCACGTGTCTGTTTGCTCTTACCAGTGGGTCCTGTGATACTCACACGAGCAGTCTGCAGGTATGTGAAGTTAGAAGTCATAGTTTCAATTTTATTTACTGTTGTGGTATGGCTACTGCAGATAGAAATGTGATGCTCCCCCTTACATTTCGCACAGGACGCCTTTCCCCGTTTGAAACACTGATTTCTGTTGTGGCCACGTCTCAGGCATAGAAAGCAACGGTTCATTGTCTTGAGGGCGTCGATTCTTGCCTGCAAGCTTGCAATCTTTTGGCAGTCTTGGCCCCAGTGCCCTCTTTCGCCGCAATACACACAGAAGGGCTCTGAATTCTGTTGTTTCTTCTTGTCCCTCTTCGTTTTAACCTTTACGTGGAAGGCAGATGCTGTTGGTACGTAATTTTCGTGTGGCACAGTATCTCCACGAATTTTGCGTGTGTTGATAGCTCCTTCCACCTCTTCATTTAAGAACTCCATAAGGTGGGTGAGGTTCCCTTCTTCAATCTTTTGCCTTCGGGCATGAACAAGCCAATTTTTGCAAATTTCTTCAGGAAAGGCTCGAAGAAGTTTGGGTGCAAGCACTCTCCCATAAGAATCGACATTTTCTCCTAGTGCTCGTAGTGCTTGGATGCGCTTATGGCACTCAATGTAGGTGGAATTGAGAGCCTCTGGACTGCCTGAAGTCAAAGTGTTAAGATTCTCCAAGAAATCCAGATGACTTTGGATAATTCTGTTCCTATCCCCATATTTGGATTTCAAAATTTGCTTAGTCTGCTCATATGTATCAGCTGTAACAGCAATGCCATCGACCAAGTCCTTAGGTTCCCCATCAAGGTAACCACGGAGGAATACATGCTTGTTCATTGTTGACACCATCGGATTCTCGTCTATGGAAGCTGTGAATTGCTCCCAAAATCGAGGCCAAGCTTCTATATCCCCTGAGAATGCGTGCAGTTTGATAGTAGACAATTTTATGTCCATACAGGCGTGTTGTTGAGCCGCTGACTTCACGTTTCTATCTCCCGAGCGCGCTCCTCCTAGAAGGCCTTTCGCCTTTCGGAGGGCGCGTTTGCATTTATCAGTATATTCCTCACAAGCTTCTGTGTCGGCTTCGTATTCAGAGTCATCCAGCAAGTCCTGTATTGTATCGTTGAGTCGGGTCAACTCTTCCAATGTTTCTTGTAGGCGTTCCTGGAAGTGTTCTACTTCTTCTGCAGCTGTAGAACCATCGAAGGCGTTTATTTGGCTGACGAAACGCGTCGCATTCGATCGCAAGGTCGTCCGCTTCCTGCGCAGCCTCCCCAAGTTCGTAGCTACTGCTTCTGCCATGGTGAGTTGGTGGTTTTGCTTTCTGTCGCGAGAGTGCGTTCAAGATCAAGACACCCCGTCAGTTGGATGCTATCGCTAAGGGATGGCGCTGTCCTGGAGTGTGAACCGTTAGCAGTCCCTAGTGATGTTTGTAGTTCTCAAGAGATGGCGCGGCCGTGCAGTTTTCAACTTCCGCGACCTTTAGTAGTGGTCGCTGTTGCTAACAGATGGCGCTGCAGTCCACCAATACTTCAGCAAGTCCCCTTTGTGCTTTGCAAATAATACGCCAACTGCCCTCTACTGCTCTGCCACCAACAAACATGCACCAAGTAACATCACATGCAAATCAATCGCCCCGCAGTGTCCTTTGCTACAGTTTCAGAGCAATGCCGCAACTTATCTGTGTGAGCTGAACGTGGCGTGACGTGACCGGATTTTGAGATTGAAGTCGCTCAAAACCTTCTCCGCCGGCGTCGAGTCCTCTTTAATGTGTAGCAGCACTCTATCTCTTCGTGTTTTCCCGGGTTTTGGCACCAAAATGTTGCTATACACTAGTGAAATCAAGGACACAGTAAAACTTCTGCTCACACACACCTTTATTCTCACACGTCCATTTTACAGTTATCGTAGAAATATATCCGCTGCAGAGGGCAGCACAATGTACAGACTTTACAGAACACCAACAGATGGCGTAGGAGTCTTCATTCCCCGACAGAGGATATAAGATGAACATCAACAAAGGCAAAACGAGGACAATGGAATGTAGTCGAATTAAGTCGGGTGATGCTGAGGGAATTAGATTACGAAATGAGACACTTGAAGTAGTACAGGAGTTTTGCTATTTGGGGAGCAAAATAACTGATGATGGTCGAAGTAGAGAGGGTATAAAATGTAGACTGGCAATGGCAAGGAAAGCGTTTCTGTAGAAGAGAAATTTGTTGACATCGAGTATAGATTTAAGTGTCAGTAAGTCGTTTCTGAAAGTATTTGTATGGAGTGTAGCCATGTATGGAAGTGAAACATGGACAATAAATAGTGTGGACAAGAAGAGAATAGAAGCTTTCGAAATGTGGTGCTACAGAAGAATGTTGAAGATTAGATGGGTAGATCACGTAACTAATGAGGAGGTATTGGATAGGGTTGGGGAGAAGAGGAGTTTGTGGCACAACTTGACTAGAAGAAGGGATCGGCTGGTAGGACATGTCCTGAGGCATCAAGGGATCACAAATTTAGTATTGGAGGGCAGTGTGCAGGGTAAAAATCGTAGAGGGAGATCAAGAGATGAATACACTAAGCAGATTTAGAAGGATGTAGGTTGCAGTGGGTACTGGGAGATGAAGCAGCTTGCACAGGATAGAGTAGCGTGGAGAGCTGCATCAAACCAGTCTCAGGACTGAAGAACACAACAACAACAACATTACATATTAGCTAATAACTTCCTCTTTAGTGCGACATAAAATTAAATATAGGAAGCATACAAACAGTAAAGACAACAGACAAGAAAACAATTTTTAGGCCCCAGCTTCTTTTTGTCTCTAATCTTGTTACAGTTTTGTACGGCGTGCTTTTCCTTCTGTGAAACTATCTATTTGTTCATCAATTTCGTCCTCATAGGCGGTATTATTTTCAATGGCTAGGATCGCAAGGTCAGATAGACGTTCCTTCAATTTTTTGGACTTGAATTGGCGACACGCTGTGAGACCGTTTTGAGCAGGTGAATGGTGTCCCTCTGGGCAGTATTTTGTGAGTTACCCTTCTTTCCATAAGAAAGGGGAGTTCTGTACATTGTTCGTTATTTGTGGAGAATTTTGCTCTTTTCTGTTCTTCCTCCAGTGTTGTATCAGCGACTCGTCAGTTACAACTCTTTTTTTCCTGGTAAGTGTAGGCGTGTAAACTTTAGTCTCGTCGCATTTTTAATTTACCTTCCATGTGAGGACGACCATTCTACATTTTGGAGACTCAGTGAGGTTTCTGGGGCTCATTTTTGAGTCAAAGCTGTCGTGTTTATCACACCTGAGATACCTGCAGGCACTGAACATTACTGAGTGCCTCTGCCACGGGTCTCGGGGAGCAGGCAGTGCACCTCGCTGTTGAGGTACAGAGACATGCGTCGATGGGAAAACGAGTCGCTGGAAGTCAGATCAGCCGAGATACACTCCTGGAAATGGAAAAAAGAACACATTGACACCGGTGTGTCAGACCCACCATACTTGCTCCGGACACTGCGAGAGGGCTGTACAAGCAATGATCACACGCACGGCACAGCGGACACACCAGGAACCGCGGTGTTGGCCGTCGAATGGCGCTAGCTGCGCAGCATTTGTGCACCGCCGCCGTCAGTGTCAGCCAGTTTGCCGTGGCATACGGAGCTCCATCGCAGTCTTTAACACTGGTAGCATGCCGCGACAGCGTGGACGTGAACCGTATGTGCAGTTGACGGACTTTGAGCGAGGGCGTATAGTGGGCATGCGGGAGGCCGTGTGGACGTACCGCCGAATTGCTCAACACGTGGGGCGTGAGGTCTCCACAGTACATCGATGTTGTCGCCAGTGGTCGGCGGAAGGTGCACGTGCCCGTCGACCTGGGACCGGACCGCAGCGACGCACGGATGCACGCCAAGACCGTAGGATCCTACGCAGTGCCGTAGGGGACCGCACCGCCACTTCCCAGCAAATTAGGGACACTGTTGCTCCTGGGGTATCGGCGAGGACCTTTCGCAACCGTCTCCATGAAGCTGGGCAACGGTCCCGCACACCGTTAGGCCGTCTTCTGCTCACGCCCCAACACCGTGCAGCCCGCCTCCAGTGGTGTCGCGACAGGCGTGAATGGAGGGACGAATGGAGACGTGTCGTCTTCGGCGATGAGAGTCGCTTCTGCCTTGGTGCCAATGATGGTCGTATGCGTGTTTGGCGCCGTGCAGGTGAGTGCCAGAATGAGGACTGCATACGACCGAGGCACACAGGGCCAACACCCGGCATCATGGTGTGGGGAGCGATCTCCTACACTGGCCGTACACCACTGGTGATCGTCGAGGGACACTGAATAGTGCACGGTACATCCAAACCGTCATCGAACCCATCGTTCTACCATTCCTAGACCGGCAAGGGAACTTGCTGTTCCAACAGGACAATGCACGTCCGCATGTATCCCGTGCCACCCAACGTGCTGTAGAAGGTGTAAGTCAACTACCCTGGCCAGCAAGATCTCCGGATCTGTCCCCCATTGAGCATGTTTGGGACTGGATGAAGCGTCGTCTCACGCGGTCTGCACGTCCAGCACGAACGCTGGTCCAACTGAGGCGCCAGGTGGAAATGGCATGGCAAGCCGTTCCACAGGACTACATCCAGCATCTCTACGATCGTCTCCATGGGAGAATAGCAGCCTGCATTGCTGCGAAAGGTGGATATACACTGTACTAGTGCCGACATTGTGCATGCTCTGTTGCCTGTGTCTATGTGCCTGTGGTTCTGTCAGTGTGATCATGTGATGTATCTGACCCCAGGAATGTGTCAATAAAGTTTCCCCTTCCTGGGACAATGAATTCACGGTGTTCTTATTTCAATTTCCAGGAGTGTATTTGTTAACCTCGAATACAGATTTAACTGTCACAGCGTTTGTGCTTAAGGGGAGACATAAGGCCATTTTTATTCCTTTTCTCCCAATGCTATTTCAACCTTTGAATAGGTACACTTTACAAAAGAACTGTAAGTGTTTAAAGAGGGAAATTTTTACTGAATGTATATAACATGTATGCCAGCATTTACGAGTAAAATGAACAGAATACCTCTAATAGTTTTGAAGAAACATTTTTTACTGTTTCACTAATAAAATTTCACATTTTTAATACATAAATGATTATAAAAATGTTTCTGTTGGGTTCTCAATTTCCTTGCAGTAACTTTTTACCATCCTGAGTACAAACTGACCGAGTTTTATATTTCTAACCAAGTTAGTTTAGAAAAAGATGATATCTGACAGTGAAGTCAATTTTAATTTAGTTTTGCAATCTTAGTATAGTTATTGGTGAGAATTATTTACCACTAATATTTTACTGCACTATACTCAGCATCATCTGAATCATACTGATCTTTTCTTCTATTGGTCCCTCTTCTTTTCTGTCTAGCTTCTTTTGTGAATGTTAAATTAGTAATTTCCGATTTGAAGATTCTCTCTTTATCTATTTTCACCAAGGATTTTACAATATTTAGACAGATTTTATGTCCAATATTTCAAAAGTATCCAGTTTTCTAGTTACACGTTCACTGAAGTATAAAATAGCATCACAAAACATAAAATAGCACCATAACAACCAAATTTTTGCGTTGTAATCTGAACACATACAGTTTCTGGTAACCAGCTCCAAGTGACAGAGTTCACACTTTCATTTACATATTGCCTTTTCCCATTGAGACATCTCTTCAACAAACTACCTTTACAACGACTTCTAAATATATATTTAATTTCATTCATTATTGCTGCAAGTAAAGAATGTTTGTGGTGACATGCTGCACTTCTTCTGTACTTGCTTCAATTGTCAGGATCATTTACGCAAAGACAGTGCTGAGGATTTTCATTTATGAAAAGATTATGGAAAAAGATAGCCCATTCAGCTCTTTTCGTATTTTCTATATTTTTTCTTACGACCAAGCCACAATAATTCTGTAATCTGTCTGTTTCGACATTTTTCAGGCGGCCCTTACCACCTATCTTCTTACCATCTTCTAGTACTATTTTCTACTCTTCCTTTAATAATCCTCTCAACCTGAACGTCATTCTCTTCCGAACATGCCCAATGCATTCTAATTCAGAAATTGTGACATTAGGACCATATGGTTGTTCTGCACATATCCGGTCATAGATCCCTAAATACTGTGCGTATCTGAGATCCCTGTTTACCCCTGAACGATTAAAACTATTGAGAACTCCTGCTACTTCCATCCCGCCACTAGGACCAATTTAATTCATCAGACGGTTATGTTGATCCTCTTACTCAGTTTATCTGCGTTAAGTTTTAAAGTATTTGCTGAGAATCTGTACATCAATTACATTTCCTATATCAAATGACGTGGCTGTCACGACATCATTTAGTGAAGTGTGCCCACTTTTCGGCCAGCTGCCATCAAAACATGCATTAATATCATCCCTTTCACTGTTATCATTTTCCTTGAGTGCTTCTTCAGCTGCTTCCTTCATAGAGATGTAACAAACATCAGCAATAGGGGTTCCAACAATTTTGTTGTAAGTCAACAATTTTGCAGGTGGTTTGGGAACGTAAAGTAACCCACATAAGAGTTTGCCTGCCTCGATCCCTTTACCAGTAGATCTGAGGCCATAAACTACCCTTATGTTATTCTCACACAAATTATTATATTTGCCATTTCTTATGTCATTGTTGTAGGAACTGTACCGGATTTTGTACAAATCAGCGTCAGGTTTAACACAGTACTTTTGCGAAGCCACTGATTCTTTCCCAAGGATACGTCACACAGTATTTTTGGATATGAAATCCCAAATCATGCTAAGGTTCATCAAAATATTTCCAAACGCGTATTCATCTCCACAAACTGACTGACACCTAGAAGATACTGCAGTTTCTTTCTTGAGGTGCCGATTATCATTCTTGATTAGTTTGACCCACTAACCTCATTTACCTTTACGTATATGTTTCCTCTGAATTTTAATTTATACAAGAATTTGTTTATTCGCGACATTTTTATGAAAACGTGTGAAACCAGAGAAAACGTAAATCAACACACTTCACTCGCATCAAACTTCACAAAGTACAACCAACAGCTCTCGAAAAGAATAACGAACAGTATCGCAGCGATGAGTATCGATAGCAGATACAGGACAGGAAACCTAGACACGAAAAACAATGGAACCAGGAAGTAATGTACAAGGAATAAATGGAACCTGTGCATTATCTCTGCATGGTGCAAAAAAAAAGGCGCGGCATTTAAATGCCAGATCGCAGACAGCGTCAGGAAACGCATCATTACTCACGAAAAAATTGTCGTATTTATATGAAACAAAAACTGTTTCACGCAAGAAATAGCGGGTATTTCAATTACGCATAAATCTAAGACTTGATTTCTTCAACCCGTTTGCCTTCCGTCTCCCCTTAAGGTACAAGTCTGGAGTGTAGCTCTGTATGGAAGCAGAACGTGGACGACAAACAATCCATACAAGAAGAGAATACTGAGTAGAAGGAGAAATTAAAACTACGCCACAACTTGACTTAATGAAATGATCGGTTGATAGGGGACGTCAAGGATCAGCATTGATTTAGTACTGGATGGAAGTCTGGGGAGGTAAATATTCTAGAGGGACACCATTAGAGGAACGCAGGTTGCAATAGTTACTCGGAGCACAAGAGCCTTACACAGGAGTATGGAGGACTGCATCAAACCAGTCTTCGGAGTGAAGACCACGACAACAACTGTATCTGATGATTTCCGACCAATACTGTAACTAATCTTGTCAGCCCGTTCGGTCAGTTGTGCGGTCTAACGCACGGCTTCCCGAATTGGTAAGGAATGCCTCGTTTCCGGCACGAATCCGCCCGGCGGACTTGTGTCGAGGTCCGGTGAGCCGGCCAGTCTGTGGCGAAGGCGAAGGCGGTCTGGTTCCCCTTATTCCTCATCAGCTACACTACGTCGGCGATTGCTGAGCAAACAAGGTCTCCACGTACGCCGACTCTACCACGCAAACATAGGGGTTACACTCGTCTGGTGGATCCACCTGGGGCCGAACCGCACAATAACCCTGAAAGATTGGTTCGGTGTGGGGCGGCGGAGGGGTGAAATGGACTGCGGTAGTCGTCGTGGGGTTGCAGACCACTGCGGCTGCGCCGGGGATGGAGCCTCTCCGTCGTTTCTAGGCCCCCAGTTAATACACAATACAAATACAGTACAACTGATCGCGTCGCCTGTTTGTGCACAGTGCGTGACATTTACTGACGTACAGTGTCTGCTACCTATCCCTGTGGCGACAGTGCATCATTTCCAGGTCTTACAGCATTTCGCTACAGTGAAACTTGTGGCAGATCAAAACTATGCACTGGGCCGTGAGTTTGGAGAAGTTTGGAAGGCAGGAGATGAAGTACTCGCGGAGATAAAGCCGCTGGGGGGAGTCGTGAGTCATGCCTGGGTATCTCGTTCTGTGATATCATTGCCTGCGAAAGGCAAGTTTCTAGGTTCGAGTCCCGCACCGGCATCAGTTTTAATCCTGTCAGGAAGACAGAGAAAGCTCCGCACGTCATGGGCAAACAGTGCGAGCTGATATTCACAATAACTGTCATTACTTAATCCCTGTTTCTTTTATAGATTTTCGTTGTCCAGAAACATCATAATACTGGAATAATGAAATAAGCTTCCAAATTCTACAACGGACAGACATCAACTATTTGATACTGTCACTATTTGCATTTTCCCGCCAACACATCTAGAAGATGGGAACGGGGAACGACATTTGCTTTTTAGCAATCGCTTGCTGGCATCAGTTGTTCAAGCGACATATGGTAAACCGCTGCTGAAAGGGACATTATTCTCGATAATTGTAGTAGAATCTCTAAGTTATCTAAGTATGCCGAAAGTACACAAACCAGAGGTCCTTCTGACATTTACTGCAGGTGCTACAGGGTCTTCCACCCTTGCATTGCTGGGAATGGAATGCAGGGCCGCTGACTACCGAGCTGCCTTATATGTGAGAAACGGGAAATAAATTCTGTAGTTGAATTTGTGGAATAAGTATGTGGAAGAGGGTGTAGACATGTCCGTATATCCCTGTAGTAGGATTTGCGGAATAAGTATGTGGGTGTAGACATGTGGGTATATCCTTGCTCCACAAAATCAAAAAGGACACGGTGGTGCCCGAAATAACCGTCTAGGCTTAAAAAAACCGAGTACTCTGCGAATTAATTGAAAATATAACATCCTCAATTTCGCTTTCTTTCATTTTCTAAAGGAAACAATTAACTACTGACTTCACACTAGATTAGACATTCTTCCAGCAACATTTTAGACGCTCCAGAATGAGATATTCACTCTGCAGCGGAGTGTGCGCTGATATGAAACTTCCTGGCAGATTAAAACTGTCTGCCGGACCGAGACTCCAACTCGGGAACTTTGCCTTTCCCGGGCAAGTGCTCTACCATCTGAGCTACCCAAGCACGACGCACGCCCCGTTCTCACAACTTTACTTCTGCCAGTACCTCGTCTCCTACCTTCCAAACTTTACAGAAGCTCTCCTGCGAAACTTGCAGAAGTAGCACTCCTGAAAGAAAGGATATTGCGGAGACATGGCTTAGCCACAGCGGTCCGGCACGCAGTTTTAATCTGCCAGCAAGTTTCATTATAGACACTGCAGCTAATAGTAATAACTTCCTAAGCGACTTTATAAGTGCAATAGCTCTGGCACCAATATGTGTAAGCCATTGCAAGATAGATACAAAGCAATAACTGAATGACTCATTTCATTATTCTCTTGTTTCTCCACGACAATAGCAGGCTGTCGATTTTGGGACTACATTATTGCTTGCCTTCACTGAGCTTCTCCCACATTCTCTGTGGGTTACATGAAAAAAAATTTCACAAAACTCATCAGTAAAAGGTTTTACTCCACCTATCGTCCCTCTCCCATCTCTCAGCAAACGTTTGAAATTAAAATTTTCCTGGCTTTATACACTAGTGTCCACAACTTAAGAAGGAAAGTAACTTTGATTTCATGTGTCACTGCCGTATGACATAGCTCGATGAAACTCGGACCATATGTAAAAAGAAGTGCTAGAGTTTAGTACAGAAGGGAACTGAGAGAAATGCACAATGGGGCAAACAATAATGACACTTTTATTCAATCAACGTTAATAATTGCACTGAAGCCACTGCATTTCGTGATGATGGGCTGGACATTACAAAAGGCGGGATACGGTTGTTAGTTGGTTGTGTGATTGCCACAGACGCGCCTACGGTGCTGGCCACAAGGTCAGTGAGGGGTTGTTGAGGCGGGCCGCTCCGTTACCCCACCTGCGCCGTTGACGACTGCTAGGTGGTCGCTGGTACACGTGGACGACCGCTCAACACATCCCACGTATGCCTGATACCATTTAACTCGGGGGAACAGTGAGGCCAGTCCATTCGCCAAATGTTCTCTCCTTCCAGGAGCTCCTCAACCTGCGCAGCTGAATGCGGCTGTGCATGGTTAGCCACACCAGAGAGCGTAGCGCGTTCAAAGATTTGAAAATCAGTAGGTCCATCTACATTGTACTTTCCCACACCGTAACACCTCAACCTGTTGGACAAAGTCCCTGAGTGCATTAAGCGTTCCCACCTCTCCCCATATAATTATGCGCCCAGCAGTGTCCAGCATGATCCTTTTTGTGGTCCAGCTGTTATGGTTTATTTATTTAATCGTATGGCGATTTTATACAATATACAGTTGATATAAGGGAAATGATTTTATACAATACACGTATGATATAAGACAAGATTAAGCCTTAAAGTCCGTGTTTTTCAAAGAGTGAATTAAGCTGGGTGTGAGAGTGAATAAGTCATCGGCAATTCCAGGGTACGAATGAAATGGACAGCGTTGGACTAAATGTTCAATTGTCTGCTCTTCTTGATTAAATTCACACATTGGCGAACTGATCCAGCCCCATTTGTGTCTGAAGAGGCTACAACAACCATGTCCAGTCCTTAATCTGTTGAGGTTGCACCAAAGTTTCCTCGGTAGGTCAAAACCTTTTGGCTCCTTTGTGGGATCAAGGTGATGGGCTCTTGTTCCCAATGTTTTTGTTGACCATTCGTGCTTCCAGCTATCATTTAGATCAAAACCATCCGCGATGGGTTGTCCTGCAGTAATACTTGCTGGTCTTCTTGATCGCAGTCGTTGCTGTGGCGCATGATGGTGTGGGGAGCCGTAATTTTGCATTAGCTCAGCGACCTCCAAATTTTTGAACACGGTACAGACATCTGTCAACGTCACTGTGACACGGTACTGCTTCCCCGTATGCATCTTTTCAGGGGTACATTTCGCCCTGACTACATTTTCAGAAATGACGATGCATGACCGCATCGAACAGCTCATGTGGAGGAGCGCATGGAACGAGTGGATATTCCGAGAATGGACTGGCCTGTCCGCTCCCCCGCCTTAAATCCAGTCGATCACGACTGGGATCCACTGGGGACAGGTACTGCATGAAACGACGACTACCAAACAGCCGTCAGCCGAGCTCATTGAGGAATGGAACGTCCAACTTGGACAACGCCTTACGAACCTTGTCGTCAACATCGGAGCACGTTGCCGAGCACACAAGGAAGTTTGTGTCGGTACACACCCTATGAAGAACTGCGTCCCACTTTTTGCAGTGTCCAGATGTGTTTATTTAAGGGTAATTATTGTCTTCGATGTAATTATTGTCTTCGATGTAATTATTGTCACTGCATTAAGTTCTACACTATACTGCTGCTATTCTTTCCACATATCGCCCAAGTTTCATCGAGCTTTGTTATTTGGCAGTGACACATCGTGCTGACGCTACTTTCGGCTTTAAGGTTTGAAAACCAGTGTGCTGGAAACTGATATTTCATCAGGGAGTAAACAATTGTATGTAACCGGACACTTAAAATCTGCAATGTCTGCTGGAAATACCAAGGAACCAGGCAGACATCACCCAGGTCAAGACACGTATTGAGAGACTATATTGTTGTAAATATCGTACGGTTTGTTTGTTTCAGTCAGTTCCCTTATTGTAGACTAGCCCGATGTCTTGTCTCTACCAAGTAACAGGAAAGTACTAGAGGCGGTAATCAATAATTGAAAACTATTATTACAGCGCGATGCGGTCGTTGCAGGAACACGCAAAAGAGCAAATTAAAAAATTAACTTTTTTTATTTTGGCCTTTAACGAAGCCTTCTCTCAGATTGGCAAGTCACCAGTAGAGCGGCTGTAGTGCGCAGCGACGTACCACGGACTGCGAGCACAGGGAGGTGGCTGCCGACGGTCTCCCGTCCACGTTCTTTTCTTATTTCGAGAGAATGGTGCTGAGAGTCTCGAGATGGAACAATGTGAACAATATTAGTAGTAATAATGATGATGGTCAATTACAGAGAGCTGCATGAATTATGCCCTGTTACATCAGCCAATGCTGGGCGCTTAGGACAGAATACTGAAAGCAGCACAGTGAACTCACTTGTCGTATTTACTGTTATAATAATAATAATAATGCTAACAGAGATATGCAATCTAAATAAACGTTTTACGTTGAAGGGTCAGCTAGCGAGTAAATAAGAGAGAAGTTTACTTTGCTGCACCTCACGTTTCGGAATTCTCTGTGCTGTATGGAAACTGAAAACAAACCAGAGATTAAAATTAAACTTTGTTTGCCCTCTCAATGAACGAAAACATTGCACAGCGCTTATCTAGTGGCACGGCGCTCCGATAAAATACGGATTACCTGTTGTTGCCACTCAGGAGTGTACGTAAACACGGATGCACAGCACTTCTGCTCGAAAAACTGTTTTCGAGAAGAGGCTACGCAGTACTTGGCCTCTGAGCAGCCCTTAGCCCGGTGCATAGTATTTGTTTTCCTCAGATATTAAGATTACTTTTTCCCATAATATAACACTTGCAGCAAAAAATCGCGAAAGAGTGGGGACATATAATTTTACTATGGCATAATTACTCTGTTCTTGCACAAACTCGTTCTGTTAAAAGACGGCAAAACGAAACGCAGTAGCTTTTGGAGCGGTGTCTGCTTCACTGCCGGCCGACCGGTGTGGCCGAGCGGTTGTAGGAGCTGCAGTCTGGAACCGCGCGACCGCTACAGTCGCAGGTTCGAATCCTGCCTCGGGCGTGGATGTGTGTGATGTCGTTAGGTTAGTTAGGTTTAAGTAGTTCTAAGTTCTAGGGGACAGATGACCTCAGAAGTTAAGTCCCATAGTGCTCAGAGCCATCTGAACCATTTTTGCTTCACTGCCGTCAGTCACAGACGCATGACGTCAGTCACCACAAGGCGTCAGTATTGGAACAAGGGCGGCACGAGGACAAAGTACCGTTATCCATGATGGCGGCGATGACGTCAATCAATATGGCGACGATGACGTCAATGAAGATCGCTGATTTTGGCGGCAAGTTTGAATCTTGGCGGGAAAGTGTCACGCCCTCCTCCCCCCCCCCCCCCCTCAGAAAAGCAGGTGAGTTCTCCACTGGGTCTGGACTCCAACTGGCTTAGTTCATATCGTCGCCACCAGAGTAAACCACCGTGACGTTAGGTGATGAGGCAAGTAGCGTTATTCAAGATGGTTGTGTCCAGTGTGTTCACCACGACTTCCAGAGCCAAACTGGCTTAGTTCATATCGATGCCGCCAGAGGGCGCTCTCCTGACGTCAGATCATGACGCAAGCACAGGTATTCACGATGGCGGCACTCAGTGTGTTCACCACGAGCTCCACAGCCCAACTGACTAAGTTCATATCATGACCACCAGAGGGCGCTTCCGTGAAGTCGGCTGACCACACAAGATCGTCTGCTATTTCTCTCTCTCTCTGTCGCACGCGCGTTATAACTGGACACGCGCCATGTCTGCGGCCCGCGTGCGAGCGACCGCTTACATCACAGCCTCAAGCCCGCACCTTTTAACTCGCGCAGGACATAGTCGTCTGTAAACATGCTAACGGATTTAACTGAACACAAGTGACACCAACATCGCTCATCTAAACTATCAGTTACCTAAGTACTTAATTCCATTTCAATTTTAATCATATTCAATAAGTCAGTTTACAATTTCAATATTCAATGATCAAATGAGGAGTTCCACATTTTTCCCAATATCAGAGCAGTGTTCATTCATAACCTAGCACCCTCCGCCCCTAGAATGCTGCACTCCTATTAACTACTGCATTAGTCACATGATTCGACTTCACAGAATCTAGGGATCTAGGAATAAGTTTTCATCAAAGCCACACCCCCCTCGACTTTGAATCAAATAGTTAAAGTTTCCACCATGATCCTCAATCCAGCAACATGCCCCCTTAACGACCCATGTTGGAGGGCTCACGTGCACCAACCTCCACTAACGTGTACTAACGTACACAGTGCATGACATCATCCAAAATGGTGGGGTGAAATGGCGGGAAAACAGATCTGAACACAAGTCTTTATTTTGCACATGGTGTCTCCACCACGAGGTTTACTGTCCAACTGGCACAGTACACATTACTGCCTTCAGATCGTACTGTCATCTCTCCCATGACCTAATCCCAGATGGTGGTCTGTAGGGGCGAGAATTATGCTAAAATTACTCGGGCTGCGCTAGGCTGCTGGGGAGAGTAAGGAAGGAGTCCACTCTATCTACTTTCGAACATTTTATTTAGAGATCGAATATATTTATCACACTGAGACAAAACACTCTCCATATTATCCTTGCGCTCACAACACACAGTCTGCAGACACGCAAACAATTTACGCAAATTATTTAATTACAGACATTCACACTCCTCCTTAATAATTCAGCACAGTTATGTCTAGACGAGCTCAGAACTCGTAAACTGTCCAAATAACACATAGCACAGCCTACACACCTGCTCGCAAAATAATTCAATCAATGCCCACAAGCACCCTCCACCAACCCCTATCCAGTGGAGCACGAAGGCAGCCCCAACGAAGTGGTGCATCCGTCAGCTGTCAACCACGTACAGGCCCCTGCCTGGCTCCCGTAAGCGGCGACATCTCATTAAATACTTCATTTCTGAGAAATTCCTATCCAAGTACGTGTTCACCTAGACACACATGCTGACGTGATCGGACGGGAGCACAGCCACGTGCTGCCCCCGAACGCAGGCGAAAGTTGCGTCTATACAGTTTCCCTTATACCCACGTCACAGAATTCCAAAGTGCAGCCCCATACTCGAGACACCTCAGGCCAGCATTGTCTTTTCCGCGGATGGCAGAATAGCGCAGCCCGTTTCCATCTAATGGAACATATGTGACGTGTTCAGCTGTGTGTACCCGCCACAGCATGCCTCACGCCGCGTCTCCCGGCGAAACGTCTGCGTCGCGGTTCACCATGTAACAACAAGCCCAATGTTACTCTTATGTCACACGGCTTTGTAAAGAGAAAAAAAAATAATAGCCAACTCCACCTCTCCGGAATTGTATATTCTCCCAGAAATAGTTAACGCTAGCTTTCTGTACGTCCCAACTTGTTTGCAAGGAAATTCCTACTGTAACAGAACCTCCTTACGAAAATAACATGGAATGCACTCACCCCAGCGCTCGTAACGTCTTCCCCTTACAGATTCCAACATACGCAAACGTTTCCTCCGCTATGTACAGACCCCTATCTCCCAGCACAAACGATCTCAATTAATCGAGCATTCTGGTTTGCTCTTATCGAATTTACACGCCGAATTACTTATGCCGCCGGTATCGAAGCACCACCCACACATTCTTTCTGGTGCTTTCAACCGTTATATTACACAGATCGCTAAATTGGATTCACATTTAGACCCGCAAAATTGTCTCCACATTATCAAATACATACCAGACTCACAAGAATATTGCAAACCAGGAACATATTTACCATTGTAACTACAATTAAATATTACTATTGCTGCTACAGTCTGACAACAATCAATGTACAGGTAATCTCTCCTCTTCACGACTGTACTTCAGTATTTATAGCGAATATAATTTTCTACTTAAAATTTCTCACTCATACACTCGTTATCAATCTGCTCAAGCTATATGTGCATCACAATAGGACACACAGTCATCCTCTCTAGTCATGCCATAACATAAACCATACTAACTCTACAATGCAATATATAGACATTTTACACAATGTAATTCACACTAACTTTACAATACAATATAGACACATATTAGACAAACAGTGCAGATATCTTTTATATCTGTACAGCACCCGAAAAAATTATCATATGCTTACACCCACACCCCCTATATGTGGAACCCCTTTCTGTAGTGAATTTTTAAGCCTTCCTTCTGCTTTTAGTTTCTCCAATTTTTTGAGTTTCGTTCCCATTGCTGCTGGTTTTCAATTTCGATTTTTTTACTGTTTCCTAAGTCACGTACCAGGCGCTAATGACCATAGCAGTCTTGCGCCCTAAAACCAAAACAAAAAAAAACCTATATGTTACGATGCTCCTCAGTCCTAGCGAAGCACCATCAGCCTTTTCTTTCTTTCTAGAAATGCGGCATTCAGCTGTAACAAACTACTTTACATTGATCAGCGCTTCGCACTGACAGCTAAACCTCGCAAAGTGACATACATATCTTCAAATACGTAAACACACCTACTCATTTACACTCTCCACCCACTGCGGCCAGGAGCTTGAATATTAGTGTGTGAAACCGATCTCCGTATTGATCTATTAAACATACAATTCATATCCTACACCATACAAAATCACCCATTTGATATCTGAATCGAAGCCACTCTGACAACTGATGTACAAAGACACACTCAGTTCCCTGTCAGTAAAAACGCGCTGCTCTTTCATGTCCAGACCTGCCTGCTTGCTTGCATTTCTACAGACAGCTCCAGACACTGGGATTACATGAAAATACCTATTTTCACCAAATATTATTTCGTTCTCACCGTACTTCTCGATATCAAGCACACAGCGATAACCTACCGATCGCTAGCACATCATAATTCTAAAGATATACACTGGAAACTATTTCTCTATGAACCCGAAACTTCAGCAACGTGCAGCATTTTGTAAACCAGTAAATCACCCACATAGTTTACAAGCCAACTAAGGACTTTCGCATGCCTAGAGAACAGGTAAACGTGTATTCCACACACCATAATCGATCTTCCCTCAACTAAATATATGAGCCAAATGTGCAGAAGCAGTCAACCCAACAATTTACATGGGAGGCAATAACGCTCCACTGCAAGCTCACCATCTTCTCAAATCTCCACTTGATCACGAAAGCTGCCCAACACATGCTGAGTATTAGTTCGCTATTCAGTCGTGTAGAGGACTGCAAAGTTAACTCTTGTACACTACATGGGAGAGAATAACTCTGCAACAGGCCCCTGCATCTGGAAGAATGCTGCCGTTAATGGCGAACGTGATTCAATACCACCACAGACTTTGCATACACCCTTACAGTCTAGAAAACCGGCCACATATATCTTCTGTCATTATACTTACAATTAAATGTTATGATCGAGGTCTCAACTGAAGGGCATTTGGCAATAAGGAAAGTATTGGAAATGGAAACCCCCCCACCCACTGAGCACTGTTGCTCTGGAAATGGAAATAAATGTACCTTCCGTACTACTGGACATACTCATCCCTTTGCCATCACAGTACTCCAAGTCAAATCCATACCCACCTTACGACTGGACATGGCTTTCATAAAAAAAAAGTCAAATTGAACTCTCTGGAACTGTATATTCCCCCAGAACTTACACAAAAAATTTACAGAATTTACACAAAAACAAACTTTATAAACCTTATACACATCCAGCAATAATACTACCTATAATACTTCATCAAGAACTGTTTACCTACGATAAGAAATAATACTGACCAAAAATCAACGATCTGTGTGCATGTCTCTTACGTTTTTCCTGCGATTCCTACCACCCTGTGATAGACGTAATCGACCAGATGTTAAAGAAAAAAACACGATCCCAACAACTACTGCATGTTACTGTCACAAGCAGTCTTTCTTCTACGGGTGTGTACAAGTATCCATGTTAAATGCTATACCCTCTTTACAAACCGAGGTATGACGTTACCTCTGAATGAGGCCGTGTTTTCCCGACAAATACCGTGACGGTGATCGTACGAATACGTATTATCAGCCAACAATGCAACCTCGTCAAAAAATGAATGAACTTTGAAAGTGATTCAGCTAAGGAACGTGGTATGTAAGAGGTATTTGCAAATCCCTCACACTGCCCCAACTAGAAATTTCTTTAGTATTTGCAACGCGTTCTGTCTCGAGACCATAGCAGAGGTTTCGCGGTATATCCGCCTAGTTTTTAGGCGATGACTGATTGAGAAGGAGCACAAACGGTAGTAGCAGTAGTGGATGATGTGACAGTTGAGGTCTTAAGGAGAAAAAATGTACACTAGCTCCCCAGATCTCTAGTGTCACGCTGTATGTTAGAAATTATGTCCATCATTTGAATCAGGTCTTTCCATTCAAGCACATGCATGCATAGGCATCTTAATGTGACACAGGCTTGGAAGTTGTGGCAGAAAGAAAGCGAAATGTTTGGCATTGTACAAAAACGTGTTAGAAAACAGTGTTTGAAACAACTAAACAGGACAAGAGGGAGCATCTTGTACGATCATTCGCCTAGGGTATAGGTGATTAGACTTTAAAGTTGTCTGTGCATTGACTGTATATATTTAATAGGATTGTGTCCACATAGTCATCTGCAGTAGCAGTAGCACTTTGAGGTGAGGGATTGGGAATGCTGTTAGCAATGCTTGGAAGGCTGCACACTGCGCTATTTTCGGGAAGTATTGTGAAATCTGTTTGTCCGCACTGGACGTACACTGCAGATATGAGTCATTGCATCAGCATCGATGCATTGATGGCTTGTAGATCGTATGAGCTTTTATAGTTCGTAATTTATGTATGTTGGGAGCGTAGAGTATAACGATAATAGCATGTTGGGCTGATTGATATGAATGGACAGGCATCTGTAGTACTTGTATCTAGTTTGGGTACATACCACATTGTGTGCATTTCCACCGAATGCTCGAAACATGGTCCTGTTGCAGTAACTCAGGTCGTTATGTTTCTACACAGGTTGCAGAAGATAGTGGATATGTCTTCCTCCAACTTCTGCTCAGTTCCAACTTAAATTGGAACAAACAATTTTTGAAATCTGTACAAATGGGGTCAGTTGCAAGATGCGTAGGGGCTGACTAAAACTAGGTTTTAATTTTACTGTAGCAGGCAGGTTTGATGAAGGTGACTCGTTGTGAGATATGTTAGTCCCAGAAATATGATTGAGTAATGGTTGTAATCTTTAAAGGAACTGTCAATAGGATCAAACACAGGTATGTGCTTGAATGGAAAGAACTGATTCCTAACCATGGAATCATTTCTTGTTGGATAGTGTAACACTAGAGATCTGAGAAGCTAGCGTATATTTTCTTATGACCTCAATCAGCGCATCGTCTACTGCTACTGTTTGCGTTCCTTCTCAAACAGTCATCACCTATAACTCAGAGGATATATCGCAGAACCTCTGATATGGTATCGAGACAGAATGCGCTAGAAATACTATAGAATGATCTAGTTGGGGCGGTGTGAGGGAGTCGCAAATACCGCTTACATACCACGTTCCTTAGCTGAATCACTTTAAAAATGCGATAACTTTATCACAAGGTTGCATCGTGGACTACGTGTTGGTCTGATAATAAACATTCCTACGATCACCGTCACAGAATTTATCTGGAAAAAAAAATCCCACCTCATTCAGAAGTAATATCGTATCTTCATTTGTAAAGCAGGTATAGCTTTTAACATGGATACTTGTGTGCAGCTGTAGAACCAAGACCGCTTGTGACGGTAACGTACAGTAGTTGTTGTGATCAGGTTTTTTTAAACATCTGGCCGATTACGTCTCTTTTTCTAAGACACAGTGGTAGCACTCGCAAGAAAAAACCTAAGAGACATGCCCACCCATCGTTGATTTTCGGTCAGTATTATTGTGCATCGTCTGGAATAATTTATAGGTCAAGAAATGGCTCTGAGCATTATGGCATTTAACTGCTGAGGTCATCAGTCCCCTAGAACTTAGAACTACTTAAACCTAACTAACCTAAAGACATCACACACATCAATGCCCAAGGCAGGATTCGAACCTGCGACCGTAGTGGTCTTGTGGTTCCAGACTGTAGCACCTAGAACCCTCCGGCCACACCAGCTGGCCTGGGTCAAGTGTTACACTTAGCAGTAGTGGGGGGTGCATGATATGTTAGCATTTGAGCATCAGGATTATAATGTGTTTGCGTTCCGACAAGTGTAAAGGAGATGAATATGTGCAGTCGTAAGGAAGGTACAGATATTTCCTTTTCCAGAGCCACAGCCTTCAGCAGGGTGTATTTCCAATGCTTTGCTCATTGTCGAATGCCATTCAATTGAAACTGGGATCATAACATTTAATTGTAAGTATAATGATAAAACATATATGTGACTGGTTTTCTTGAATGATTCCATGTATGGGTTGCAATGACTCACGTTTGCCATTAACGGCAGCAGCCGATCGAATGCAGAGGCCTGTTGCAGTGTAGGAATGTACCTCAGTTAACTTTGCCGTCGTCTAGACAACCGAATAGCGAACTAATACTTAGTATGTGTTGGGCAGCTTTGGTGATCAAGTGGAAGTTTGAGAAGATTGTGTACTGAGATACGTTTGCAGTGGACCATTATTGTCTCCCATATAAATTCTTCAACCGACTGCTTCTGCACATTTCGCGCCTTTATTTAGTTCAGAGAAGATCGATTGTGATGTGTGCCTCAACCATGTGGAAGACACGTTTGCCTGTTCTTTAGACATGGGAAGGACCTTAGTTGGCTTGTAAATTATAGGGATGATTTGGAATCTGTCGGTGTTTGAGAGTGTAAATATGAGTCTCCTCTATTTGTTTCTAGTTCCTCAGTGTTTTACGGCACGCTGCAACTCGCTAAAGAATGGGGTTTGTAGAGAAAGTCTATATCTAGGGAATTTCCAGTCTATAAGTTCGGAATTACGTCGCGGTAGCGATTGGTAGGATGCTGCCAAGTGCTTGATATCGAGAAGTGGCGCGAAAATGGTATAATGTTATGGCAAACCATGCGAAAATACGCGTGTTCTTGTAATCCCCGAGTCTGGAGATGTGCGTTGAAAAGCGAGCAAGCAAGGAAGCTGATTTGGAGTAACGCATTTGTGCTGAGGGGAATCGATCCCGAATTTGTAGAATGGTTCTAAGAGCGACTTCGGTCTGCTGAGGGTGCTCTGATGTAAAAGGGATGATTTTGTGTGACAGAGGATATGAACTGCATGTTTACTATATCGACACGGAACACGGTGATATATTACTGGGTTTGAGATCGGTTTCACACTCTATTATTTGAGCTCCTGTCCTCAGTGGCAGAGCAGTGTAATTGAGTAAGAGTCTTTCCATATTTGACGATATGTATGGCACTTTGCAAGGTTTAGTTGTCAGTGCAATATGGTGATCAGTGTAAAATAGTTTATTGCCACTGAATGTCATGTCTGTAGAAAGAAAGAAAAGGCAGACAATGCTTCCCTAGGACTGAGGAGCATGGTGACATACAGCCAGTGGAAATGTAGACATGCCATAATTTTTTCAGGTGCTGTACAGATACAAAAGATAACTGCACAGTATGTGTAAAATGTGTATATAATGTACTGTAAAGTTACTGTGGCTAACATTGTGTATAATGTGTATATATTTCATTGTAAAGTTACTATGATCTATGTTGTGGTGTGACTGCAGAGGATGACTGTGTCCCATCATGAGGCATGTATAGATTCAGTACATGGATAGCTGTGAGGGTATGAGAGAAATATCTTACGTGGAAAATTATGTGCACTATAGATACTGAGATTCATTCCAGAAGCATGTTCGTCAAGAGGAGACATTACCTGTACATCGATCGGCGTCAGACTGTAGCAGCAATCGTAATTTTTAATTTTAGTTACACTGTTAAATATCTCCCTTGCTTCCAATATTCTTGTGAGTCTCGTATATATTTCATGATCTATAGAAAACTTTGTGGGTTTAACTGTCACTGCAATCTAGCGGTCTGTGTAAAATAACAACTGAAAGTCTCATCTGCCGAAGAAAAAAAGGCGGACGGTGCTTCGATACCAGCGGCAAAAGTAATACAGCAGGTAAATTCGATAGGAGCCAATCATAATGCTCGATTCATTTACATCCTTTATGCTGGGATATAGGAGCCTCTGCATGGCGGAGGGAACGTTTATGTGTGTGTTGAAAGAAGAAAGGGTAACACATGTCGGTTCTTATTTTTTACATAGTCACTTGTCACCAATATAAGATTGAGAACCTTGTTAGATGCGCTTGTGAACGTTTGTAGCTATGCCCACGAACTTCGCGGCATTGCGTCAGTCACGCAGCTAAGAAGGGTTAGACGCTTGTCTTATCTTGTGCTAGGAACAATGCACCTGTGCTACTCTGTCATCAACAGTAAAGACACATGGTGCCCGGAGGCATTTCACGTGTGGGGTCTGTGTGAGTAGGCCTTGGAGTTCTGTGACATCAGTATAACAGTGACTGTATAGTCGAAAATAGAGGCAACTTTCACCTGTGTCCAGCAGCGCCCCTGGAGAGTCTGTGCTCCCGCCCAGTCATGTCAGCACTGGTGTCTAGGTGAACACATACTTTGATAGGAATTTCTCAGGTGTCAAATATGAAAAGGATGTCACCGCCTCATCTTTGCAGGATCCTAATGGGCATCTGTGCGTGGTTTGACAGCTGACGGTCACGTCACTTCGTGGGGTCTGCCGCTAACCTACTGTGCGGACCAGTTGAAACGGTGTGTGGGAGGGGGGGGGGGGGGTGCTTACGAGCGTTGATTGTGTATCTGTTGCATTATTTTGCGAGCGGGCCTGTAGGTTGTGCTATGCGATATTTGGACAGACTGTGAGTTAATTTCGTGTTTAAAGATCTGTGTACTGGATTATTTAGGATCAGTTTGCAAGTGTGTACTGAAATTATTTCAGGAAATTAGGAGTTGTTGCATGTCTGGAGAGCGTTATTTAGAAGTAGTTGACAGGTCTGCAGACTGTGTATTGTGACACCAGGCACATCAGGCGAGTGTTTTGCGTCAGTGTGAATAATATACTCCACCCCTAAATAAAATGTTCCAAAATAAATAGAGCACACTCCTTCCTCGCTGTCCCAAGCAGCTCAGCACAGGCTGTCTTCTTCGTGCCATTTTCCCCTCCAGACCAACATCTCGCATTATATCACAGGATGGATGTGACCACCAACTGGTGGCAGTACTGTGTAGTAAGTCAGTTGGACTCTAGATCTCGTGGTGGAGAGACTGCCTGCAAAATAAAAACTCATGTCCAGCACAGGCAGAGTCCTTTTCCTGCCATTTCCCCTACACCTGACCATCATCTTGGATTATGTCACAGGATGGATGACAGTACCCTCTGGTGGCAGTACTGTGTACTGGGTCTGGACCTTGTGGTGAAATTGCTGTTTGCCACCATTTTGGATAACAGTAGTTGCGTCATCAGCTACCATCATGGCTGCCATCTTGGATTACATGATAGAATGGACGATAGCGCCCTCTGGTAGTGGTACTGTGTACTAAGTCAGTTGCAGTGTGGACCTCGTGGTGAACACACTGGATGGTGGTGCTGCCTCTAATTGTTTAAATAAAGAGTGGACATGACTTTGACAGTTGATGATTAGCAAGCATGTTTGCAGAGTCTATTAGATGGATTATTATTTTGACAATTTATGAGTTGTTTGGCTCTCTGGACATAAATGTATTGCATTATTTACAAGTGGTTTGCGGGTCTGTAGGCTGTGCAATGCATTATTTACACAGTTTACAATTAGCAAGTGCATGTGTAGAGCATTATACATGAGTTATGTAGGAGTAGTTTGCAGGTCTGTATGCTGTGTGGCATGAGAGAGCTTGTGTTCTGTATCACTGAGACAAATATGCTCCATCCCTAAATAAAATGATCCAAAATAAATAAAGTACACTGCTTCCTCTCTCCACCAGCCCAGTGCAGGCTGAGTCCTTTTCCCACCAACCTCTAGGAAGAGGTGGCGGCCGGGTGAATTAGTGAAATGGAGGTGAGCTTTGTTTCCCGCAATTTTCTTATGTTGGTAGAGAAGCCCCAAGTGTCCTTTCTTTAACACCAAAATTCAAACTTGGGGCCAGTTACTAGGCGGAGGTGGCGGTCGGGTGACTGAGGTTAGTCCAAGTGTCCTTTCTTTTGCTCCATTTTCTTAGGTGTGATGCATTATCCTGTTGGAATTTGAACTTCCTGCCATTTTTCTGGGGGAGGGGATGGGGGAATGGGACTTTTCTGCCAAAATCCGCCATCTTGAATGACGTCACAGACGCCATCTTGGATGACATCGTGTGATATTGCCAAGTCTTCACACCGCCATCTTGAATGACGTCATCGCCACTTTCTTGGATACATATGGCAACAATGCAGTGTGGCTCAGAATGAATGTTGTCCCAATACTTGCTTGGACTTCAGTGGTCTGAAGATGGTACAGAAATCCGAAAATCCGTTCACAACGAAATATAAAATAAATATTGTAGAACTGTAAAACTATGTATTTCAGCTCTTAGAAACATAATTCTACGTTCTTCTCATTTCGCCCATTATCTGTCTAGAATTTCCATTTTTAGACATTTATTACCACATTCAGATTTCTGTCATTGAAGGGGCTGGTGGTCTAATGAATAATTCCCGCAATCGGCACATATCTTTAAAAAATCATTGACGATATGTCACTTCCTACATTTGCTTGGTAAATGTGTTTCAAATTCAAATTGACTTGTTTGAAGGGTACAGTGAGGTTTGTATTATCTGTAACTGTTGCAGGATTCTGGAGTATGTTTGACTTAAACAAAATACACCAGCACCCGTATAACGACCGAAGCAGAAATATTTTTCGAATTTGGTCTTGTTTCTCCACAGCAACGTTGTCAAATATGAACACATTTTTTGGCTTTACTTTGTCAGGTGGTGGGATATCACCACTTTCACTGAATGTCATGTATGTAACGCCTTCTACACCGCGCAATATCTCCTGTAATCGATGATAATTGGGTTGAAACAGTGTTTTTGAAAATGCTCAAACAAGTTGGAATCGAACTCCATCTACATATGTTATCAGCGTCATGAGGACATTCGTCTTGCCACAATTGGATAGGCCTACAATAATTGCTCATATGTTATCAGGAAGGAGTATTCCATTCTTCTTCTTCTTTTTCTTCTCCTTCTTCAGGTTTTCTTTTTCATCGTCACAGGACCTGTTACCAACAACAAAGTCCTTGTGACGTTTTACCCATGCTGCCATGATACTGCCTACGTCAGGAACCGACAAGCAGTGCACATATATAGAAAGATACTCTCGTAAGAATGGTAATGGTATCTGTAGACACTATAGTTCCATCTCTAAACCAAGGGAGCTATATTGGCTACACAGAAGATTCATATAAAAGACTATCACAAAATAAGCTTTCAGCCAACAAGGCCTTTGCCAAAAATAGACGAACACACACACAGACACACACACACACACACACACACACACACACACACACATGTAAGTGCAGCTAACACACACACATAACCACAATCTGGGGCAGCTGAAGCCGTGGCTTGGTCACTGCAGGTTCGGACATGCTGGTGCAGGTCCAGAGGTTGGTGCAGGTCGGCGAGGTGGCAGCTGAGGCTACTGCAGGTCCGGATGCTGCAGAGATCGACATGGCACTCGCTCCTACAGGCTCCAGCATGACGAAGGCTAGTGCTGAACAAAGAGGAGGAGAAAGCGTTTCATACAGACCAAGACACGAAAGTAACTAATAATATTAATAATAATAATGCTAACGAAAGACAATAATGTGATACGTCATACTTACTTTTCCGTTTCTTCCCATTCTGCAGTGCTGAGCTGGATCTCGAAAGCTGCTGATGTTGCCTGGTTCTTCTTCTGCTGCTACTAACTGACTGAGACTGAGGCCACGGAGCTGCTGAGCCTGCACTATACACCCTCTGATGACATCACCACATACTGCCATTATTCTGGTCAAAGCCTATCACGTAACCAGATTCAGGGTTCCTACTGGATCCCATTCTTTTTTCTCGACCACCGACTTGAATTACATCTTGAGAGGGGAGTGGCGGAGGGCCAACACCGCACTCTGGCCGCAGTGTTGTGAACTACGCCAATTGGTCTCCAAACCTCGAGGTGAATACCTGTGGGTCATTATGGAACAGGGCGAAATCGATGTAGTGTGTTACCCAATTTCAGGAAAGGTAGACAGTTCCAGCACAGGCACCCATCTTCGTGGACACTGAAATGCATCTTCACCCCATCCCGTTGCATTGCCGTTACTTGTCGAAAAATATTCACCACACGCTCATCCAGTACTTTTTCTTTCCACTCATTATGTAGGAGGTATGGATGCAGCCCTCAGCGATGTGCTTGCATGTAGTACATCTATGAAATTCATCCCTGATCATCGCCAGCATTTCCTCAATTGTACACCTGGATGCTTGCACTGGAGTGGGTGAACGTCTTCCCTCTTTTGCTTTGGAAGACTGACCGGACTTTCGTCGAATGATCTACAGTTACAGCACACACATATATCAGCATGAGTTGCGAAGTGCAGCTTAGTGCATCCTGCTGCATCTTCATTGTTTCATGAAGCGTATTGGTCTATGAAATTCATCCCTGATCATCGCCAGCATTTCCTCAATTGTACACATGGATGCTTGCACTGGAGTGGGTGAACGTCTTCTGTCTTTTGCTTTGGAAGACTGACTGGACTTTCGTCGAATGATCTACAGTTACAGCACACACATATATCAGCATGAGTTGCGAAGTGCAACTTAGCGCATCCTGCTGCATCTTCATTGTTTCATGAAGTGTATTGGTCTTCACCAAATGTGTCTGCTTTCCAAAATGGTTCAAATGGCTCTGAGCACTATGCGACTTAACTTCTGAGGTCATCAGTCGCCTAGAACTTAGAACTAATTAAACCTAACTAACCTAAGGACATCACACACATCCATGCCCGAGGCAGTATTCGAACCTGCGACCGTAGCGGTCGCTCGGTTCCAGACTGTAGCGCCTAGAACCGCACGGCCACTCCGGCCGGCTCTGCTTTCCAAACTTCATGCAGGTGGCTATGGACACAGTCCTCAGCTGCATGGTTACAGCTAATCATATCGATGGCCGTTATTACTTCTGCTCCTGGTGCTCTGGTACTTTTGGATTTTCACAAGGTGTTCAGCTGTGTAAGCCGTGTCATCCTGCTCCAGACACTGGAAGCGATGTTATGGTGTTACCGTTTTCTTCCGATGAGATTTCGTTGCTCAAGGCTGAGCTGGACGCGTTTTGTGTTATCAAGTGCCCGCATCAACAACGGCAAATGTCGGCTGATGAAATTACAGATTTCTTGATAGCGTTGTCATTTCGTAGACGACGGTGGTTGATATAAACCTTTGGAAGTTGCAACTGATCGTTCTCCATTCAAAATAGCTACACTTAATTGTAGTTCAGTTACGGAGAAGATACAAGCAGCAACCCTGGAACATTTCCTTAACCGCCTTCAGAAAGTTCGGATCCTGCACACTTACGCCTCGTGGAAAGTGTATTACATCGTTCCGATCTTTCTCCTTCTCGCGATGATGGCTACGGAACTAATACAGCCATCTAGTCATCTTTTGTGGAAGCATCACATTTTTCTGTTACGATACGAAGTGGTTACGCGTGCGCGTTCCGTAGGGAATTTAGCAATTTCCGATATTTAAATGAAAGCGTCTCTGTTATTTATTCGGCGCATCGTGTTGATTATGTCTCACGCAATGCATACATTCATGTCTCCATTATTTTACTGTCTGCTGTCTGGCCTGGCAATCTTGATCCGTCTGTCGGTGTTGGTCGATTGAATTTCTCGGTATAATATGTTCCCGGACTTCATATTGGTGTCAGTTATTCAGGGGCTGATGTTCTGCGGAGCAGCATCTCATCACCACATTTTTGTTGATGCCAAGCGAGGGACTGACTGAAGGCTCCTGTTGAATCTGCATCGCCGCAAACTTCTCGGAATACGGTGTAGTTTCATCTTTGCCTTCCTGTTCTACCAATGGCGGTGTCGTCCTCGTGGTATCATGTGGTACACAACCTAGTATCCATCAATGAGCGCCCATTTTACACTGGATTTAGAGTCACAGATCAACGTAGTCGCTGTCTCGCGACAGAAAAGCTACAACTTATATTTACCTGTCATGATCACGAAGCGAACTGGCACTGGCGTCGAAAAGAATTAGCATTTATAATTCGATCCGTTGAGACTCCCTTTTTGGCTGCTATCATGTCTCGCCGAGACTGCTCCTACTTTCCGAGGGAAAAGTCAAAAACAACTGCATGGGTGTCGGGCCATTATGATAATTACCTTGAAGATGGAGAGGGCGATGCGGACCCACTCGCTTTCCACCAGTGTGTGTGGGTACTTCATATAGGAAGTGTCTGCGCCTGCCACGGCATCTTGACTTAATCTCCAGTATGTTGGGTAAGCCGGTCCTTGTGGTATTCTTATCATGCCCCGTTTCAGATATACCGTTGCACAGTTCATTTCATTTTTGTGGCGCTGTTGGTCTTGCCCTTTTTTTGAAAAGAAAGAAAGAAAATAGGAGGAGAAAAAATTAGTTGCCGACAACGACTTGAAAGAGGAAAACTCAGTGTTTTTAAATGTAAAAGTCAAAGGTGCAATATAGGACTAGCTCCAAGTTTGTGTTATTCTTGTCTGAGTACCAAGTGTAATTTGGGACACCAAAGAGCGCGGGATCAAATCCTGGTCAGACTACGGAAAATTTCAGTTTGCTTTTGATCCGTCTTCACCTCTCGAAGATTTGTGGTATCGCTGGGAACGTCATGTGGTTTGGAATCTAAATTAAATTTATAAGTCCCCTACCCCAGATGGATATCTGGGGTAGATGACGTACAGGTAGAAGTTGTGTACAACTGAAAAGCTTGCAGAAAGCCATTGGCCCACACTGCCGACATTCAGTCGGGAATGTGCCCACAAATTACTAAGAGGACACGCTAAGCACTAGGCTATGGGCCGTAGACACATCCATAGCACAAAGCGACACTTTTCCTTTGAAGTCTTTACAGTTTTCCAGCGTAATAGTAAATTTTTTTATTGATTAATAAGATGTGACTTTCTCCATTATGACGATGCCGAAAGTCGACCATCTCCTAGGATTACATGGTATATCAGATATGATTCGATGAACGGCACAGAAAGAGGAAAACTCTTGGAAAATTAACGTGATGATTAAGGATTGCTTTACGCGAAGAAAAATTGAGCTTGCTATAATATTATAGCTGAATTTGAAGCTTAGAACTCTTCTCTTTCAACATTCTTTCATAGGATCACCTTAAAATTCCTACACAAACAACTGCGACACGATAAGATCTTTTTCCCACCGCGTGTTTGTCCGGCCACCCACGATAGTGGTAAATGTTGCCAGACCAGTCTAATTAGGATCGCAAGTGCTGGAGCACCATTCAATTATATGTTATGCAGCCATCATAGAGGCGACTCCTTTCGTATTACATTTTCTTACATCCTAATATCAGCGCAGCCAGCTTCAGCTACCAATTCCTGATCTGCCTTGTACTTCAATTTATGTTATCCCAAGTTATTTGTGATTCATTAGAACAATAGCCCAAACCCACTTCGAGTAAGCTGAAGAAATGATACCTTTTTGTGCATTTAAGCCACTTGTCATCAGCCTGGGTTTCTCGAGGTGACTATAATTTCCGTATCTGCACTGTAGAGAACTGTGTTAGAACGGCCTAATTGCGACCAGAATCGTTCCACTACCCAGCAGGACAAACGAGCCCATATTATTGTTGTGTCTGAGTATCTGTTCGTTCAAGATATCTGCTTTCATCACAAGGAGTACTACAGCAGTGATCTGACACTGACCCTAGAACGATCACGACAGCGCTCGTGTGACGTGCCCTCAGGCGCCCAGCATCCAGTTGTTGGGTACGGGATTGCCGACCAAGGGATTTCTGAGCTGGGGACTAGTACACGCCGCCAGTCCCCTGTCACTTTAAGCTCTGGGCGTGCTTCAGCAACCATTGTGCAGCGCAGCGGTAGAACCTTGTGTGTCATAGGGAATGGGGATGCTGGTGTGATGGCCCGAGCCGCGAGGACGGTGCAAACCTCTATAAAACAAACCATCTGTCTTAAAGTAAGACGATGAGATGCATGGTTGTTGAGGTGATACAGTCATTAGCGGTCAACCTCTGGGGAACCCGCCACATCTTGTTCTATAAGGCTTACCTAGGCACGCACGGCTCTATCTGTGTGGACTTTTACTCCCCCTGATGCTCGTGGGACCGAAATGGAACACTCTAAGTTTGCTCTTGATCCTCCCAGCAGAACGTGTGGGCCACAGCTAAGTACCAACACCGAATCAAATAGGAGGCCTCGTGTGGCCAGTCCTCCAGACTCAGGTCTTACACAGAGATCTTCATTCGTTGGTAACAGAATGCATGCTGGTGGTCAGAACGTGTTTTTGATTGTTAAATGTTATGAGGTCAGTTTTGAGTAGGTATCGCCTTAGTACATCCACAAAGGATTAGAGGGCATCGCCGGTACACTGAAATCTGTCAAACAATTCCGTAATGGAACACTACTGGTTGAAATTGCTAGATCCCAAACAGCGACAACCCTCCAGAAAGGTAAATGCCATGGCGGACGTGCCATGCAAACGGAGCTCCAAAACACCTTGAATTACGGCAAAGATGTTGTGTCATATATGGTCGACTTTCCCATGAGAGAAATGAAAGATGTGTGTCCAAGAAGGGATCGCTGAGGTGCAGAATATAATGAAAAGTTGTAAGGAGTGTGTCATAACTCTTCATTGCATAAAACAATAAATCCAACTTAACGCCATTCTTTGCATTGTGTAAGCACTCAGATATCGACAGTAACAATCTGAGTGCGAAACATGGGTGCGTGATTCTAAGCGTTGTTGTGAGACGAGGTCTGTCTGCATGAGTGGAAGAGTAGTGTCGGTCGAGTGCTTGGGGACAGAAGACGTGTCACGCAGCCCTCACCTGCCTGATGGCAGATCTTACCACACTCAAGGCCTGATTTCATCTATATAGCCAGGAGAGATTTAGATGGCTTAACTACGCTTGAAGATGGAATTCAAGGTAAAATTCGCAAGCATGGCGCAAAAGCAATTGCAGGGTTAGGCTCGAGAATGTTAGTCCGAGTTTGCAATAATCCCATGTTTTGCTTGTCAGTTAAAGAAGCTTCCTTATCCTCCAACTAATAATAATTATTCTTCACATCTAATTAATATATAACTGCTGTGGTTAATAAATGTTAATGTGACTTGGAAATTGAAATAATTTGTTAATCTGGGACTCAGCTATTATTGACACATATTTTATTGTCATTGTCATTATTAATACTTGTTCAGGTTTATTCAGAAGTTTTAAATAAACTTAATTAAAGAAATACCTTCTAGAAAGTTATTTAGTAGTTAACAGGACCCAAACAGACACCTTTTTATTAAATTCATTATTAGTAACAATAAGCTTTAGCCGCTGCTGCTGCATGCTGCTGCGCATTGCTGTAAACCACATGGAAAAAGGCAGCCATCTGAAGAGGTGAGTGTGAAACTTCGGGCCAAAACAGACACTGACACACCGCAACATGTCATGTACTCTAGTTTAGTAAATTCCGTTGCACAAGTCACATTCACTATCACTTGTAAATTATTGTGCAAAAATGCAGTCGGATAGCTTATCCAAATATTGGTTTTAAGTTTTTCATGTAACGATCCGTTGAGGGCTTAAATGACACTCGTACAACACCCACACAGTGTTATGCAGGTTAAATTCCGTTTACTGATAGCTCAGTTTGCTTATCGAGTCCAGTTTCACAGACGAACATAGGCAATATTGGCTGCAGCTACGTTACTTATTTGTTGCATATCCGTTACATAGTTACATATGGCAGACTGTTCCTAGACGACACCATTGCACATTGTAAAAACACCGTCAGATCAACATTACGCACACAGTGGTTACAGCTGCGCTGCCTTGTTATTAATTATGTTCTTTGTTTTTCAGCAATAATTGTGTATTATTGTCTGTCTACGTTAATTATAAGAGTTGTGCGTGACATATTTCACGACTCATTGTAGGGGACTAAGAGTTACGAAGATCATTTTTTTCCGTACGACGTGACGTGACTGATGCTAAGCGGCAGGCAATTTATCTTGTGTTAGTAGAAATCATAATCTCTGTTTCGTAAGCGATTCTGTAACGAGGCAGAGATAATAAGGCAGAAATGCTAACAATGCAAATTATGGAGAAAGGTAAAACCAAAATCGTGGCACAAGGTAACATTCAGGTTTGCGCCATATAGTTTTTCACTGCTGTAAGTACACGTACATAAAATAATACAGAGCTGTAGAATTTATGATGCATATATGTATGCCACTAATGAAATCTGGATCCAGTTTATGTGTAGTATAGATCCCTGTGTGTTTTGTGGTAGTTATGGTGACGGCAAGATAGTACCTCCATTCCCCAACAAAAGTGCCTTTCTGATCATACAAATAATTGGATTTTTAATCAGTATGCGCCAAATACTGCCTGTGCAGACCAATAAAATTTTTAGCATTCTTCTATATAGCTGCCTCAAGCAGCATATCCTATGTTCATATATATACAAAGCATTTGTTATGCAATATAATATTTTTGTGTCATTTTGTGTATGACGCTGTAATATGCAAAGCATTTCTTAGGCAATATAAATTTTTTGTGTCATTTTTAAATATAACACTGTACAATGCAGCACACTTACTTTGATGATTATGTTGTAAGCAAATACTGCCTGTGCAGAATTACATAATACTCGTTATTTTTTATATGTTTACCTTAATAAGCTTCACATGCAGATACCTTAATTAGTAATGAAACAATTCTCATAATGCCTCACATATGAGTTTTATGTACAATAATTTTAGATTCATGTTTGTGTCTCATTTGAAACAATTTACAAACTTTCATTCATATAATACGCATGTGCAGTTACTTACTTGACTATCTTCACTTATGTTTACAGGAATATATAAAAAAAATTTGTAAAGTTGTTACGATAAGTATTTTCTGTCCATAGAGTACCAAGTAACTGGAATCGGCCAGGGCACAAGAACTTTGCCTTCGAGGGCCACAATTAGACAGTTCTGTCGCAGTGAAAGGTCACTGACAATACAAGCCGCTGTGGTACCAAAAATGCAGTTTCTCCAAGTAAAGGTGCCAGTGAGATAGACGCTGTACACACAACTGCACGATTCTTCTTCACCCTACGTTTCTACGTTGAGGTGCTAGTGATATAGACACTAAACACACCTCTACACACCGTTTACGACCTTGCTTATGCTCTCGTATTTCTACAAGTGTGTAAAGTGCAAAACAACACAAAACTCTGTGTGCGGTGAATATTCCCTTTTTACAAAACAATAACGCCCTACATGTTTTTCTTGTTATATTTCTAAACTTCGCAGTTTGAAATTTTTCATCTATTAAAATGCACCTAATTACTTATTTTAAGAGGCTCACAAAACGGTACAAGATAACTGAGCCAATACTGAACAATCCTTCTAACATTAATAGAAGTTCTACATCTTTATGTATTTTGTTTAAATATTTGAATTAAGCATTTTTAGCTCCTTTTGCCCTATTTGTACATAAGTCCCATTCAAATTCTTAAAGAAGCGACAGGGAGGCTGTGTAAGGAGTGTGTCAGAGCTATCCATTACATAAAACAATAAATCCAACTTAACGCCATTCTTTGCATTGTGTAAGCACTCAGATATCGACAGTAACAATCTGAGTGCGAAACATGGGTGCGTGATTCTAAGCATTGTTGTGAGACGAGGTCTGTCTGCATGAGTGGAAGAGTAGTGTCGGTCGAGTGCTTGGGGACAGAAGACGTGTCACGCAGCCCTCACCTGCCTGATGGCAGATCTTACCACACTCAAGGCCTGATTTCATCTATATAGCCAGGAGAGATTTAGATTTAATTTACCCTATATATGGTGGCGAAAATACGTGTATAATTCCGGAGGCACACATAAAATTTCATCCGAAATTGTGCCAAACGCATTCTCTGAAAATTATTTCGAGCATTTAGTTCATGAGCCCACGCGAATAGTAAACGGTTGTGAAAACGCACTTGACCTCTTAGCAAGAATTAATCCTGTGTTAATAACGAGCATCAAAACGGATACAGGGATTAGTGAACACAGGGCTGTCGTAGCGAGATTGAATATTGTAACTCCCAGATCCACCAAAAGTAAACGAAATATATACCTATTCAAAAAAGGAGATAAAAATTCACTATACGCCTTCCTGAGAGACAATCTCCACTCTTTTCTAATTAATAATATGAGTGTAGACCAGATGTGGCTTGAATTCAAAGAAATAGTATCGGCAGCAATTGAGAGATTTATACCAAATAAATTAATAAACGACGGAGCCGATCCTCCTTGGTACACAAAACAGGTCAGAACACTGTTGCAGAAACAACGAAACAAACATGTCAAACTTAAACAGACGCAAAATCTCCAAGATTGGCGATCTTTTGTAGAAGCTCGAAATTTAGCGCGGACTTCAATGAGACATGGTTATAACAGTTTCCACAACGAAACTTTGCCTCGAAACCTGGCAGAAAATCCAAAGAGATTCTCGTCGTATGTGAAGTATGTTAGCGGCAAGAAACAATCAATGTCTTCTCTGGGCGATAGCAATGGAGATACTATCGAAGACAGTGCTGCCACAGGAAAGTTAGTGAACACAGCCTTCCGAAATGCCTTCCTAAAAGAAGACGAGGTAAATATTCCAGAAATCGAATCAAGAACAGCTGCCAACATGAGTAACGTAGACGTAAATATCCTCGGAGAAGTGAAGCAACTTAAATCACTTAATAAAAGCAAGCGTTCTGGTCCAGACTGTATACCAATTAGGTTCCTTTCAGAGTATGTTGATGGATTAGCTCCATATTTAACAATAATCTACAACCGCTCACTCGACGAAAGATCCGTACGCAAAGAGTGGAAAGTTGCACAGGTCACACCAATATTCAAGAAAGGTAGTAGGAGTAATCTACTAAATTATAGGCCCACATCATTAACGTCGATATGCAGCAGGATTCTGGAACATATATTGTGTTCGAACATTATGAATTACCTATAAGGAAACGGTCTATTGACACACAGTCAACATGGTTCTAGAAAACATCATTCTTGAAAAAAAAAAAAAAATATGTATTCGCATGAAGTATTAACTGCTATTGAGAAGGGATTTCAGATCGGTTCCGTATTTCTGGATTTCCAGAAGGCTTTTGACACTGTACCACACAAGCGGCTTGTAGTGAAATTGCGTGCTTATAGAATATTGTCTCAGTTTTGTGACTTGATTTGTGACTTCCTGTCAGAGAGGTCACAGTTCGAAGTAACTGACAGAAAGTCATCGAGTAAAACAAAACTGATTTCTGGCGTTCTCCAAGGTAGTGTTATAAGCCCTCTGCTGTTACTTATCTATATAAATGACTTGGGAGACAATCTGATTAGCCCTCTTAGATTGTTTACAGATGACGCTGTCGTTTATCAACTAACAAAGTCATTAGAAAACCAAAACAAATCGCAAAACGATTTAGAAAAATATCTGAATGGTGCGAAAATTGGCAGTTGACCTTAAATAACGAAAAGCGTGAGGTCATCCACATGAGTGCTAAAAGGATTCCGTTAAACTTCGGTTCACGATAAATAAGTCAGATCTCAGGGCCATAAATTCAATTAAATACCTAGGAATTACATTTACGAACAGCTTAAATGGAAGGAACACATAGAAAATGTTACGGGCGAGGCTAATTAGAGACTGCGTTTTATTGACAGGAAACTTTGAAAATGTAACAGACCTACTAAGAAGACTGCCTACGCTACACTTGTCCGTCTTCTTTTAGAATACTTCTGCATGGTATGGGATCCTTACCAGAAAGGACTGACGGACTACATCGAAAAATTTCAAAGAAGGACAGCACGTTTTGTATTATTTCGAAATATGGGAGAGAGTGTCACTGAAATGATACAGGATTTAGGCTGGACATCATTAAAAGAAAGGCGTTTTCCGTTGCGACAGAATCTACTCACGAAATTCCAATCACCAACTTTCTCCTCTGAATGCGAAAGTATTTTGTTGACACCTACCTACATAGAGAGAAACGATCACCGAGATAAAATAAGGGAAATCAGAGCTCGTACAGTAAGATATAAATGTTCGTTCTTTCCACACACTATACGAGATTGGAATAATAGAAAATTGTGAATATGGTTCAATGAACCCTCTGCCAGGCACTTAAACGTGATTTGCAGAGTATCCATGTACATGTACATGTAGATGTAGATGTAGAAACCATCACCAGCACAGCAGTTGGCAAAGATGAAGCTCGAAGGTCGATTAGTAGGCACTGGATTCAACACACCTATCATGAGAGAGGCCAGAGCAACACCAACAAGCAACACGCCGCCAACGCCCTCTCGACAGCATGTATTTAGGCCGCTATCGCTGACTGGAGGTCCTAACCCAGTCATCCAGTTTGGTGTCTGTCAATTTACTCGAAGAGTGGGTTTACCTCGACACATGCTACAACAGTACATAGCGACCAGATAAGTGACTATAGTGGGACTAGTTTACCTCAACGAGAATTGTACTTTACTAGCAGTGAGAAACTAAAGTTTGTAATAGCAAGATCACCGATTTTGGCATTACATCAGTCTGCAAGGGAGCTATTACTGATGCGCTTGTACCACAAAAATGTACTCTACTCAAGTTAAGTTATTATTTCCAGTTGATGCAAATAAAGAACTCCATTAATCCATGTGTCATTTGCATTGTATAAAGAGGGTACTGGCCATCCATAACAACATCCTCTGCATGTGGTACAAGACTCTACAGAGATTGATTGTGTTAGCACTAGTAGCCTCGTTTGAAAGTGCTCTTGTCTACCTGCAGTTGTTTCAGAGCCCATAGCCTTCTTCAGAAAATCGGATAAAGTCACAGTTGCCACCACTGTGGAGCTCATGGTAGCCTAAAAGGCAGAGTCTGGTAAGGAATCCGGCACTGAATCCACCGCTGCTGTAGTAGCTCCTACAAAGCCCTCCCAGACCAAAAAACCAAATTGGGAATCTTCCACCACAGACAAAAACTGGTGTTTGACCATCAGAACATGTTGATGTCATTTCACTTGAGGGTTCTAGTGCTTCTTCTTCAGAGCTGATGGATAGTGAAGTCTGCCTGAACCTCCACCTTTTGCGCCCTCCCCACCCTGGCAAAATGATTCACTGCAACTCCTGAGAAAACAGCTCATATACTACAGTGGAACATAAACACTTTCAGGACTCTGGTGTAGCAAACAGAACTCCTGGCACATGCACAGCCTCGGTGCTTGTATTTGTGGGAAACACATTCTAAAGCCGCTGATGTCACTGTGCTATGGGCTATACCCTCCACAGAAAGAGCCAAGGGAGAGGTTACTATCTTTATCAATAACACACACCATCCATCTGCTCTCTCCTTGGTTACTGACCTACAAGCAGTAGCCATTGCTGTTCATGTGGGCCAAAAGATAACTATCTGCTCCCTGTATTTATTTCCACAGGATGCAGTAGACTCTTAGGCTCTCACAGGACTCAATACACAACCCCCCCCCCCCCATTTCTCCTAGTGGGTGATGTCAAGGTCTGTAATGTATTACAGGGCTCGAACTACACTTGTCCCAGGGATCGAGTATTGAAGAATCTCGTCGCCTCAACACAGGCAGTCCTGCTCATTTGTAGGCTGCTATTGGGTCGTCCTCTAACATTAACCTCTCTTTCTGCTATCCAGCATTCGCAGACTCACCAAAGTGGAAAGCAAGTGACGACCTTCATTCCAGTGACAACTTCGCAGTGTGGATCCAACTACTGGATGGATGACTGCTTGAAAAGAAGCCACTAAAATGGAGGAGCAACAGTTCTAACTGGATGCTGTTCAGACAGCCTCTAGGAGTGGGTGACCACATCACACGGGTGAGTCATCATACTGCTGACTTATCCTTCCCAAAGTCTTTACGTCATCTTAGGAGGCAGGCTGTACCTTGGTGGACTGATGAGTGCCTTACACGAATCTGGGACAGGTGTGTGGACCTTTGACTGTTGAAGTACTGCCCAACAGCAGACAATCTCACAGCCTTTCGTGTTGAGAGATCCAAGGCTCAAAGCGTAATTTAGGAGAGGATGAAAATGTCATGGCAAGCTCAAGCGTTCCTGGCCTCCACCAACTGTTCCACTTCTTCTACAGAAGTACAGAAAGGCGTCAAGAGGATCCCCTGTTAATGCAGTTCTTTACTAATAGCAGCAGTGCTGAAACAGCGGTGTCTCCAAACAACATATGGAGACATGGCTCAGATGATGGCAGAGAAATTAGCAGCGACTATAGCCATTGCCAGCCAGGAACTAGCCTTTCGCCATTACTGGGGAGATGGGCAAGTTGGACTTCAGATCCCACAATTCTGAGTCTTCCGACTGCCCATTCTCCATGTTGGAACTGGGATCAGCAGTGTCTGAGACTAATGATACTACACCCAGTCAGTACCAGATCCATCACTGCATGCTTCGATATTTGCCAGTAGCGCCAAAGGAAATTATTCTCGAATTGTTTAAATTAATAAGGCAGCCTGGACAGTTTCCCAACTCGTGGAGTGAGGTAATACTGATACTTCTCCTCAAACCAGGAAAGGACTACACTTGTTCCAGCAGTCCCCAGAGTGTCACCTTAACGAGCTGTGCAGGAAAGGCCTTAGAGCGAATGGTTAACAGTCATCTGGTCTTGTTGTTAGAGATCATGCAACTCCTCAACCGTTCTCAGCGTGGTTTCCGGAGATTTCGCTCCACTTTCGAGAACTAGCCCCTGCTAGAGATGTGGCTGTTCAGTGTATGTAAACATCATTGTCTTGGTATACTCTCTGACAAAAGTATGGCGTACAACACCACTTAGTATTTTTTAGCAACCTCATCAGTGGGGCTTTTGTGACCACCTCCTCGTCTTTGTGTGGCCTTTCCAGTTTAAGTGTTTGTTTAGGTCCTGTATTGGAGACATGCTGTTAGGTCGTTTTGAGCGGGAGAACGGTGTTCCTCAGGGCAGTGTTTTAAGTATTACCCTCCTTGCCATAGCGATAGACAGTAACAACTCCACGGTAAGAAGTGCTGTGCAATGCCTATTGATGGGGGATTTTGCAGGTTTCTATTTCTCCTCCAGCATTGCAACAGCAACTCGAATTGAAGAGGCTGGAGGAGTGATCTGCAAAGACGGGTTTTATGTTTTCTGTGGAGAAGTGTAGTGTGAATTCATTTCAAACGTCCTGTCGTAAATTTACATTAATTGCGTATGTGAAACATCATTCTCCATTTTTTGTGGGGTTTTTGGGTCTCATTTTTGACTTAATGGAATCGTGGTTAACACACCTGAAGGACCCAAAGCCGAGGGCTCAGGATTGACTCAATATTTTGAAGTGCCTTAGCTACAGACCATGGGGAGTGGACAGGGCACGTCGAACAGTTTACTAGGGCTTTTGTTCGGTCGCAGTTGGACTATAGGTGCACATTGTGGGGTCAGCCAGGTCTTTGTACTTGAAGATCATTGATCCTGTATGTCGGGCTGACCACAGGCGTTTACAGCACCAACCCCATATCCGTCTTTATGCCAAGGCTGGTGAACCACCACCTATTCGGCGGAAGCGTCTCATGCATCGGGTACGTCAGATCCTTGCTACTCCCACTTCCCTGGCATACCATACCGTTGTTCGTCCAGATATGGAATGTCTCTTTACGAATCGTCCTCAGACAACAAGGACTTTTGGGATCTGTGTGGACTGTGGACTGGAGTCCATCATTGTAGTGGGGCATGTACAGGCTCAACTGAATGCCACTCTGGTTACTGCAGAGGCCTGAAGTCGTTTTAGATTTCGTGCAGTACAGGAGATATTGCACACCTTCTGCTGTTTGAATGCGATATTTTCCGACATTTTAAATGGGGACCACAACTGTGTAGCTCTCTTCACGGAAGGGCCAAACAGAGGGACTCCGCTGGTTGCTTTGTTGTTTTCCCACATCCCAGTTCACTCTATTTGATCTCGAACTATCCGGGATCTTGTGGGCGCTGGAGCATATGAGATGTGCAATGCCTGCTAAATTCCTAGTCTGTTCCGTCTCCCTGAGTGCCATTCAGTCCCTTGTTGATGGGAAGGAGAGTGGCTGAGTGCGACAGACGACAAGATCCGCCTCGTAAGGCCCACAACGCTGCCGCGGTGTACCTCCTTCCAGCACGGGGAAGGGACGAGCTTCTCCTTCATCATCTTCGCATACGCCAGAGCCCTAAGACGCGTGGCGTCTTGCTCCGGCGATAGGACCCTCCAATGTGTGGTGCTTCTGGCACACGGATCACTGAGCGCCCCATTTTATTAGACTATGTTCTGTTTTCTGACCTACGGCGGCAGCAGATTTGCCCTCTATTTTAGGCAACTTCCACACAAATTTGGTGAGCGTTTGAGGTTTTGTGATATGCCCAACTTGTTTTATAAAAATTTAGGATGATTTTCTTAATGCTTTATTAGGGTGACTGGCTCACCAATGTTTCTTGTACGTTGTCAGCCAATTACATTTTCCTGTCTCATTCTGTTAGCTCCTCTATGGTTTTGCATCTATATTAAACCCAGGTACAACACCTTTCACTCTTTCTCAGTTGTCTTCAGGCATAAGAGTGATTGTATCGCTCAGCGCGAGTAAGGTGGGAGTGCGTCAATGAGTGTCATTTTACAGATAGCGTCTCCACTGTAGCAGCAATTTTACCGACTCTATCCACATTCATTTGTTTTAATGAGGGTAAGGGCACTAACAACCTCGCCGTTGTCGACCGCCCATAAGCTCCAAACAAACACACATACACACACACACACACACACACACCACACACACACACACACACACACACACACACACACACACACACACACACCTCGTCGAACGTACTGCCCAGAAGGAAGCTTAAATTAGCCCCTCAGCTTCACCCATTGCTCCACCAACAACAGAGAGTTAGACAGTGAAAGAGAAAGGAAACACAACTAGAAAAAAGCAAATTGAAACACTGCAGCACGTAAATGCACACTTGCTGTTTGTGTCGTTATTTTGCCTTGCCACTGAAAACGCAAAGCACGCAGACAAATTAGAAAAACAGAGAAGAAAGATTATTTTTCATTATTCAATTAATTTTTAGAAAATCAATACAAAACCTTGACATTGCTTATGTCAGTATGCCTGCGTAATTTGCGTTGTGGTTCGCGTGACTGTGAACTCGTGGGAAATAACTACTTATGGCTACAAACGGGACGCTGCAATGCAAAGACACAGTCTGCTATGATGTGATGCCATTCATTTTAATTGTAATCTCTTACTTTCATGGCTCGTATCTTCGATACGAAGATAATGTACTAACGTTATTTTTCCCGATGACACACTCAGAATAGCTGTACCATATTGATTCATGGGTCGAGACTTTCGCACTGTCGCATTCTCGTTCACTCGTGTTTAGTACACCTGTGTCGAGACTTTCGCACTGTCGCATTCTCGTTCACTCGTGTTTAGTACACCTGTGTCGAGACTTTCGCACTGTCGCATTCTCGTTCACTCGTGTTTAGTACACCTGTGTCGAGACTTTCGCACTGTCGCATTCTCGTTCACTCGTGTTTAGTACACCTGTGTCGAGACTTTCGCACTGTCGCATTCTCGTTCACTCGTGTTTAGTACACCTGTGTCGAGACTTTCGCACTGTCGCATTCTCGTTCACTCGTGTTTAATACACCTGTGTCGAGACTTTCGCACTGTCGCATTCTCGTTCACTCGTGTTTAGTACACCTATGTCGAGTATTTGCGCTGCCCATACTGCCGACACGAGTGTATATTGGTTTATCTCGTGTTATTTCCACACATATGCTGAAAGCACGTCGTGCGCTAAATTCACTTCGCATCGCATCAGGGATTTTTTATTTATTTGGCTTGTGTGTAAAGAAAATAACTTTCTTTCCGATTGTAGAAACTGAGGAGCAGTAGCAGTGCTAATTAATAATTACAAAATGTAATGTCCGCTGATGCACCAAGGTCACCCGCAAAAAAAGGAACTCTGAGTCGCACTTTCCATTTATAAACTTCGAAAAAAGTGTTTCGAGAACATGAAGGAACGTTTTAATGGAGACTTTTTCTGTTCCACACAATCGAAATGTCCTTATAACAGGGTGTGAAAAGTAGAACTGGTCCGGAAAACATTCCCAACAAGAATGACGGATTATTGAGCCTCGTTAAGGGACGTGGCAGAATGTGCTGGAGACGGACGCCGTTGACGCTGATTCTACGCCGAGCTCGTTGCAGCAAACTGTGAGACTCGCGAAGCGGCTCTGCCTAAGGAGCAGCAGCAATGCGGTTTCAGTGTTCCGCTGCAGCTCCTCTCGTGTGTGAGTACTCCAGACTCTTCAATTGTCCCCTGAGGCAAAAATCAGAGGGAGGTCAGCAAAACGAGTTGGACTCGTGCACGCGAGACAAGATGGTCAATGCAGCGTGTGCTGTTGCTCAAAATATCCATGCAATCATTCTTCTTCTGTCAGCTGATCCGCGAATTAATTTAACACTTTTTGAACATGCTGGTTAGCGCTAACACTTTGGTGAAAGAACCCTGTTTCGATGCGGACACCAAACAACGATCTTTTGATTACGAGAAGGCACTTTAGAGTACTAACGGAGCTTTTCCGACACTTAAAGGCGCATGTTCTACATGTTCTATGAGTTCACGTGTCCTGAGAGGCTGAACCGGGCCTCATACGCAAAAAAGAAAACTAAAGTCCAAAAATTCCGATCCCCCTTCACTCAGAAATCACTCTTAATTCCAACTTGCACAGATATACGTGTTGACATTTCGTCGAAACCTTTCCTGCACTGCAGCAATGTTTTGGGGTATTCTAACTGCTTTAGGATAGTTACCGTTTTATTCACTACAGAATCCGGTTCGCGCCGTTTTGCCATTAAGTTTTGCATTGCAGACTTTGCTGGACTTTTTCCAAATGCACTTCCAATCGTGAACTCTTCCACGAACAGCTCTACAAACGATTTCCATGAAGTGTGCTTCGGATAAAACTCGACAATGAACGCACGCCGCTTTATCGTGAGGACTATTTTGTGTTAGTGCAGTTGTCCTGTTAAGTGTTCCTTACGCGAAATTTTACTTTGGATGTAAACGAAAAGGGAACAAGTTTTCAGAAATAAACAAGTCAGATAAGGGTGTAGAACATGAAAACCGAAGGTTCATCTTGGAGTTTTATGGCAAAAAGCTACTGCTAAGCTACATCTTCTACAATGATGATTGTTACATTGTAGAAGATACTGAGAGCGAGCTTTCACTTCAAAGATAGATACAACAGAGAATTGTTTTTACAGTTTCTGTATCCAACACAACAACAGTATTTAAACGAAAGTGAACAGTTCAACAAAACTTGTTACTAAATACGTAGTTATAGAAGATGTACGACAATGTCCATATTTCGGTTCTTAAATTGGTATGAACGGGATATGTATGTGAACGAATTTTGAAATATGTGAGTCTTATTGAAAGAAATGAAACATAAAAGGTAATACGCACGATTTTTTCCAACGCAGCTACGGTCTCATTTCTAACACACTGAAGTGAGGGTAAATATAAATGAAAACAGATGAGAGGTGAATTCATTTGTCAGTAATAGAATTCTGGAAAATCAGGCATACGGATTATTGGAAGAGCGGTTACATCACTCTCAGTAAAAAAAGGCGGAACAAGGTGGCGCGAACATCTACAATACGTACATCCACATCTCCATCTACATAGATACTCTGAATGTCGCGTTACAGTGGACGACGGAGGGTACTTCATGACATCGCTAGTGGCTACCTTTCCTGCTGCACTCGCCCAGTGGACCGAGAGGGAAGGACATGAACAACAGAGTCACTGAAATCGCTCTATAGACTGTGTAACATGCTGATTTTGCAGTCACCGTCAATAATGTTTCGCAGCAGGCTGTCTTATTCGCACGGACAGGTGACTGGATATACACTACTGGCCATTAAAATTGCTACACCAAGAAGAAATGCAAATGATAAACGGATATTCATTGGACAAAGATATTATACAAGAACTGACATGTGATTATATTTCACGCAATTTGGATAGATAGATCCTGAGAAATCAGTACCCAGAACAACCACCTTTGGCCGTAATAACGTCCTTGATACGCCTGGGCATTGAGTCAAACAGAGCTTGGATGGCATGTACACGTACAGCTGCCCATGCAGCTTCAACACGATACCACAGTTCTTCAAGAGTGGCGTATTGTGACGAGCCAGTTGCTCGGCCACCATTGACCAGACGCTTTCAGTTGGTGAGAGATCTGGAGAATGTGCTGGCCAGGGCAGTAGTCGAACATTTCCTGAATCCAGAAAGGCCCGTACAGGACCTGCAACATGCGGTCGTGAATTATCCTGCTGAAATGTAGGGTTTCGCAGGGATCGAATGTAGGTTAGAGGCACACGGGTCGTAACACATCTGAGATGTGGATGTTCAAACTGCCGTCAGTGCGAACAAGAGGTGACCGAGACGTGTAACGAATGACACGCCATACAATCGCGCAGGGTGATACGCCAGTGTGGCAATGACGAATACATGCTTCCAATGTGCGTTCACCGCGATGCCGCCAAACACGGATGCGACCATCATGATGGTCCAAAAAGAACCTGGATTCATCCGAAAAAATGACTTTTTGCCATTCGTGCACCCAGGTTCGTCGTTGAGTACACCATCGCAGGCGCTCGTGTCTGCGATGCAGCATCAAGGGTAACAGCAGCCATTGTCTCCGAGCTGGTAGTCCATGCTGCTGCAAATGTCGTCGAACTGTTCGCGCAGATGATTGTTGTCTTGCAAACGTCCCCATCTGTTGACTCAGGGATCGAGGCGTGGCTGCACGATCCGTTACAGCCATGCGGATAAGATGCCTCTCATCTCGACTGATAGTGATACGAGGCCGTTGGGATCCAGCACGGCGTTCCGTGTTACCCTCCTGAACCCACCGATTGCATATTCTGCTAACAGTCATTGGATCTCGACCAACGCGAGCAGCAATGTCGCGATACGATAAACCGCAATCGCGATAGGCTACAATCCGACCTTTATCAAACTCGGAAACGTGATGGTACGCATTTCTCTTCCTTACACGAGGCATCACAACAATGTTTCACCAGGCGCCATCCTTGTGTGAATGCTCTGAAAAGCTAATCATTTGCATATCACAGTATCTTCTTCCTATCGGTTAAATTTCGCGTCTGTAGCACGTCATCTTCGTGGTGTAGCAATTTTAATGGCCGGTAGTGTAGATTACGTGTAACAGCCAGTGAAAACTACTGTAATGAGGAAAATGTACAGAAAATGAAAAGAATTCTCGCAGTCCAGTCCTTGACGAGCAAGGCAGAAGGAAATGATTCAGCACCACTCGAGCAGATTTTTCTGTTTAGTGTCGCACGAGTCAGCGTGTGAGGACTGCTGGAGATATTAGCTTCTGAAATATTTCCGAAGATGGTTCTGCTTGAGAAACGTAAGAAGTGTGTGGGCACCTGGTATTACTCAAGTTTTTATTTCGTTTCCGAAGCGTTTACAAACAGTAGCGCAAACAGCCGGGACAGCGATGGGGAAACGACGCACGCTTTGGCCCTGCGTAAATGTCTGAGGCCGACCTCTCTCAGTGCGTGGTCGCTCTTGCGGGTGTGGGCACGTCGGTATTACGACGTCATAACGCGGCACTCTACGTTGCAGAATATTCTGTGAGAAGTGTGAACATCAGAACCGAAAAAGGAGTGCGGCGAAAGCGCCTGCTCCCTGCCGAGCAACTGCTCTGCCTGTGCTCCGCGGTACTTAACAGAGTCGACAGAAGTAGCGCCAACGACGGTTTTCGTGTCCAGATTAAACGTCTCCATCTGCACCGAGCGTGTGCAGGTCCGAAAGTTCGGCACAGGTTGAAAGTGTCTATCTAGCCGGGACTCGAAGCCGTGTCCCGGCCCCGAGCTGTGCTGGCACTCACGAGCCGCTGTAACAGCTTTAATTGCTACGTCCCTATCTCTATAGAACACCTGTCCCGTACCTTGTTGAGTGGTTCTCCAGGAAAGAAGTACATCGCGGAGAAATGTATTAGCTGCTACGCAGTGAACTGTTACCAGAAATATGAAATGTCGCGTGACGAGGGCCTCCCGTCGGGTAGACCGTTCGCCTGGTGCAAGTCTTTAGATTCGACGCCACTTCGGCGACTTGCGCGTCGATGGGGATGAAATGATGATGATTAAGACAACACAACACCCAGTCCCTGAGCGGAGAAAATCTCCGACCCAGCCGGGAATCGAACCCGGGTCCTTTGGATTGACAGTCTGTCGCGCTGACCACTCAGCTACCGGGGGCGGACGTGTTACCAGAAGGAAACTTTCACGCTACAACAGTATGTGTGCTCTCTCAGCGTCTGGGTTCGAGTAGCTATCGAGCACGCGGTGACAACCTGTCACTCTCCTCGCGTTCCAGCAGGCAAAGTCCTGCCCGTCAGGGCCAGTAGACGAGTCAGTCCAAATGCCCTGGGTGTCGTCCAAAACCTGACAGCCGCCGGCTCCTCCTCCACGTGCCACGTCGTGTGCGCTGGTCCACTCAGTCCTCAGGCGGATGTGGTAACGTGACCGTGCAGAATTGGATATCACGCACTGCATCCTAACCTGTGTTAACCGTTAACAACAACGGTCCCACGAGATAGTCATTTGACCACGTGTAAGTTTCAAAAAGGGCTGCTTCCATCCATAGCCATGCAGGTCGAAAAAAATAAAAAATAAATAAAACCATCGCGACATCTTCTGCAGCCCACAAACAACACACTTCAGGACATCTGAAACTTCACGGAAGATTAATACTTTCCAGCGTACAGCTTTAACCTCCCAGGAAGTTTCATATCAACACATACTAAATTGTAGAGGGAAAATTAATTCTGAAAACAGTCCCTCAGGCTGTGTATAAGCAACACTATGTGATCAGAAGTATCCGGACACCCCAAAAACATACATTTTTCATATTAGGTGCACTGTGCTGCCACATACTCCCAGATACAACATATCAGCGACCTCAGTAGTTATTAGACATCGTGAGGGAGAAGAATGGGGCACTCCGTGGTACTCACCGACTCAGGTGATTGGGTGTCAGTTGTGTCATACGTCTGTAAGCGAGATTTCCACACTCCTAAACATCGCTAGGCCCACTGTTCTCAACGTGATAGTGAAGTGGAAACCTGAAGGGACACGTACAGCCCAAAAGCGTACAAGCCGACCTCGTCTGTTCACTGACAGAGACTGCCGACAGTTGAAGAGGGTCGTAATGTATAATAGGCAGGCCGGCCGGAGTGGCCGTGCGGTTCTAGGCGCTACAGTCTGGAGCCGAGCGACCGCTACGGTCGCAGGTTCGAATCCTGCCTCGGGCATGGATGTGTGTGATGTCCTTAGGTTAGTTAGGTTTAATTAGTTCTAAGTTCTAGACGACTGATGACCTCAGAAGTTAAGTCGCATAGTGCTTAGAGCCATTTGAACCATTTATAATACGCAGGCATTTATCCAAACCATCACACAGGAATTCCAAACTGCGTCAGGATCCACTGCAAGTACTATGACAGTTAGGCGGGAGGTGACAAAACTTGTATTTCATGGTCGAGCGGCTGCTCATAAGCCACACATCACGACGGTAAACGCCAAACGACGCCTCGCTTTGTGTAAGGAGCGTAAACATTGGACTATTGAGCAGTGGAAAAACGTTGTGCGGAAAGACGAATCACAGTGCACAATGTGGCGATCCGATGGCAGTGTATATCGAATGCCCGGTGAACCTCATCTACCAGCGTGTGTAGTGCTAATTCGAAGGCGTTGTGTTACGGTGTGGTCTTGTTTTTCGTGGAGGGGGCTTGCACCCCCTGTTGTTTTGTATGGCGCTATCACAGCACAGGACTACATTGATGTTTTAAGAACCTCCCCGTTTCCCACTGTCGAAGAGGAATTCGGGGATGGCCACTGCATCTTTCAACACGATCGAGCATCTGTTCATAATGTGCGGCATGTGGTGGAGTTCTTACACGACAATAACATCCCTGTAATGGACTGGCCTGAATGCTACAGAACACCTTTGGGATGTTTTGGAACGTCGACTTCGTGCCAGACCTCACTGACCGACATCGACACCTCTCCTCAGTGCAGCGCAGTCTGAAAAATGGGCTGCCATCCTACAAAAACTTTCCAGCACCGGACTGAACGTATGCCTGCGAGAGTGGAAGCTGTCGTCATGGCTGAGGGTGGGCCAAAACCGTATTGAATTCCAGCACTAGCGATGGAGGGTGCCACGAACTTGTAAGTCATTTTCAGCCAGGTGTCAGGATACTTTCGATCACATAGTGAGCCTCCCTCCTCCCATGAACTATGGACCTTGCCGTTGGTGGGGAGGCTTGCGTGCCTCAGTGATGCAGATTGCCGTACCGTAGATGCAACCACAACGGATGGGTATCTGTTGAGAGGCCAGACAAACGTGTGGTTCCTGAAGAGGAGCAGCAGCCTTTTCACTAGTTGCAGCGGCAACAGTCTGAATGAATGACTGATCTGGCCTTGTAACATTAACCAAAACGGCCTTTCTGTTGAGGTATTGCGAACGGCTGAAAGCAAGGGGAAACTACAGCCGTAATTTTTCCCGAGGACATGCAGCTTTACTGTATGGTTAGATGATGATGGCGTCCTCTTGGGTAAAATGTTACGGAGGTAAAATAGTCCCCCATTCGCATCTCCGGGCGGGGACTACTCAAGTGGACGTCGTTATCAGGAGAAAGAAAACTGGTGTTCTACGGATCGGAGCGTGGTGTGTCAGATCCCTTTATCGGGCAGGTAGGTTAGAAAATTTAAAAAGGGAAATGGATAGGTTAAAGTTAGATATAGTGGGAATTAGTGAAGTTCGGTAGCAGGAGGAACAAGACTTTTAGTCAGGTGAATACAGGGTTATAAATACAAAATCAAATAGGGGTAATGTAGGAGTAGGTTTAATAATGAATAAAAAAATAGGAGTGCGGGTAATCTACTACAAACAGCATAGTGAACGTATTATAGTGGCCAAGATAGACACGAAGCCCATGCCTACTACAGTAGTACAAGTTTATATGCCAACTAGCTCTGCAGATGACGAAGAAATTGAAGAAATGTATGATGAGATAAAAGAAATTATTCAGGTAGTGAAGGGAGACGAAAATTTAATAGTCATAGGTGACTGGAATTCGACAGTAGGAAAAGGGAGAGAAGAGACGTAGTAGGTGAATATGGATTGCGGCTAAGAAATGAAAGAGGAAGCTGTCTGGTAGAATTTTGCACAGAGCATAACTTAATCATAGCTAACATTTGGTTCAAGAATCATAAAACAAGGTAGTATACATGGAAGAATCCTGGATATACTAAAAGGTATCAGATAGATTATATAATGGTAAGACAGAGATTTAGGAACCAGGTTTTAAATTGTAGGACATTTCCAGGGGCAGATGTGGACTCTGACCACAATCTATTGGTTATGAACTGTTGATTAAAACTGAAGAAACTGCAAAAAGGTGGGAATCTAAGGAGATGGGACCTGGATAAACTGAAAGAACCAGAGGTTGTACAGAGTTTCAAGGAGAGCGTAAGGGAACAATTGACAGGAATGGGGGAAAGAAATACAGTAGAAGACGAATGGGTAGCTCTGAGGGATGAAGGCAGCAGACGATCAAGTAGGTAAAAAGACGAGGGCTAATAGAAATCCTTGGGTAACAGAAGAAATATTGAATTTAATTGATGAAAAGAGAAAATAAAAAAATGCAGTAAATCAAGCAGGCAAAAAGGAATACAAACGTCTCAAAAATGAGATCGACAGGAAGTGCAAAATGGCTAAGCAGGCACGGCTAGAGGACAAATGTAATGATGTAGAGGCTTATCTCATGAGGGGTAAGATAGATACTGCCTACAGGAAAATTAAAGAGACCTTCGGAGAAAAGAGAGCCACTTGTATAAATATCAAGAGCTCAGATGGAAACCCAGTTCTAAGCAAAGAGGGGAAAGCAGAAAGGTGGAAGGAGCATATAGAGGGTCTGTATAAGGGTGATGTACTTGAGGACAATATTATGGAAATGGAAGAGGATGTAGATGAAGATGAAATGGGAGATACGATACTGCGTGAAGAGTTTGACAGAGCACTGAAAGACCTAAGTCGAAACAAGGACAGATGTGAAAATTACCGAACTATCAGTTTAATAAGTCACAGCTGCAAAATACTAACGCGAATTATTTACAGGCGAATGGAAAAACTTGTAGAAGCCGACCTCGGGGAAGATCAGTTTGGATTCCGTAGAAATGTTGGAACATGTGAGGCAATACTGACCCTACGACTTATCTTAGAAGAAAGATTAAGGAAAGGTAAACCTACGTTTCCAGCATTTGTAGACTTAGAGAAAGCTTTTGACAATGTTGACTGTAATACTCTCTTTCAAATTCTAAAGGTGGCAGGGGTAAAATATAGGGAGCGAATGGCTATTTACGATTTGTACAGAAACCAGATGGCAGTTAAAAGAGTTGAGGGGCATGAAAGGGAAGCAGTGGTTGGGAAGGGAGTGAGACAGGGTTGTAGCCTCTCCCCGATGTTATTCAATCTGTATTTGAGCCGGCAGTAAAGGAAACAAAGAAAAGTTCGGACTAGGTATTAAAATCCATGGAGAAGAAATAAAAACTTTGACGTTCGCCGATGACATTGTAATTCTGTCAGAGACAGCAAAGGACTTGGAAGAGCAGTTAAACGGAATGGACAGTGTCTTGAAAGGAGGGTATATGATGAACATCACCAAAGAAAAACGGGGATAATGGAATGTAGTCTAATTAAGTCGAGTGATGCAGAGGGTATTAGATTAGGAAATGAGACACTTAAAGTAGTAAAGGAGTTTTGCTATTTGGGGAGCAAAATAACTGATGATGGTCGAAGTAGAAAGGATGTAAAATGTAGACTGGCAATGGCAAGGAAAGCGTTTCTGAAGAAGAGAAATTTGTTAACATCGAGTATAGATTTAAGTGTCAGGAAGTCTTTTCTGAAAGTATTTGTATGGAGTGTAGCCATGTATGGAAGTGAAACATGGACGATAAATAGTTGGGACAAGAAGAGAATAGAAGTTTTCGAAATGTGGTGCTACGGAAGAATGCTGAAGATTAGATGGGTGGATCACATAACTAATGAGGAGGTATTGAATAGGATTGGGGGGAAGAGAAGTTTGTGGCACAACTTGACTAGAAGAAGGGATCGGTTGGTAGGACATGTCCTGAGGCATCAAGGGATCACAAATTAAGCATTGGAGGGCAGTGTGGAGGGTAAAAATCGTAGAGGGAGACCGAGAGATGAATACACTAAGCAGATTCAGAAGGATGTAGGTTGCAGTAGGTAGTGGGAGATGAAGGAGATTGCACAGGATAGATTAGCGTGGAGAGCTGCATCAAACCAGTCTCAGGACTGAAGACCACAACAACAACAAGTACAATGAAAATAAGATACCATAAATTAGGGCTCATACAGTGACATATAGACAGTCGTTTTTCCCTCGTTCTATTTGCAAGTATCTATGTAGATGTAGATGTACCGAACCTTCTACCAATCATATGACAGTGAGGTGATTGCGATACACATGCGCTCATCAAGCTAATATAAAACAAATTGCTGCCGGCTGCGGTGGTCTAGCGGTTCTAGGCGCTCAGTCCGGAACAGCGCGACTGCTACGGTCGCAGGTTCGAATCCTGCCTCGGGCATGGATGTGTGTGATGTCCTTAGGTTAGTTAGGTTTAAGCAGTTCTAAGTTCTAGGGGACTGATGACCATAGATGTTAAGTCCCATAGTGCTCAGAGCCATTTTTTAAAACAAATTGCCGTTATTATAAATTTAAGAAATGTCGTCAGTTCTGTTGTTGGACAGTTAAGTAATATGATAATCATAACCTACGTTGGTGATCTCAGAAACAATCTGAACTGAGCCTTCGGTATTACAGCAGAGCTTACCATTTTTTGTGCTGATGCAGGTACGAGAACTGACCTAGTTGCGGTAGTTATTTCAATATTTTGACTCTTTTTGTGTTTCTCTGTCAAGATACCTGCAGTTCCACCTAAGAATAAAAATAAAAGTACAAGCTTATAATGCGTGAAACTTTATTTCAACTGAATTTTTTTATGTGGAGTGAATGAAACGGTAGGGAAGGATTACGCAGACTTCGATATTCTGTAGCTGACGACTAGAGATTGTCTTAGCCTGTTTTTGCAGAAAATAACTGTTGGAGGAGAAAGTGGCACGCACCACTATGCGATGGGATTGCGTACCTCCATAAAAGTATCTTCATTGCTGTTGCTGTCAGTCAGAGGTTAGACAATCGATCATACTACGAATGCTATCAGATATTTGTGGCAGTTACGTTTTGTGCGCGAAACAGTTTAAAGCCAAATGTGTTTGTCACATTCAGCACCAGTTCTGCTTGTGTCCGAACAAGTGTATGCTGCCATGAAACAGTTGAAAACAATTTTACAGAAAGGTAGGAAGATGTGAAGTTTCTAACTGAATCTAGTTATTGCAATTTCGATAGTGAACGTAAACATTGTCATCTTGAGTAGTGCACTGCAGTTCCAATATAATCAGAAACAAGTCGAGAGTGCTGCTCAAAGTGCTATCGTCGACATAACACTCTTAAAGCATATAACCATCACGATGTGAACAGTAGTCTATGGGAGGGCTGAAAATTGCGGTCTTATTTCGGTCGCAAGAGCTCGCATGTAAGTTCTGGACTTTGCATGATCACCCACACAGACCAAACATTTCTTTGAAATATGTCGTAAAAAATACTACAAAATTCTTCCCGAAACGCGAATTCACCCACAAATGATGTTTCATTCTCCTCACTTCATGAAATTTCACGAATTTCTAATCCAAACACAACTTGAAATATCTCTAGAAAGCTAACTTCTGACGTGTCTTTCAACAATGTCACTTCTCATGATCCGTGTATTGTGTGAACAGTGCGAGAACGCAGTGCGCTCCTGTATGTATCGGGGTGGTTAGTTACAAACGCACACATCCTGTCGCAGGGTGTGAGTTCCACTACAGACTACGAGCAAGCCTCTACAGCACAGCAGAAAATAGCCGCGAAATCTCCTAAAATGGTGAGTTTGTCGTTGTGGTCATTTTCCACAGCAAGTGTATAAATAAATGTTCCTTCTACAAATAGGTCGCCTCTTAGGTTAGGGACGGCTACCAAAGGCGTCTGTGTCCCCATGTCAGGGGCGGCCTGAGCACATCTTCTGGGGCTAACAACTTCAGTCTTATAACTGGACGGAGAAGAGCCGTCCCATCAAAAAATTTTTTTAGCTCATGGAATGGATCGCACTATGGAATCGAGATTACCCCAGGGGGACAATCACCCGTTGACCAAGGTCGACGCAAGCAGGCATTCGGATTCTGGGGGACCTGCCAAAAAGTGCATAAGGGAAGAGTCGGAGCTCCCAAGAACCTCAAAGATGATTAAAACTAAAAAGACGTTCAGAATTGGATCCATAAATGTACAGACAATGATTAAGACTGGTAAACTTAAACAGGTAATAGACGAGATGAAAGAGAGAAGCATTGGAATATTAGCGATGCAAGAAAGAAGATACACTGACGAACGTACTGTGGAGTCAGAAGGCTTCATAATACTGAAGGGGAAACGAGGAGTTAAAGTGGGAAAGGAAAGACATGCACCTAGATGCTTTGTTGCAGGGTTCATAGTAGACAAGACATACGAGGATGGCATAACTGAAATGAAGAGCAGGTCAGAAAGAATATCAACACTGACATTTCAAGTAGAGAACAAAATGTATACAATAATAAATGGACATGCACCTACAAATGACAAGAACAGGAAAGACAAGAAAGTTGCAGATTGAGCCGTAGTAAAATTTTCTGTTTTGAAGAGCGCGCCGCAGCGCGTAGTGTAAAGCAGTCGCCCTCCGTTTCTGCCGGTGGTGCCGCTGTGGCAATCGCAGCTTTGATGTCTCCCTCTGGTGGGAAAGGGGAGAAGTTGGCTGTTCACGTCCACTTAAGGGGCGTTATCAGCTCGGCAGTCTGTTATTCGGATGGAGCAGGTCAGTCAGGCAGTCTGAGTCAAGTCAGTTGTTCAGTCGGCTCAGTGTCGGCCAGTCAGTGTCTGTCTGTCTGTCGGTCTGCCATACGTTAATAGCTACTTCTGTCATGTTTGTCGGATTCGGTGTTAACGAATTTATAGAATTAAAGTAAGGGCTGAAATCCTGAAATATGTTTTTATCTTGCCTATCATCTTGCGAGGCGGTATATGTGTAATGTAGAGCATGTTGTACACTTTATGTAAGTCTGAATTTCATGGGTTTTATTTAAACAGTCATTTTTATAAAGTTGCCACCCTTCCACCATAAGAGCCTTTTTAAAAATAAATTGCACTTTTGGAGGAAAATAAGTTCTTAGTTCTTAGTGTGAGTGTTTGTACCATTTCCATCCCTCTTACGGGGTGCATAGTTAATGTGTTTGTGTGAGTTGTTAAAAATTTTATTTTAAAATAATCTGGTGTGTTGCAGATTCGCACCAGTGTAGTTTTTCAGAGGTCGTTGTGAGCGGTCGTGACTATGGCCGTGTTGCAAGGTAGCGGAAGCTTCTCAGCCCGAAGGCTCCTACTGCAAAAGAAAAAAAAGAAAAAAAAATTCTTCCTCTCTTTGTTGTTCTTGTTCTTCTTCAGTTTATGCAGCAGGCTTACAGCCAGCCCCATCTCGACTAATGGCATCGGTTCCGTAGTCGTCGTATATCGCTCTTTCCTAGTCAGTGTTGCCCCACTTCGTTAATATGTTTCCATTCTATGAATCCTCGCTCTTTTTCTCTCTTATTCGTCCCTACATGTTATGAAATATAGATGACTACCGCATTGTTCATTCTGGATACGAATGTTCATCTCAGAAAGATACTAACGGGGTTCTGATACGGTTTTCACAAACAGACTCATTCGCGACGATGATTTACAACGTAACTTAGAAATATTTCGTGCAGAATGGCTGACCTATGACGAATTGAACTGCCTCGCTAAGTTCAGCACAGAGCGACAAGCGCCCGTCAGCGTGATGACCAGTCGCTGCGGGGCAACAGCGCGTCTTCGGGACGCAAGAACACTCTTCTGGGACGCTGACGGCACGGGAGATGCCAGACAGCCAGCGCCTCCGAAAGCGGAAATTGTGATCTCTTACAGCTTCAGAAGGACTCGTGAAGGAGCTAGCCGGACGCGAAAACTGGGAAAGCGAGATCTTCGCGTTCACTCACAGCCGCTGCAGCCTGCCGTGAGTTCCCAGGTGGAAGTGCCGCTGTAGAAGAAACTGGCTCGCATCTTACCACCCAAATCAGGCCTCTTTGTCAGATTGTGCTCACCGGTGTCGAGGTGTGCACAAAGCGCCAAGTGACACCGTCAACGCCAGCCGCTAACTGCGAGCGGAAGACCACTTGTCGATCGACATAAAACCGTCGCCAGCGTTTTATGTCAGCAACCGGAGGGCTCCGTTGTCAGCCCGTCGGGTGAGCTGCCTTCCGCTGCCCCCGCTGTCCAGGTGCTCGGTCGCCGCCAGCGCTCCTCTCGAGGCGCGCCACACAGGACGCCGCACGAGGCTCGCCGCTCGCTGCCGAGCACCGCCTCTGGCTCTCTCTGGCTGCCACTTCATCTCTGTAAATGTCTTTCAAGCGGCCAAACTTTACTGACGATCCGAGGTTCATATCCAGCTCACCACCACCACTGCGCCCTCGTCCGGGCTGGGGAGAGACGGCTCTCCGTCCTCACACACCGCCAGTCAAACCGTGCGCCACCGTACGGGTCGCGTCCCGACCTCTACGATACTAATGTATTTTTTCGGTGTCTTTGTCTCATATCGGCGCAGAGTCATCACGATTAGGGACACATTTCGTCTACATCTACATACATACTCCGCAATCCACCAAACGGTGCGTGGCGGAGGGTACCTCGTAACACAACTAGCATCTTCTCTCCCTGTTCCACTCCCAGACAGAACGAGGCCTATATGCCTCTGTACGAGTCCTAATCTCTCTTATCTTATCTTTGTGGTCTTTCCGCGGAAATGTAAGTTGGCGGCAGTAAAATTTACTGCAGTCAGCCTCAAATGCTGGTTCTCTAAATTTCCTCAGTAGCGATTCACGAAAAGAATGCCTCCATTCCTCCAGAGACTCCCACCCGAGTTCCTGAAGCATTTACGTAACACTCGCGTGATGATCAAACCTACCAGTAACAAATCTAGCAGCCCGCCTCTGAATTGCTTCTATGTCCTCCCACAATCCGACCTGATACGGATCGCAAACGCTCGAGCAGTACTCGAGAATAGGTCGTATTAGTGTTTTATAAGCGGTCTTCTTTACAGATGAACTACATCTTCCCAAATTTCTATCAATGAACCGAAGACGACTATCCGCCTTCCCCACAACTTCCATTACATCCTTCTGCCACTTCATATCGCTCTGCAATGTTACGCCCCAATATCGACGTGACTGTGTAAAGCGCTACACTACTAACAGAGTATTCGAACATTACGGTATTCTTTTTCCTATTCATCTGCATTAATTTACATTTATCTATATTTAGAGTTACCTGCCATTCTTTACACCAATCACAAATCCTGTCCAAGTCATCTTGTATCCTCCTACAGTCACTCAACAACGACACCTTCCCGTACACCACAGCATCATCAGCAAACAGCGGCACATTGCTCTCCACCCTACCCAAAAGATCATTTATGTAGATAGAAAACAACAGGGGACCTACCACACTTCCCTGCGGCACTCCAGCTGATACCCTCACTATCGACAACAACGTACTGGGTTCTATTACTGAAGAAGTCTTCGAGTCAGTCACATATTTGGGAACCAAACCCATATGCTCGTACCTTAGTTAGGAGCCTGCAGTGGGGCACCGAGTCAAACGCTTTCCGGAAGTCAAGAAATATGGTATCCGTCTCATACCCTACATCCATGGTTCGCAAGATACCATGTGAAAAAAGGGCGAGTTGCGTTTCGCAGGAGTGATGCTTTCTAAAGCCGTGCTGATGCATGGACAGTAATTGCTGTGTCTCAGAGGAAATTCATTATATTCGAGCTGAGGATATGTTCCAGAAGCCTGCAACAAACCGATGTCAACGATATTGAGGATCCGTCCTTCTATCCTTATATACAGGCGTCACCTGTACTTTTTTCCAGTCGCTCGGAACTTTACGTTGCGCAAGAGATTCGCAATAAATGCAAGGTAACTAAGGAGCCAATGCAGTAGAGTACTCTCTGTAAAACCGAATTGGAATCCCATCAGGACCTGGCGATTTATTTATTTTCAACCCATTCAGCTGCTTCCCCAGGGATGTCTATCACTATGTCCTCCACACGGGAACCTGTACGAGACTCAAACGGCGGTATGTTTGTACGATCCTCCTGCGTGAAAAATTTCTCAAATGCTAAATTGAAAATTTAAGCTATCGTTTTGCTGTCTTCTGTTGCGAGGCCAGACTGATCAGTGAGTGACTGGATGGAAGCCTTCGACCCGCTTACCGATTTTACGTAAGGCCAGAATTTCCTTAGGTTTTCAGCAAGATCTTTTGCTAGGGTATGACGGTGGTAGTGGTTGAATGCTTCGCTCATCGCTCTTTTTACAGCAGCACGAATCTCTACTAACTTTTGCCTCTCCCCATGCTCCCCATCTTTTTTGTACCGCGAGTGCAACTGCCTTTGCTTCCTGAGCATTCACCGAATTGCGCTGTTAAACCACGGTGGGTCTTTTCCGTCCGTAACCCACTTTTTCGGCACATACTACTAAAAGTTCTGAAATATTTAGGGTTGGAACGTGTATCGGAAAGACAGATCAGACACCGTAGGAGATGGTGTCTTCATTGCAGTTGACAAAAATATTGTGTCTACTGAGGTCGAAGTAGAGTGTGATTGTGAAGTTATCTGGACACGTTTAACGGGGCTAGGAGAAATAAAGTTAATTGTTGGGTGTTATTACCGGCCACCAGGTTCCACCGTGACAGTTGCAGAATCATTCAAAGGGGTCTACACTCTGTATCGCAGAAGTACCCGGACGCGACTTCAACCTACCTAGTATAGACTGGAATGTCTATGGATTCATTACAGGTGGTACAGAGAAGCCATCGTGTGAATTACTTTTGGACACATTATCCGAAAACTGTCTTCAGCAGCTAAATCGACAGCCAACACGGAATGGAAATATTTTGGATCTGGTAGCCACGGACAGACCAGACCTCATCGACGGTGTCAGTATTGAGACAGCGATTAGTGATCATGATGTTGTCATTACGACTATGGTTAAGAAAGTTAAAAAGTCGGTCAAGAAGGCTAGGAGAGTATTCCTATAGAAAGAGCAGATAAGCAGTTTTGGCATCCCACTTAGTAAATGAATCGACTTCATTTACTTCCGGTACGATGGACGTGGAAGAATTATGGGCAATTTTTAAAGACATTGTAAATCACGCATTGGAGAAGTATGTGCCGAAAAAGTGGGTTACGGACGGGAAAGAGCTACAGTGGTTTAACAGCTCAATTCGGAGAATGCTCAGGAAGCAAAGACAGTTGCACTAGCGGTACAAGAAAGATCGGGAGAATGAGGACAGGCAAAAGTGACAGTACGTTCTCGTAACATCTGTCACGGTTAAATGGTTCAAATGGCTCTGAGCACTATGAGACTTAGCATCTGAGGTCATCAGTCCCCTAGAACTTAGAACTACTTAAACGTAACCTAACCTAAGGACATCACACACATCCGTGGCCGAGGCAGGATTCGAACCTGCGACCGTAGCGGTCGCGCGGTTGCAGGCTGAAGCGCCTAGAACGGCTCGGCCACCTGGGCCGGCTGTCGCGGTTAGTTTAAGGTGTGGCCGGATGCCCTTGGTGTGGCGACCTCGTTACTCCCCAGGACTACGTCAACCCCGAGTCTCTGCACGTAGTGATACATACCCGTGCACAGGTATGCGAACGTTTTCTAAATGTCTGCGAATCGTGCAACTGGGGAGCTGCTTCCGTACCAGACCGGTACTGACCTATAAAATATTGTTATGACGCCGACCTTCATAAGGAGAAACGACCATCATAATAAAACAGGGCAAGTCAGAGCTCGCACGGAAAGATATAAGTCTTCGTTTTTTTCTGCGTGCTGTACGATATTGGAATAACAGACAATTATTGTGAAAGTGGCTCAATGAACCCTCTGTCAGGCACTCAGGTGTGATTTGGAGACTATCCATGTATATGTGGATGAAGTGTGGGAAACCGCCTAAAAATAACATCCACGCTGGCCGACACGCATGCCGTTGTCGTTCATCCGCCGGCGGACTCCGATCCGAGGACAGCGGACCTGCCCGTCTATTCGTGCGGGTCCCCATCCCGCCGGAGGTTTGAGTCCTCCTTCCGGCAGGGCTGTGCGTGTTGTTCTTAGCATAAGTGGTGTGTAAGTCTAGGGACCGATGACAGCACTTTGGTCCCTTAGGAATTCACACGTATTTGATCACTTTTTTTCAGTGCGGGTCGGTTATTTTGCGAGATTCACTATCATATATCAGTATAACTATATTCAGTAGGACCTTTTTTTTTTTTTAATTTTAGCTGGCTGTTCTTGATCGTCTTGATGATCGCCTTAGAAGTTCCTTCTGTTCGATCGTGTGAAATAAAAATATGTGTGCACAGTAAAGATTTTTATCACATCTGGGTGCTTTTCAGTGCTTCCAAGTCACGTTTATGAGATACCGACATCGGACTGGGAAAAATACTTCCAGAATTCGTGCAAACACCTTCGAAACCACATAATTTCAAAACGATTAGTACCAAACAATATTTTTCTTTCATTGATTTTGTAAGCACCAAAGACGGCGACCCTCATTTCTACAGCAATGGTTGCAGCATACGGTTAGTGACAATTAGTGGCAGTCCGTTCTCCTAGCCGTGAGTGGCCGGCCGGAGTGGCCGTGCGGTTCTAGGCGCTGCAGTCTGGAGCCGAGCGACCGCTACGGTCGCAGGTTCGAATCCTGCCTCGGGCATGGATGTGTGTGAGTTAGGTTTAAGTAGTTCTAAGTTCTAGGGGACTGATGACCTCAGAAGTTAAGTCGCATAGTGCTCAGAGCCATTTGAACCATTTGAACCTAGCCGTGAGTGGAAGAGGACAGAGGAAGAGTGGATAGTCGCACTGCAACGACGCCGTACCAGGCGTCGGACGCCGGTCTGTGGGATGGAGATACACAGTCATGTCCAAAACTCAGAGGCGACAGCGACCTTCGTATGATGGCTTATTGTCAAGTAAAACAGCTCAATAAAACGTTTAGCCATACACAAAAAGGACTTCTACAGTGTAGTACAGGAGATAAGGGAAAGAAATACGAAGTGAGACCTCAAAATCCCTCTTCTATCCAATGACAATAAGTAGACTGAAGTTCCCGTGATTTATCGTGGTCCTCTGGACATTAGAGGATGCGAAATACACTCCTGGAAATGGAAAAAAGAACACATTGACACCGGTGTGTCAGACCCACCATACTTGCTCCGGACACTGCGAGAGGGCTGTACAAGCAATGATCACACGCACGGCACAGCGGACACACCAGGAACCGCGGTGTTGGCCGTCGAATGGCGCTAGCTGCGCAGCATTTGTGCACCGCCGCCGTCAGTGTCAGCCAGTTTGCCGTGGCATACGGAGCTCCATCGCAGTCTTTAACACTGGTAGCATGCCGCGACAGCGTGGACGTGAACCGTATGTGCAGTTGACGGACTTTGAGCGAGGGCGTATAGTGGGCATGCGGGAGGCCGGGTGGACGTACCGCCGAATTGCTCAACACGTGGGGCGTGAGGTCTCCACAGTACATCGATGTTGTCGCCAGTGGTCGGCGGAAGGTGCACGTGCCCGTCGACCTGGGACCGGACCGCAGCGACGCACGGATGCACGCCAAGACCGTAGGATCCTACGCAGTGCCGTAGGGGACCGCACCGCCACTTCCCAGCAAATTAGGGACACTGTTGCTCCTGGGGTATCGGCGAGGACCATTCGCAACCGTCTCCATGAAGCTGGGCTACGGTCCCGCACACCGTTAGGCCGTCTTCCTCTCACGCCCCAACATCGTGCAGCCCGCCTCCAGTGGTGTCGCGACAGGCGTGAATGAAGGGACGAATGGAGACGTGTCGTCTTCAGCGATGAGAGTCGCTTCTGCCTTGGTGCCAATGATGGTCGTATGCGTGTTTGGCGCCGTGCAGGTGAGCGCCACAATCAGGACTGCATACGACCGAGGCACACAGGGCCAACACCCGGCATCATGGTGTGGGGAGCGATCTCCTACACTGGCCGTACACCACTGGTGATCGTCGAGGGACACTGAATAGTGCACGGTACATTCAAACCGTCATCGAACCCATCGTTCTACCATTCCTAGACCGGCAAGGGAACTTGCTGTTCCAACAGGACAATGCACGTCCGCATGTATCCCGTGCCACCCAACGTGCTCTAGAAGGTGTAAGTCAACTACTCTGGCCAGCAAGATCTCCGGATCTGTCCCCCATTGAGCATGTTTGGGACTGGATGAAGCGTCGTCTCACGCGGTCTGCACGTCCAGCACGAACGCTGGTCCAACTGAGGCGCCAGGTGGAAATGGCATGGCAAGCCGTTCCACAGGACTACATCCAGCGTCTCTACGATCGTCTCCATGGGAGAATAGCAGCCTGCATTGCTGCGAAAGGTGGATATACACTGTACTAGTGCCGACATTGTGCATGCTCTGTTGCCTGTGTCTACGTGCCTGTGGTTCTGTCAGTGTGATCATGTGATGTATCTGACCCCAGGAATGTGTCAATAAAGTTTCCCCTTCCTGGGACAATGAATTCACGGTGTTATTATTTCAATTTCCAGGAGTGTATGTTTGTTAATAGGGTGTGTGATCAGCACGAACGGCACTGCACGCCCCGCAGCGGGCTGCCACACTCGCCACAAGGCAGTTCTTATGGCGGGGCGTCCCACTAGCCCACTAGCGCAGCTGAGAACACCTGAATGGTTGTCTGTGCGTGCGGACGCGCTACAACAAGCATCCCACCCCTGCCCAGTGGCATTTAAGTCGCGGGAAAGTGCTGCCCAGTCCACTGCTGTGTGGGGTAATCTGCCATCTCGTTTTATTCAGTGTAATTAATATCTTCCAATAAAAGTGTCATTTCAGTTTGTCTCATAGCGTATTTCTTTCAGTTACCTTCTGTACTATTCTGTAGCAGTTCTTTCCATGTAGACTGCCCTCCGCAAGTCTGAGGATTAGAATAGGCCTGAGGGATTCCTGCCTGTCATAAGAGGCGACTAAAAGGAGCCTCACATGTTTCAGCCTTTATGTGATGGTCCTCTGTAGGGTTTGACCTCCATTCTTCTAAATTTTCCCGAAGAGCAGGGGAAGTGGGGAAGGGCGCCTTACATGGTGCATTGTGTCCATCGTGCGCTTAGACCTCTCGCATCCTTCGTCGACGTGGGTCTACACTTCCGCTCATTCTCCAGCTATTGGAGAAGGTCACCATCCTGGGTGCGTTTAACTCTATCCACTGTGCTGTATCATTTTCTGCTCTGACGATGGTAATGGACTCGTTTGCTTGTTTGTACCTGATATCCAACACAGTACCTAGACCACTGTGGTGGGGCTGTCAAGTACCCTGTTGGTTGTAGACCTCTCACTACACGGGGATCGCTCTGCTGATGCCTGCGCCATTAACTCCCCACGTATGACAAGGAGTAGACACCTGTCTCCCTGGGGCATCGGGACTCCCGCCAATGGCCATCCTGCCACGTGGCGCCCGTGGGGAGATCACCAGGTCAGAGTGGGTGGCATCAGGGCAGATGAAACGCCATGAAGCGTACTATGTCATCTCTTGCTGGTGGTCAAACACCAGCAGTATCTAAGCCTTTAGAGGGCTCAATTTATTGCACAGAAGTAAGACCCCAAATCGTTCCCCTCCCTGCCCACACCATGTGAGGAATTCCAAGCTAAGGATGGCAGCACATCTTATTTGGCCCGGTACCTTGTATGTACGAGAGCTGATGGGGAATCTTTCATGACGATGAGGCCTTAGTTTTTTGTTGACCATTTACAGGCCAAGTTTGGGGAAGTGGAGGGGTTGTCCAAAATGCGTCAGTCTTGATCAAAACAACATCCTCTGACCAGTCACAGGCACTAACCGCTTGTGACAAGCTGGGGAATGCTTTTGTTTCCATCACACTCCATAAGAGGGTATCATATTTCATAGGGACTTCTTTTTCAGTCTAACAGTAAACTGCATGCCAATTTAGAGTGGTGAGGTGTTCATTTCGTCCAGCGTGTCCACTGGGATACAAAGGTAATCAGATTGCCACCGGTGCCTTGATCTGGCCTTCGAGGGTGACACACTGCCGGAGAAGGTGAAGGTCACTCTCTACCACTGTGATGTAAAGCCATGTAGCCCTTCCCCAGTGGGGTGTTTTAAGTGCAGAAGTTCAGCCATATGTCTTCCCACTGTACTTCCAGCATCACTTGTTGGGATTGTTGACATCCTTTGCATCCTCCATGTGCCTCACTCCCATCTGTGTCAACTGCAGAGAGCACCATTTGCCATGCATACCAGAATGTAGGATTCTCCAGAAAGAAAGGAAAATCATGGAATACAAGAACCTGGACCGACTGACCTGCACTGAGGCTAAGAGGAAATGTGAACGCCTAAATCTTGTGTGTATGACATCTTCTTATGCCGCCACTATAACAGTTCTAGCCCCATCAGTTCCGCCAATTACAGTCACCTCTCAGAGCCGGAAGACTACACCTGCCCCCTTGATGGTGGGGGGCATTTCCCTCCCTGTTGCTCCCGCACTACCTACCCCAGGAGCACCGGCCCCCCAACCATCGGCAACACCAGTCCCCACTTCTCACTAGGTAGGTGTCTCTTGTGTCCCTCCCTTCCCAGGTTTCTACTGGTGGGAAAGACTACACCCACCAGTGGCTGAAGTGCCCAAAAGCAGCTGGTCATAGGGCTTCACAATCATCCCCAGTCCCAGACACTGAATCACAGAAGCCTTCCAAGCCAGAGAAACCCAAGGAGCAGAGAGAGAAATCCAAATGGAAGACCTCCAAGAACAAGGGAATTGCAGTGGCACCCACACCACCGCTAGCTACAAGCTCTGTATCTGAGGATGAGGTGGTGATTCTGGCGTCCACTGAGGACCTAGATCTCGCCAAACCCTCAATGGATATAGACTTATCAGGAAATAAGTCGGTGACAGCTGGTGACCCTGAAGCGTAAACTGCCTCATTAATTGTTCCATGGCTCCCCAGCCTCAGAATTACGTCATCCTTTAGTGGAATTGCGGCAGTTTCTTCCACTGTGTGACTGAGCTACAGCTAGGTTAAGCTTTACATCTGTTTTCTGCTTTGCCGTCCAGGAAACTTGGTTCCCAGCAATGCGGTCCCCTGCCCTCTGTGGCTATAATGGATATTACAGGTACTGTAGATGCTGTAATAGAGTCTACATCCTGCACTCAGTATGTACCGAAACTGTGCCCCTTCAAACCCCTCTTGCAGCTGTGGCTGTCAGAATAAGGACAATGCAGGAAATAACTGTCTGCAGTACATACCTTCCTCCAGATGGTGCAGTACACCTGAACGTATTGGGTGCACTGACTGATCAACTCCCGTAACCTTTCCTGCTTTTGGGAGACTTTAACGCCCATAATCCCTTGCAGAGTGGCACAGTGCTTACTGGCTGAGGTAGAGATGTCAAAAATTTACTGTCCCAACTCGACCTCTGCCTCTTAAATATAGGTTCTCACACACATTTCAGTGCAGCAAATGGCACATATTTGGCCATTGATCTGCAGTCCTGGCCTTCTTCCATTTGTCCACTGGACAGCTCATGACGACATTTGTGGTAGTGACCACTTCCCCATTTTCCTGTCACTCTCCCAGTGTCAGGCCCACTGACCCCTACCCAGATGGGCTTTAAGTGCAGACTGGAAGACTTCACCTCTGCTATCACCATTGAATCTCCCCCACATGGTGCCATCGATGTTGTGGTTGAGCAGGTCACTACAACGAACGTTTCTGCGGCGGAAAACACGATACCTCCTTCTTTACGGTGCCCCCAGCGAAAGACAGTCCCTTGGTAGTCACCGGAATTTGCTGAGGCAATTGTCAGCGAGCTCTACAGCGACATAAGCGGCACCCTTCCTTAGAGCACCTAATAGCCTTTAAACAGCTCGGCATTCACAAGATTATAAAAAGACGGAAAGGTAAGGTTGCGAGAGGTACGTCTCGACCACTGGGTGGCATACGTCACCTTTCCAAGTCTGGACGAGGATCAGTCGTGTTTTTTGGTACCAGACCCCAACAGGTGTTCCTGGCGTTAACATCTATGGCGTGTTATTTACCGATGCAAAGGCGATTGCCGAGAACTTTGCTGAGCACTATGCTCCCGCTTCTGGATTGGAGAATTACCCCACAGCCTTTCGCACCCCCAAACGGCGGATGGAAGGGAAAGTCCTCTCATTCACTATACACCACAATGTACCCTATAACGCCCCATTTACAAAGTGGGATCTCCTCAGCGCCCTTGCACATTGCCGCAACACAATGCCTGGGCCAGATCGGATCCACAGTCAGATGATTAAACATCTCTCGTCCAACTCCAAGCGACATCTCCATGTCATCTTCAACCGGATCTGTTGCGACGGCATCCTTCCATCGTAATGATGCGAATGCATCATCATTCCCGTGCTCAAACCCGGTAAAAAACCCTCTTGATGTGGTTAGCTATCGGCCCATCAGCCCTACTAATGTTCTTTGTAAGGTGTTAGAACGTATGGTTAGCCGACGGTTGTGTTGGGTCCTTGAGTCACGTGGCCTACTTGCTCCATCCCATGGCGGTTTCCGCCAGGTTCGCTCTACCACTGATAATCTTGTGTCCCTTGAGTCTGCCATCCAGACAGCCTTTTCCAGATGCCAACACCTGGTTACCATCTTTTTTGATTTACGAAAAGCTTACGACACGATCTGGCGACATCATGTCCTTGCCACATTATATGAGTGGGGTCTCCTTGGCCTGCTCCCGTTTTTCATCCAAAATTTCCTGTCGCTCCGTACTTTCCATACCCAAGTTGGTTTCTCCCATAGTGCCCCCATATCCAGGAGAATGGGGTCCCGCTGGAATTTGTGTTGATTGTATCTCTATCTTTAGTGGCCATCAACGGTCTAGCAGCAGCTGTGGGGCCGTCGTTCTCATCATCTCTGTATGCGGATGACTTCTGCATTTCGTACTGCTCCTACAGTACTGGTGTAGCTGAGCGGCGCCTACAGGGAGCCATCCACAAGGCGCAGTCATGGGGTGTCGCCCACGGCTTCCAGTCACAAAGTCTACATCTACATCTACATCTACATCTACATTTACACTCCGCAAGCCACCCAACGGTGTGTGGCGGAGGGCACTTTACGTGCCACTGTCATTACCTCCCTTTCCTGTTCCAGTCGCGTATGGTTCGCGGGAAGAACGACTGTCTGAAAGCCTCCATGCGCGCTTTAATCTCTCTAATTTTACATTCGTGATCTCCTCGGGAGGTATAGGTAGGGGGAAGCAATATATTCGACACCTCATCCAGAAACGCACCCTCTCGAAACCTGGCGAGCAAGCTACACCGCGATGCAGAGCGCCTCTCTTGCAGAGTCTGCCACTTGTTAAACATCTCCATAACGCTATCACGGTTACCAAATAACCCTGTGACGAAACGCGCCGCTCTTCTTTGGATCTTCTCTATCTCCTCCGTCAACCCGAACTGGTACGGATCCAATACTGATGAGCAATACTCAAGTATAGGTCGAACGAGTGTTTTGTAGGCCACCTCCTTTGTTGATGGACTACATTTTCTAAGGACTCTCGCAATGAATCTCAACCTGGTACCCGCCTTACCAACAATTAATTTTATATGATCATTCCACTTCAAATCGCTCCGCACGCATACTCCCAGATATTTTACAGAAGTAACTGCTACCAGTGTTTGTTCCGCTATCATATAATCATACAATAAAGGATCCTTCTTTCTATGTATACGCAATACATTACATTTGTCTATGTTAAGGGTCAGTTGCCACTCCCTGCACCAAGTGCCTATCCGCTGCAAGTCGAGTGTCATGCACTTCTGTCGGTGTCGTACTGTTCATACGAACCAAAACTTTACCTTCACGAATATCCATTCACTGTAGTGGAGACACATCGATTCTTAGGACTGGTTTTCGACGCTCGATTGACTTGGCTTCCTCACCTTCGTCAGCTTAAGCGGAAGTGCTGGCAGCACCTCAATGCCCTCCGCTGTCTGAGCAACACCAACTGGGCTGCAGATCACTGTACTCTGCTGCAGCTCTACAGAGTTCTTGTTCGATCCCGCCTTGACTATGGGTTTGTGGTTTATGGTGCGGCCGCACCCTTAACCTTCCGTTTACTCGACCCAGTGGCGTTCGGCTAGCGATGGGAGCTTTTGGGATGTGTCCGGTTACCAGCGTACTCGTGGAGGCCGGAGTCATTCCATTGAAGGTTAGGCGTGCACAACTGCTCGCTGGTTACTTTGCTCACATTCGTAGTTCTCCTGCGAATCGGAATTACCGTCTCGTTTTCCCAACCACTTCGGCTCATCTCCCGCATTGACAGCCCCGGTCTGGTGTACACCTAGGCCGCAGATTCGTCTAGATCTTTCTCATGACCCTAATGAGTCAATTACTCTTACAGCTCTCTGCTGTCACTACGTCTCGATTCTGGACGTATTCCGGGCTCTGAAGTGTTTGACACCAACGGCTCGATGGCTGATGGTCATGCTGGCTTCGCCTACGTCCACGGAGGCCATATGGAACAGCTTACCTTGCCCGATGTATTAATTGCAGAGGTGGTGGCCACATCTCGTGCACTTCAATATATCCGTTCATACCCTGAAGAGTCGTTTGTTCTGTGTGCTGACTCCTTGAGCAGCCTGCGAGCTATCGACCAGTTTTGCCCTCGTCATCCCTTGGCAGCGACCATCCAGGAGTCCATCTATACACTGGAACGGTGCTGTCGTTCAGTGGTGTTTGTCTGGACCCCAGGACACGTCGGAATCCCAGGCAACGAGCTTGCTAACAGGCCGACGGTCGTCTCCACAATCGCAGTCATTGAGGTGAATGGCAGATCGAAATGTGCAGAGCGCCACGAACGCAGCTTTGTGCGGTAAGTTCTATGTTACGGGAGACATTCTCCTGCGCTTGCATGGGTCCTTTGGTAGTAACAGAAGACACGCTGACAGCTGCGGACCACCTACATCCCTTCATGATTGACTTCTTCGCCGACTGCGATGCATCTTTCAGTAGTATAATTCTCCTTGTCTCGGGGCTAGAACCGTACTACACTGATTTGAGGAGCATTATAGTAAACTCACGTTGATGTCTCGACAGCCATATTCGCCCGATGTAAGTCCTATGGTTCGCTATCGGACGCCATTACCGCATACTCACGTATGCGGCCAGGTATTTACGCGGTTTATATGACTTGTGCGTAGACATGTAATGCCACATACGCTCATAAACCTACCAACAATCTGCCTGACAAGCAGAATTAATGATGTATTTCGTTCCAAAGGCGGAAGAACAAACTATTAGGCAGTTTCTCATCATGTTTTGGCACATCAGTGTACGTTTCGCTGTTAAAGGAAAAAATTGCGTACTATTATATTACATTTCTCGATGCATCGTACGCTACCATGGAGGTATATGAGGACGTATTATGGTCCAGCGGTGTACGGCGTCGTCGCAGAGTGTGTTTCCCTTGATGATTGCTCAAAATAAATTACGAACGAATGGATACCATTAAGTTTTTGTCTATCCGAGAGTTCATTAGAACGAGGCCTGCTAAAACAAATCTTGGTGGGCGAAAAAAAAAAGATCACTGATGAGGACGTTATGTCTCTTGTCACAAATGCTGTTTTCTTGAGCAGCCCCGAGCTATCCTGTATCATCGAAAAGTGTGGTGGAACAGCAAAGCTGAATCACGTTGACGGTGGAGTGAGCGGCGTCCTAGTTACTCAAGTTGAACTGGGCATCATAACAGAAGTTTCGAGATTCCTGTAGAGAAAACAAATTCCTTACGTAAGGGATATGGAAGAGTAACTGCAAATGTTGCCGAATAAAAAAAAACTTTGTCACGTGTGTTCTCTGTTTTGAATGGAGTAAGGCAGGTTAAAATTAAAAGTTTCTGAAACAAATAACTGGCAAGGTGCGCTGGTGGTGTATCACGTCCAGCCGAGAACGAGAGAAATTTGCAATTCTCGGAATAACAAGCACACGGGCGGCCGCAAAAGGGGCGGAGGACAGCCTTGGAGTAGTCACGTGGGCGCACGTGCCTCCCATGCAGCTGCAGGTGTCGGCGCATTTGACCGCGCACCTGCGCCGGGCGCCTCTGTCAACAAAGTCCTGGCGCCGGCCGGCAACCACCACTGCAGGCGTCACCAATTCCCTCCGGTCAGACAGGCGCACGAGAACTGATTTGCTCTCTTCATTCGCCTCAATAGCTGAAATTTCCGAAGACCTACCAGATAAATATTTTTTAATTTACTGCATTGTTACTCAGATATCAGTCTAACATAGCACGCAGTAGGAAAACGAATATCTCGAACAAGTAAAAAAAAAACTAACAGAAGGTTGCGAAGTAGAGTCAAGTGTCCTTGCACTCGCATTGGATCTTGCACAAACTTACTTCACTACTGCATTTACTTCCATAGTTGATAGTGAAAGGCTGGCTTACTTGAGCTGTTTAGATATCATATACCACTTTCTCATTGCGACGCAGAATTAACACACGCGCACAAATCACTTATAACTTAAACAATTCACGCTAACAATAGGTGTAGTCAAACTAATTATCTGTAACGTTCTGTGTAGCACGCTACTATGATTTAAATGAAGTTCCTATGCGCGAGAGGTCGTCTCGACTGTTCGAAAGGAAATAGTGGAAAGAGAGCACACTACAGCCACTGTTACGTTAGCTGTTCGACTGGCCTACTTGCTGCGCTGCCACGACCGTTTCCAGCGGGCCGCGACGCGCTACACCACTTTGAAACGAACAAGACCGTAACAGTTGTAATTCACATAGCACCAATAATGTTCTTCGTGAATTGTGGTTTGACCTTTACTCATCAGTTATATTTGGAGTTACGGGAATGAGTAGCAGTAAGTGGGCACTATTAATTTACCAACGCTAATTCCCAAGTCGTGCCTTCCCCTTGTAAGATTGTCATTTAATCATTTACTGTGACCGCCTAGATAGCAGAAACACGGCTCTAGTATAAGGTCATGGCGACTAACCTTATTTTTTCGTTATACTCAATGGGTGGGTACGAACTCTGTCCGTTGCCGTGATTATGAACAACCAGTGGTCAAAGCCTGGTGGCTTCTTCTTCTTCTTCTTCTTCTGCTTTTACGGCCTCATTGGACCACTTCAGTCAATCATTTCTGGTCGTCTTCTTTGGTATTTTCCCCTTCCGAGTGGCCCAGTATCTCTTCATTCGTTCCGATGCTTTTCGTCGTTCCTTATCTGTAAATACCCTTTTCATTGTATGTCGTTTGTCAATTTTTGGTTTAAATCTTATTTCTGTGTCCCTCAACTTCTTTAAATTTGGCGTTTTGTTCTGCAAATCATCCAGAGTTATTTCCAGTTCTTCCATATCCTCTCTTATTTCCTTAAGCCATCCTCCTTGTTGTTTCAAATTCCAGAGTTTCTCAATAATTTTCCTTGATAATCTGGTTTCTGGTGTCCTCAGAATGTGACCACAAAAAGAGATCCTTTTCTTTCGTATAGTATCAGTGATGGGCTCCAGTTCTCTGTATACCACTTCATTTGGAACTATCCGCCATTGCCCAGCTTTTTGATATTTCTTATTTATGCATGTTCTAGCAATTCTTCTCTCTACTTTTAAAATTTTGTCAATTCTGTTTTTCTGGGTGACTTTAAAAAGAGTTTCACTTTCGTATGTAACCTCTGGTTGAACCACCGTCTTGTAATGTTTTAATTTTGTTTTAATTGATAGACATTTTTTATTGTACGTAGACCATGTTAGTTTTTGAGGCTGGTCGCTATAATATAGAATTTCCAGCTAGATATACTTGAAAACTGTGTTCCAAGACGAACTCGGATGAGTGCTACGCACTTTATACCCAGAATTGGTATTAAGTAATTTAGCTGGTTTTGGAAGAGAGTATCTTTATATCTCCTTAAATAATTTTTTTCTGTCTTTGTAATGTTTATAGTGAGGATGAAATGCTTAATGCCATTTCACTTTTGAAGAACACAAATATAGATCTAAACGATTCCCGGTATTTGGAATAATGCCAGTGACTGGAGATTCTATGTTGGCCCTGTTTCTATCTACAGTACAGCTGAAGTAAGGATGCAAAATACTGAATGCGCTGGATTCCCGAACTGCCTTCGTCACTGAACACTAGTTATACCGAACAAACAGAAAATTTACTTCCAGTAGCTAAAAGGGCCGAAAGCTGTATTATTAGTCGATCGATGAAAAATCCCTAGTTATATGACAGAGAGCTAGTGTGTGATATTTTACGTGGTCGGGGGTGCTTTATGCGATGTGTGTGGACAGCAGCTTGAGGATCACTCTCGGTTTGATAGGTCTGTTCCATTCCACGTGTCCCTTTCTGCTAAAATCATCCGTTATTTTTTTTCTTCGTGAAAGGTATCTATTTACTTTGCTCTAGTTTTCGAATGAAGATAATAACCTTGAGTCTATTCTGTTTTGTTCCGAACTAGCCCAGACGCAGCGATTTTCACGTGAATTTTTCCTTTTATGACTAAATATGGCACTGAGACTGAACACAAAGGAAGATAATAAACTTGTCCTTGGGTGATCTATTTTTAACCACATGGAAATCGTTATGCAAATGCAGATTTAGTGATGTTATGAAACTAATCCGCCCCCGCCCGTTTATTGCGTGTGTTTAATATAAGCGTGATTTTCGTGAATGCTTTTCTACATATCAACTGTAGAGTTTCGTGGCAGGCGGGTACAGAGACCTATCAGTATTGACGTGCATGACGGAAACTTTAAATTAATGCGAACTTTTTTAAACAATAATTACTGCTTTTCTATTACATTGGAGTGCGAGAAGGAAAATGCTGTAGTCTGCCGTGCTGTGCTGCGAAAAATGGTTTTTTCGCTTTTTTTAATGAAGTCACTTTAAACTACGACAGAAGGGCATTAAAACCCTTAGAAAAACTGTTTGTCCCTTATACAGGGTGGTCCATTGATAATGACCGGGCCAAATAAATATCTCACGAAATAAGCATCAACCAAAAAAACTACAAAGAACGAAACTCGTCTGGTTTGAAGAAGTAAACCAGATGGTGATATGGTTGGCCCGTTAGATGGCGCTGTCATAGGTCAAACGGACATGAACTGCGTTTTTTTAAAATTGGAACCCCCATTTTTTATTAAATATTCGTGTAGTACGTAAAGAAACATGAATGTTTTAGTTGGACCACTTTTTTCGCTTTGTGACAGATGGTGCTGTAATAGTCACAAACGTATAAGTGCGTGGTATCACGTAACATTCCGCCAGTGCGGACGGTATTTGCTTCGTGATGCGTTACCCGTTTTAAAATGCACCGTTTACCAATTGCAGAAAAGGTCGATATCGTGTTGATGTATGGCTATTGTGATCAAAATGCCCAACGGGCGTGTGCTACGTATGCTGCTCGGTATCCAGGACGACATCATCCAAGTGTCCGGACCGTTCGCCGCATAGTTACGTTATTTAAGGAAACAGTGTTCAGCCACGTGCGAAACGTCAACCACGACTTGCAACAAGTGATGATGCCCAAGTAGGTGTTTTAGCTGCTGTCGCGGCTAATCCGCGCATCAGTAGCAGACAAACTGCACGAGAATCGGGAATCTCAAAAACGTCGGTGCTTAGAATGCTACATCAACATCGATTGCACCCGTACCATATTTCTATGCACCAGGAATTGCATGGCGGCGACTTTGAACGTCGTGTACAGTTCTGCCACTGGGGACAAGAGAAATTACAGGACGATGACAATTTTTTTGCACGCGTTCTATTTAGCGATGAAGCATCATTCACCAACAACGGTAACGTCAACCGGCATGATATGCACTATTGGGCAGCGGAAAATCCACGATGGCTGCGACAAGTGGAACATCAACGACCTTGGCGGGTAAATGTATGGTGCGGCATTATGGGAGGAAGGATAATTGGCCCCCATTTTATGGATGGCAATCTAAATGGTGCTATGTATGCTGATTTCCTCCGTAATGTTCTACCGATGTTACTACAAGATGTTTCACTGCATGACAGAATGGCGATGTATTACCAACACGATGGATGTCCACCACATAGCTCACGTGTGGTTCAAGCGGTATTGAATAGCATATTTCATGACAGGTGAATTGGCCGTGAAGCACCATACCATGGCCCGTACGTTTACCGGATTTCTTTCTGTGGGGAAAGTTGAAGGATATTTGCTATCGTGATCCTGAGGGAATGTCGTTACACGTATTGCCAAATGCATTGAGGTTGATGGACATCTTTTTGAGCATTTATTGCATTAATGTGTTATTTACAGGTAATCACGCTGTAACAGCAAGCGTTCTCAGAAATGATAAGTTAACAAAGGTACATGTATCACATTGAAACAAGCGAAATAAAATGTTCAAACCTACCTACGTTCTGTATTTTAATTTAAAAAACCTACCTGTTCCTCTGAAATTGTGAGCCATATGTTTGTGACTATTACAGCGCCATCTATCACAAAGCGAAAAAAGTGGTCCAACAAAAACATTCATATTTCTCTATGTACTCCACGAATATGTAATAAAAATGGGGGTTCCTATTTAAAAAAACGCAGTTGATGTCCGTTTGACCTATGGCAGCACCATCTAGCGGGCCAACCATAGTGCCATCTGGTTTCCCCCTTCAAGCTAGACAAGATCCGTTCTTTGTAGTTTGTTCGTTTGACACTTATTTCGTGAGATATTTTGCCCGGTCACGATCAATGGACCACCCTGTATATTCTTTCACCTTATGTATAATTTTAAACAAATATTTCTTACTCAATTATGTGCTGTTTTGTTTTCTTCCACAGAATGGGATTTAACAGGAAAGTTGTGTTTATACCTTATCGGCTTCTGATTATAATACTACTAAGGAATCGTCCGAAACTTCTTAATCCCACCTGTGTGCAGAAGCTACTATCCTAACAAGTCCAGCATCAGGTCAGGTTTCTCATACATTGTATACCAATGATCCCATTCAATTTAAGCGACTTCAGTTCCCATTGATAAAGAGAAGGGAGCAATAGATGGACAGAGAGGTGGAGAGGGAAACGAACACAGAGAGGGGGAAGGAGGGGATGTACAGATAAAGGGGGAGGAGGAGGAGGAGGTGGAGAGAGATAGGGGGAGGAACAGGTGGAGAGAGATAATGAGGAAATCTGTTTAGGACGTTATCTAATTCGCACACATATTTAGCAACTGCAAAGCATTGCCACGTTCGCTAATCTTTTCTATTTTGTAATGAAATCGGACCAATGTCCTGTTTGTATCATAATGTGCAGTAATTGTACTTGTTGAAATGGTCTCCGCCTGAAACCAAATAAAACAATTTTTTTAAAAAGAGCTGTAGCAATGTTGGAGGGATTTACGGCCAGTCAAACGACAGAGACATGTAGACGGTACCGGCCCAGAAACAGGACCGCCGATCACTTCTCCTGAAACGGAAGGTCGTCGCAAAACCAAGTCAGATCGATGGCATCAGGTCAAAACTGCGATGGGCAGATAGATGATGGGAGAGAGAGAGAGTTGTCGATCACGAAATGGGACGGTCTGGACGATGAAACTGTGTAGACTGAATACTGAAACATTTCGATTAGACAGACGGAAACTATGAGTATTATGATTAGAGCCTAACAATTATGGTATTACTCTTGTTCTTTTATTACTCTTTTTTTCTTTCGTTTACGAATTAATTTTATTCATTTATAAATTCACTAAATGCCACAAGCATAGATTTTTACAAGTTTAAACGTTAACACAATTTCCACAGACTTAAATATATAAGCTTTAAAATAATTTCGGTTCAACTCAGGAATTGATGTTCCGCTACTGTAAGAAATCAATATAGCTGCTTTCAATATTCAGTGTTATAACGAACATGACAACATAGGTTGTGGCCGAGCGGTTCTAGGTGCTTCAGTCTCCAATCGCGCGACCGCTACGGTCGCAGGTTCGAGTCGTGCCTCGCGCATGGATGTGTGTGATGTTCTTAGATTAGTTATGTTTAAGTAGTTCCAAGTTCTAGGGGACTGATGACCTCAGATGATAAGTCCCATAGTGCTCAGAGCCATTTGAACAACATACCTACAGAAGAACAGACTCATACTGCTCTCCTCTGGAGAGAAGGCAAACCGGTTCATAAACTGTACAGCTGGAGTCCGGAAGGGGCGTTAGCAGCCGAATGTATGATCTTGCAGTTGTGAACTCATATGGCAGGCAGCGCAACAAAATCGCAGTGAGCCAAGTTTTTCAAGAACAGTATTATTTATCTATTTATTATGAATGAAACCTTAGAGCTTACTAATTAGTAGAGATGTCAATAGTGTCATCCGCGAAAGGTACTAAACGCCTACTTATAATTACTCTAAATAATTCCATGACCTAGTTACGTTATTGCTAAAGGACGCTTGGGGATTAAAAACTTATCTGCCAGACAAATTTCGCTATATTACACGAAATTATTGATTTCATATAGACGGATATACATACTAGACAATATAGGCAACATCATTCTTAATACTGATATCATTCCGCCTATCAGGACCAATACTGCTGCTGATACTTTAAATCTACCACAACGGGCATCAAAAAGACACAGGAACCAGTAGTACTTAATTGTAGCATTACTGAAACAATCAAAACCGAAGGTGAATATCACGACGATGTGGTATGAGAATGTATCAACTCGAAACCGGTTTAATTCTGCATTGGGCTGGCTGACTAAGGCCGCCAAACACTGTCATGAGTCACAGAAAAATACAATTCAGGGACACTAGAAATACTATGGAATTTTATCACACAGTTTTAAAGGAGTTGTACAGTGAAGAAAATAGAGTGGAGGCATTCTTGCAAGAAATAAAAAGATTAGAGCTAAAATGGAATAAAGAGGCGATAATTAAGAGGGCTAAAGAGGAGACTAAATCCTGAAACTGCTACAGAAGATAAGAGCTCTGTAGCACCAAATCAAATACAGGAAGTGTAGAAAACGAATTGTTGTTGCTGAGGTCATCGGTCCCTAGACTTACACACTACTTAAACTAGCTTATATTAGGAACCACAGACACACACACACACACACACACACACACACACACACACAAAATCTGTGACATGGCACTTCAAACCACGCGGGCACTGGGGCAGTGGTAATAGACTAACCAAGCAATTGCCGATCATGCAGGAATCATATCACTACTCCGAAACGCTCTGTTTTGAGGTTGAAAGACACAAAAATATAATTGAGGAAGAAGTAACTGGAGTAGACGCAAAGCTAACTGCAGAGGACAATATTGATCACTTACTTTAGTAATAAGGAAGTATATGATACTGTCAGCAAATTGCCAAAAAATAAATGAACAGATCCCGATGGTTTACCAACAGAATCTTATAGGACAAACCGGGAAATTATTGGCAGTACTATAACACAGATAGCGAATGAAGTACGGAGAAGAACAAAACTACCGACGGATTTCGGGAAGGGAAAAACAGTGTTCATTCCAAAAAGAAAAGAAACGAGATAGCTGACAGTTAAGCAACATGAGACCTATTACGATGCAAAATAGTGATTCTAAGACAGTTGCCATAAGGACCAGGGAAAGACTAGTGACATAAATCAATAAGATTATCGATATACGCCAGTCTTGTATTCCCAGAAGAGGGAGAACATAGGGATGTAATAGTGACAACGTCTACAACACAGCAATACGCACAGGTTTCGTTTTTATGGACTTTAAAGCTTTTGAGCGTGCCAGCACCACTACCTGCAACAAACAACGAAGAATATGGGTTTTAACGATTATAATATAGAAGTAGTAAGATACATGAGAATAGAAACAAAGACAGAAATAAGAGTGAACGGACATATTCGAAACAAATTGAAGAACAATGTGGTGCCCAAAAGAGAGTTCGGTATCTGTGATATTGCATTTAATTTTACTACAACTTACTGGCGAACATAACAAAACGTCTGATAGGATTCAACATTCTAGGTCAAAATTTTACAGAGAAAGCATACGTGGCTGACGGTCAGTAGTGGGGAGATACGACTTCTTGAAACAGAAATTCGAAAATACATTTAACGTCTTTAGCAGATATAAGAGCAAGCAAACGCGAAATACTAAACCTTAAAAACCTAGGATATGTACAGGTGAACTGTGCACAAAGTGCTGCCAGTCATAAGACCTCAGGGGCAAGACTGAGTATTTGTCGCAAAAACCGTGATTGTCACAAACTGGAAGGAAGTACTGCAAAATTTAAGAGGAGTGATAATCAGAAATAAATGGAGTGAAATATACTAGACCATTAAATTTATGTATTATGCGTTCGACGCGCAGGTCGCCGAAGTGGCGTCAAATCGAAAGACCTGCACCAGGCGAACGGTCTACCCGACGGGAGGCACTAGCCACACGACATTTATATGTATTATGCCTAAACTATATTACTTCGGTCAAATATTTCTTATTCCAAGATAAACGGCAAGAAATATAACTGTGATTGTGACAGGTCCTGGTGAAAAGGTAAAGACAACAACATGCACGTTACCCATAAGTTTAGGCGGTCTTGGGCTGGTGGACATCCGACATCAATGCACGATCCTGTACATTAAGGACCTAAATGATATTTTAAAGGACAATGTACAGAGCATCATTACACAGCCATTTCGCGCAACTGCTCCAGAGTTCGGTCGCCCCTGCAGTTATGGCGAGAATCCATTACAAGCTAAGATTTATCAGAGACTACTATACAGAGAAAAGTTATCTTCAAAGCTACAAAACAAGACAGCTCAATGTAACCAAGTAAAGAGGTTCGAAAGAAAGAAAAACCCAAAAAAATTACAAATACTAGAAAAGAAGTTGTTTATTGTTGCAAGAAAATTGGAGCCAATGTTTACGACACGCAAATACAAAGGGAAACTTAATCTGAAGAACAGGATCATTTAGTAATCGCGAAAGCGTTACGGAGATGATGAAATCCAGTGGAAGACTCTGCAAGAGAGACGGTTAGTAGCTCGGTACGGGCTTTTGTTGAAGTTTCGAGAACATACCTTCACCGAGGAGTCAAACAGTATATTGCTCCCTCCTACGTATGTCTCCCGAAGAGACCATGAGGATAAAATCAAAATCTTAATTTTACGTATACATACACAGGGTGCTGCCAGGAGCATTTTCTGTGTTGTTTCGGCAAATATATGTAATTTAGTTTTTCCTACGTGCAATTGGAATCGGCATAAAAAATTAGTGCTGATCACGTCCTTTATGCAATGCCTATCGTGGACGTAAACGTGGATTCGTTTCCTGTTACAAACAAAATGATTTTTAATGTGAAATTTTAGTCCCCATTAGACGGAGCGGTTCCAGTTTAGTCTAGTGTGATATTGGTGTTACCGACATTTAGTAAAGGGGACAGTAAAACACGAAGAAGAACCAGTAGCGACGGCACTGACCAGGTCAACAGTGAGTGCAGCGGCGCTGCTGCAGTTCCCGTTACTCGTCGTGTTTTACTGCCCTGTTGACACATGTCAATGACGTCAATACCGCGCTGCACTAAACTAGGACCACTTTATAAAACGGGCGCGTAAAATCACACTTTAAAAATCATCGTGTTTGTACTGGGACGTCGCATGAAAGACAGATGGGCAGTATTTTTTTGGGCTGACTCCAACTGTACACTGCAAAAAGGAAATTGCAAATACCTGCCAAAATACCAGAGAAAACGTGCCTGATGACTTTTAGGAGAGACACCCTATATTTTCGCTGGTGTTTTTTTTTAAAGAGAAATTGACAAGGTTGCTGACCGATCTGAGAGCTCAGCAGGACAGCAGGGGGGGACGTGGCGGAGCCTGAATCCCGACCCTCCCTCTCATCCCCCCCCCCTCTCCACCGGCACCGCCCACAACTCACGAGTGCCCGTGGTGACCAGCTGTGCCGCCACGCCCAGTGACACGATGTAAGCGTCGGTGAGGGAACAAATTTTATGTTTGGTTTTCTTTTCTCCAAGTGTGATAAATAAATAATAAATAAATGTACTATACTGATCCTCACCTGCTATATTCACATTCTCAAATGTTTACATAAGGTACACACAAAATAAGGAGTCTGCTTTTTTACTTTTCTTTTTCATAGTCATACATCATTTCCTGGTTTTCTGAGTATACAGTAACATAAGCGTCTATACATTACTTTGAATTGCTCTATATTTATTGTGTTGGTATTGTGTTCGATGACACACGTATAAACACAAATGGCCATACTTACACTGACCAGCCTGAACATTATCACCACCGACCTACTGTCGATATAAACTCGTCCACGCCATAGCAGCATCACCTGGGTGGGAATGACTGGTAGACACATGCATGGTGCATGTAGTATCAGGGACCGTGCCATCCGTGTGTAGAAAGAGGAAGGCACGCTGCCTATTTGAGTTTGACCGATTGCGGGGTGTGATGGCCTGGAGACTTAGTACTAGCATTTCAGAAAGTGCACGACTTGTATGTTTAAAACTAGTGCTGTGGTGTCTCCAACACGTGGCGAAATGAGGGTGAAACCATGTCCGGATGTCGTGGGGTCGGCCGGCCACCCATAGATAAAGATGTCGTACATCGTAGGCTTGCCAGACTGGTAAAACAGGACAGGTCGCGAGCTCTGGCGGAATTAAGATCAGACTTTAATGCTAGGCAGGGTACAAACGTGTCTCAACACACGCCTAGCGATGGGCCTCCGCAACCGACGACCCATGCATCTGCCAATGTTAAGACATCGGCAACTACATACAACTGAAATGGGGACGTCACTTTGGTACTGGACGCTGGCGCAGTGGCAGAGCATTGCTTGGTCTGATGAATCCGAATACCTTCTTAATCATGCCGATGGGATTGCGCAAATCCGTCGTCTTACAGGGAAACACCTCCTTGACACCTGACCTGCAGGATGAAGCCAAGCTTGCAGCGGCTCCATTATGCTGTGCGGAACATTCACATGGGCATCCATTGGTATAGCGGAGTTCGTGCTAGGCACCATGCTGGCCAAGGAGTATTGTACAGACAATTTACACTGGTAAGCGTCGCCAGTTCCCTGTTACTGTAAGCTCTGGGCATGCTCAAGCGACCACTGTATGGCGTGACAGTGGGACGTTCAGGGAATGGGGATCTTGGCTTGACCACCTGGATCGCAAGGATGGTAGAAACCTCTATAAAAAAAACCTAAGTCTCAAGCTGTGTTGCGTGCTGATGAGACGCATGGATGTTGAGGTGGAACATTCATTTGCAACGAACATCTGGGGGACCTGTCACACCTAAGTTGTTAAGGCTTACCTAGACATGTGGTGCTCTGTTTAGGGCTTTACACAGACTTTCAATATTGAATAACAGAAATCATGCTGGTGGCCAGAATGTGTTTCTTATATGTAAACGGGCCGGCCGCTGTGGCCAAGCGGTTCTAGGCGCTTCAGTCAGGAACCACGCTGCTGCTACGATTGCCTCAGACATGGATGTGTGTGATATCCTTAGTTTAGTTAAGTTTAAGTAGTTCTAAGTCTAGGGCACTGATGACCTCAGCCCGTAGTGCTTAGAGACATTTGGACCATTTTATAAGTAAACGGGACCCTGTTGGTAGAAAAATACAATTCTCAAGCGACGAACATACAGAAAGCTCAGTGCACCGTGGAGTATGCCGTAGAAAGTGAATTGAACTGCACAATACCTTAATTATAGCAAAGGTGTTGTGGCTTGCAGGAATCTGGTTGACATTCCCCGAGAAGGACTAAAAGCTGAGTGGTCCTATGGAGGCATAGTTGATGTACGTAATATAATCAAATTGGTTGATGGATCTCTTGAAATTGCATTCATTTATACTGACTTTCAGGAAAGTTTCCAGAGCATGTTAAGGCTGGTTTCCTCTGCCTCAGCGTGCGGCCTTGTTTTCGTAACCTAGTGCTTCGGGTACACCACCTCAGGTTGTAAAGAAGCAGCCATATGCGGCAAATATGGTAAGGCCGACCATGAAGGTATCGATTGTGCACCTCCTCCAAACTATGTAAACTGCTCTGGCGACCACCCTGTCTGGAGTAAAGACTGCAAGTCTTTCTTGAAGAAATGAAGTGAAGGAAGTCAAAACAACGTATTTCATATGGAGAGACCAAAAAGATCTATAAGACTACCTCCTTTGCGTCAGCTCTTAAACAACCAGTTCAGAAGACTGATGCTACTACCCATGCGGAGGCTGGTAATGTCAGCACTAGCACCTGCATTAGCCAGTGCACTTGCGCCGCTGTAAGTCCTTCAAAGCCTATTCCCAGGTCTGTTGTCACTATCGTTGCAGAGCTCCGTGCTCCTCCAAAGGTTCAGGCTGGTTCTACTGTCCAGTGGTGCCACTATCACTGCCGCGGTTTTGACTCTGAAGCCTAACCAGGGATAAAAATCAAATGCCAAGCGTCCACCTCCGACGGAGTGTGGGAGTAAACAGTCTGACGATGTCGGCCTCCTGCTATCTGACGTCTCTCTTGACTCTTTGGGAGAAATAATGGAGCTTGACATCCGACAGGGGCGATCATCTACCCCAAGGCTGATTCTCCACCCATTATGGGCTCACCTCCCTGACATAAAGACTGAGTGGAAGTGCAACCCCAATGATATATGACTCCAGTATTATAGTGGAACATTAATTGGTTCAGGGCACACGAGGAGGAACTGAAACTGCCAGGAGAGGAACGCCCTCTGTGCCTGTGTTTAGAAGAAACACGTTTTAAAACCACAGTGCTATGTGGCTATAGCCTGCACCGAAAGGATGACCAGACTGGGGATAGAGCCAAGGGGTGTTGCTGTGTTTTTCAATGACGTGCATCACTCCTCTGCTTTCCCCCTGGCTGCCGACCTGCAAGCAGCTGCTGTCGAAAATCGTGGGTGTTGGAGGATCACTGTTTGCTCACTGTATCTCCCTGCACAAGATGTAACAGATTCTGAGGCTCTCATTGGTCTTGTGAAACAACTTTCACAACCTTTTGTCCTGTTGGGGGACTTCAGTGCCCAACATGTTCTGTGGGACGACCTCTATTTGCCCTCGGGGTCAGCTCTGGTGAGCCTCATGACCTCTCATGAGCAGTTCCTCCTAATCAGAGGTACTCACACTCATTTCTGTCTTGCTACTGAATTCTCAGCCGTCAACCTCTCTTTCTGTTCTCCAGTCCCCAAAGATCCTATTCAGTAGGAGGTCATTGTTGTCCTTCATTCCAATGACTGCTTCCCACTCAGCATTCACCTACTGGATGGAGCACAAGCTGAAGAGAAGCCACTGACATGGATGGTCGGAAGGGCTAACTGGTCGCTTTTCAACCAGCTAGCTGTGTTCGAGGATTGCAATAGCGTCCAGGAAAGAGTGGATCATATCACACAAGTGATCCATCATGCCACTGACTTATCCATCCCAGTCCTAAGGTCATATTCAGTGGTCTGTGGATTGATGAGCGCTGCTCAGATGTCTGGAATAGGCGTACGGCTCTTCGACGATTTCAAAGGCACCCTACGGCAGATAACCTCACAGATTTTTGAGTTGCGAGAGCAAACGCCCAACAGGTGATGCAGGAGAGCAAGAAAAGGTCTCGGCAAGTGATCCTGGAGATCATCAACCGTTCCAGTTGTTCTATAAAAGTATGGGAAGCCATCAGAAGGATTTCTCATAAGCCGAATGTTGACCAACAGGGATTGTCTCTAAACAGTGTCCAAGGACATCACTCAGATGCTAGTGGAGAAAATTGCACACACTTGGTTTGTGGGGCGCTCAACTGCGCGGTCATCAGCGACCGTACAAAGTCCAGTTTCTTTCACAGTCCATACTTTTTACACTGTCCAATCTAGCCGCTGTCACAAATGATGATGCTGATGAGGACAACACAGACACCCAGCCCTTGGCAGAGAAAATCCCGAACCGGACCGGGAATCGAACCAAGGACCCCGTGATCCAGAGGCAGCAACGCTAGCCACTAGACCACGAACTGCAGAAGCTACAATGAGGATCCGCTTGCAACGTGTGCTGGACTCCCTAGGTGTGGAGCCAGTACGAAACAAAATCCATGGTTTTAACCGTCTGCTGGTTACTGGAGAAACCCAGAGTGATTGTAGATTTGATGCAGTACAAGAGAGACTGCATTTTGGCTTCCGTTTTCAAGGGGCTCCGGAAGGGCTCAAAATCATGAAAAGTTCAATTTTTACTTTTTTGCGTTTTCTGAATCTGCAGACTATTACCTTTTAATAGATATATAATTTATTCAATTCCGAAGACTACAACTATTTTTAAATTTTTTTTGAAATGTGTTCTACATGGGCGTGACCCACTGTGGCGCTGTTAAACTGCTGTCAAATGGTGTTATTATTAACGTCCGTGTTCATCAGGTACATTTTAGTGATGTGAGATAAAGTATGTGTTGTGGCTAACCTGTGATGGTTCAATATATATCGCTGGTGTGATTGTCGATTGTTTCATGTTTATTTACTCTGTCGCTATCTCCAAAATATTCGTAATTAATTCTGTTTCTTGAGTCTCTGTTTTGTTGAAGTATAATAATGAGTAAAAGTAAAGTTATTAGAAATCCTCTGAAGGCTTTTAAGAAAAGGAGAAATGTTGGAAAGCCAAAGGTATGTGTTATTACTGTAAACAATAAATACGATAACCAAGTGAGTGAACCTAACCTCTCAAGTACACCTGCCCATAGCAGTCAAAGTGACAAAGAAAATACTTCACAGAAGAAACTTGGTTCAATGAGTGAAAACTATGAATGTTTTATGGGCGAATCGGATGTGAATGAAATATTTGATATGTCGGTTCTCAAAGGAATTTTTTCAAACTGTGTAAGATGTATTCATTGTAGTGAAGTTGGTCTGGAACTCTCCATAATAAAGCACGTAGGACTTGCTAGTGAAATGTAACTGAAATGTGATAAGTGTTCATACACGACCACCTTTTGGAACAGTGTTGCAGTAACTGCAACTGAAGAAAATGGTAGCAAAATCTACGAACACAACAACGAGCGATGCTTGCTTTAGACAAGGAACGCCTTCGGGCTGCAGACAGGGCTGTAAAGAGTCTAGAAATACAAGCAAGAGTAAACAGGAGGAGGAACAAGAGGAAGCTGGAGGAGGAGTTTGCAGAGGATGAAGATAATCCATCCTATGGACCTGGAATGCACTAAAAAGTTAATCCAATCTTTGTCGCTCGATTCCCAAAACTTTTATTTTCTCATACTAATTACATGTTTTCTAAGGATCTTCCAAACATATTTGTTTCAAACTTTCAGTAAATGTTACACAGTACCTTCTGCATAATTTAACACAGCCTTTTTCCAAAAAACTGTATATTTTTGAATATATAAATAAAAAATTGCAAAAAAATGTGATGAATTTTCATTACAATTGAAAAAAATCATCTTTAATAACTGAACTAAAATTTTGTAAAATCCCTGTGTTAAGTTGTAGCCCATATTCCAATAAATAATCTGTAAAAAGTTCAACTTCCTACCTCAAATGCTTTGTGAGGAAAGATGTAATTTATAAGCGTTATTTTAACATTGCAAGTATAGGGCGTTCCGGAGCCCCTTAATGCGATATTTTCTGACATTTTATCTTAGCACAGCAGCTATGTTGCTGTTTTCACAGATGCGTCGAAACAGGGGGATTCTCTCGGTCGCTCTATTCCTGTAGCTCCGTCTGCCTCAAACCCTTACTGTCTTTTACACGGAATTATATGCGATCTTGCAGGCCTTAGAGCAAGTGAGGCGTTCTTCCAGTGCTCCATTTCTTTTCTGTTCTGACTCCCTAAGTGCCCTTCACATTTGTACCCAGCAGATACAGTAGTCCAGATTGTCTGGGATGCTCTCCTCCAACTACAATGACTGGGGAAGAAGGTATCTTCCTGCTGAGTACCAGTGCAGATATCGCAGCCAAGGAGGGCTGTATCGATCCTCAGTTATCCCCCTCCTCACTGCTGAGCTGAAGAGCCTTGCGTCTGAGGGAGTGTGAGTGGCTGGAAGTGACCGACAACAAGCTCCGTTTAGTGAAGCCCACAACTCGGGTGTGGCGTACTTCCTTCCAACTACGTAGGCGGGACGAGGTTCTCCTTCCTCGTTTTCGCACAGTTCACAGCTCTATGACGCATGGGTTCTTGCTCCGGCTAGAGGACCCTCCAATGTGTAGTGCTTCTGTGCGCCACGTTTGGACTGCGTTTTATTTTCCGACCAGTGGGCCTCGGGTGATTTGCCGAATGATCTAACAACTCTTTTAAGTATAATCAAAGGGAGGTGATTAGAGTTTCAAAGTTTTGTGAACTGTCCAACGTTTTCACCAAGATTTTAGGGAGAATGTTTTAATTTGTTCCCAGACTGACTAGCTCGCACATACTTTACGCAAGTGGCCAGCCAGTGACATTTTCCTATGGCTTTCTTTTAGCTTCTTTGTCGTTTCACTTGTTTTTTAGCCTCTTGTACAGAATCTTTAATCTATTTCCGTTGTCTCAGCGTGTATGATCACATTTTACTAATTTTTTCCACATTCACTTCTTTCCATATGTGTAAGGGCTCTGATAACCTCGCCGTTGAGCGCCCGCAAGCATCATACACACACACACACACACACACACACACACACACACACACACACACACACACAAAATCATGTTTCTCGACGGCAGTGGCACTTTTCAGCAAGATAATGTCCAATGCCACAAGGCCAGAAGTGTGATGGAATGGTTGGAGGGACACAAGTGGCGACTTCCAATTGATACACTGGGCTCCCCATCTCGCCCGATCTGAACGCATCTAAAACGTGAGCGTGGCGTCAAAGAGCATCGTCCCCCACCCCGGAATTTACGGGAATGAGGTAACTTGTGTGTCCAAATGTGGTGCCAGTTCCCTCCAGCGAACTACCAGGGACCCATTGCTTCCATGCCACTACGCTGTTATCCGTGCCTAAAGAGGGCATACCGGCTATTAGGAAGGAAGTTCTATCTGATGAATGCATGTCTGTTACGAAACTTGAAACTGTACGAAAATGGGACACACAAATTACTTTTTATTCTGGTGTAAGCGAGAAGTAAAAAGCAATAACAAAGTATATGCAGAAAAAGAGCATTAGCGCTGGTCCTTATATTAAGCCTGAAACGTATCAACAGCGATCCATTGTGCTGCCGTGCGGCCTACGCGAGCGCCAGTGAATAGCTACGAAGTCTGTTCAGAAAACAACGGAACATATTGAATTAAGCGGCAACGGAGATGTTCAGTGATACGCGGTTCGCAGCACTGCCTTGCGCATTACTGCCTTTGAAATTATGTGTTTTTAATTGTTTATATCTCGTTTAGATTTCGGGACATTTTTGACTGCAAAATATTTAAGCCTTAGTAGCGATTTTTTAAATGTACGATTTTCTGATGCAACGATACAACGCAAAATTTTTCCTAAAACGGAGAAACTTTTACAGCAACATTTCAATTTTTGAAACAGTTATATGGAGTTGTTCTGCGTCGTAAGCCATGTGAGTAACCGTTTTTGCGGTTAAAGTGGTCGTCAGTGACTCGATGCTCGGCCAGGGAAGCTTTCCACTTTAACTGTCGACTCACACGTTCAGAAACGATTATGTGAAAGAAGACGAGAACTGTTGTAGCTCTGGCACCACGAGAAGCGTCCGCGCACCCTGCTCTGCAAGTTCGTCACTTCCGTGGCAAAAATCTGATCAGTGTCCTGCTGTAGCCGCCTTGCTCGCCAGACTTGGCTCCTTGTGGTTTCTTCTTATTTCCGAAACTAAAATCAGTGCTGCAATGTCGACGTATTCAGAGTATCAGCGACATCAAAGCAAATTCGTCGTAGGCTTTAAAGGACATCTGGTATGAAGCTATCAAGTACTGCTTCGCGAAATGGAAATACCACTAGGAAAAGAGTGTGAATAGCGGAGAGGAGTAGTTTAAAGGCAAGAACGATCAATAGTGTTTAAAATTAATAATAATGCTTTAAAAAAATAAATGGCTACAGAGATGATATATTGACGAAATACTAAAACATGTGCAAGAAAAACACAAAAATGGAAAGATATAATAAAAATAATACGCATAGTTTCTGGTGGAGCTTCAGGGAAAGGAGGAGGCATAAGAACAAAAGGAGACCCCGATTCTGGAACCAAGAAGTAGCAGACATCACAAAATGAGACACAGGCCTATCTGAAATATCTACAATCAAGGAAAGAAGAAGACTTTATCGTGCATAAACGACACAGAGCAGTGATCAGAAGAGAGACAAGAACAATAAAACAACGCTGGGAACACTTTCTGAGTGAAATGGAGCATGATGTCCATAGGGAACAAAGTAAAGCTTATAAGATGGTGAAACGGTAGAGATGAAACATATGTGTGACTGTAGGTTTTTCCGGCGTAAACTATTGATGAAAGTTTATCGGGTCTCCAGCGTTGATATCTCGCGACGCTTCGGGAAGCGTCATACTACCCATCTTCTGGCGAAGTGTAGAGATTCGCGGAGAGCGGGCTAGGTATTTAGCAAGTCGGTAACCTAGCGACACTGCTCAAACCCCTTGTCGGACACTGCAGCCACCATGTGAGAAACTCAGCCTAATTCGTAAAAATACTCAGGGACGTGCGACTACAAAGGGAGGACCTACTCGTGAGCTTTGACGTGACGTCACTTTTCACGAAAGTACCCCTTCAAGACTCCTTGGCACTTTTAGCACAGCTCTTTGAACCACAAACAGTCAGCCTCTTCGAAAACGCACTAACAACCACCTACTTTCAATGCAACGGGGAATTCTTCTAGCAGATCGACGGTGTAGCCATGGGCTTCCCATTGGCTCCTGCGATTGCGAACCTCTGTATGGAACATTTCGAGGAGGTGGCCCTTCAAACTGCCGGACAGAAACCAAAGCACTTCATCCACTGTGTGCGGGGACATGGCAAACAGGCCCTAGATGAGTTTCTGGAACACCTCAACAGCATCCATCCAAACATCAAATTTACAATGGAAAAGGAGGAAAATGGATGCCTCCTCTTCCTTGATATTTTAATTAAGAGTAGGCAGATGGTTCACTAGGCCATGCAGTACATAGGAAGAAGACACACACAGACCTATACCTTCATGCAACAAGCTGCCAACATCCAGCACAAAGACAAACAGTACTGACCACCCTAGTACGTAGGGTGCGCGCCGTCTGCGATACAGACAGCCTACCAACAGAGCTGCAACACCTGAGGAAAGTCTTCCAGCTAAATGGCTACAGTGAAACGCAGATCAACGGGGCGCTTAAAAGCAAGAAGGAAGCAGTGAGAACCCCTGAAGAAGACGATGAGAAAAAGAGGGCAAACGACTCGCGTTCCTCGCGTACGTGGGTCCGCTCTCGGCCAAAATTGCACGACTCCTGGGCAAATACAATATCAAAACCATTCTCCGACTACCACCGAAGACGAGGGAGCTCCCAGGTTCTGCCAAAGACGCGCTCAACCTTAACACACCAGGAGTATACGGCATACCATGCGAATGCGGAAAACAATACATTGGGCAAACACAGCGCTGCATATCTATACGCTGCGAAGAACATATCAGATGTGTGTGACTGGGTCACACAGAAAAATCAGCCGTAGCAGAAAACAGCATAAATGAAAAACACACCTTCAACTTCGAAAACACAAAGGTACTGTGCCGAGCATCTGGTTTCTGGGAAAGCTCATTTACTGTCACTTAAATTTATGTTTATCCAAGGTGACTAGTAATTACATATAATAAACTGTATTAAATGCCGTCGACCGCCGCTGGGGCTGTTGCCAACTATTCACGTGATCTCAGCACGCTATTTAAGCCCATACGAAGAGTCAGTCTCGCATAGTTTCCTGCCGTTATGTAGACAGGAGTGACACCACCAGCAGTCGACCAATGGGTAACATATTTTAAATTTACGGAATTTTAGCTGTTGTATAATGGAATCTTTCTGACAGATATCTATAATTTCACAGTGTAAGCACCCAGAAGATGGAAAGTGTTATCAAAGAATCCATAGAAATAAGGGTTCACGGCAATCTGGTCAACAGAGATGAGGGATACCATCACAGCGCAGCGTGGAACCCTGCGACAGCGGCAATCCACCGGGAGCGCGCCCGTCAACTGCCGCAGACGCAGACAGAATGCTTACACCGAGAACCGAACGCCGCCGCCGAGGCGACCGCCATCCCAACCACCGCTGGTCCACCGCAGCCACCCGAGGTCTACTGCAGGGGGGCGACCGCGCATATATATAACCCGCTCTCTGCGAATCCCAACACTTCGCCAGAAGATGGGTAGTATGACACTTCCCGAAACGTCGAGAGATATCAATGCTACCACCCGGCTGGTGACCCCAGAAACCTTCATCAATGAAACATATGTGGTTCAATTTAACTCTGTTTCACAAATTGAGTGAGTGTATTATTTGCAAAGTCTTTGGACACGTAACTGAGAAAATATGAAAACTGCAGTTAATGACTCGAATGTACAACTTACATAAATCGTAGAACTAAAAGCTGTGAAGAATACATTCAGAAATAGAAAATCCCCAGGGGAAAAAACCTCAAGGTGGAATTATTTAAACATGTTCCGATGGGTTCCTCTTAAATCTACTAATTTTTGTTAATTGTTGTTGACAATACAGCATTACAACAGAAGACTTATAGACAGCATTATTTATCTCAGTATTTAAAAAAGGGGATATCGAGATGTGTGACAATTATCGTGGTATAATCAAACAATAGAAAATCCAAGATGAAATGTAACAATATTGTGAAAAGGAGAGCTTCTGCTCACCGTACAGAGGAGATGTTAAGTCGCAGATAGGCACAACAACAAGACTGTCAGAAAGTGAGCTTTCGACCAAACAAGGCCTTCGTCGGAAACAGGCGACACACACACACACAAACACACACACACACACACACACACACACACACACACACACACACACACAGTCGGCCGGTGTGGCCGTGCGGTTAAAGGCGCTTCAGTCTGGAACCGCGTGACCGCTACGGTCGCAGGTTCGAATCCTGCCTCGGGCTTGGATGTGTGTGATGTCCTTAGGTTAGTTAGGTTTAATTAGTTCTAAGTTCTAGGCGACTGATGACCTCAGAAGTTAAGTCGCATAGTGCTCAGAGCCATTTGAACCATGTGAACCACACACACACACACACACACACACACACACACACACACACGACCTCAGTCTTTGACTGATGAAAAATTGAATGACACTTTCAAACGATGCCAGATGAACGAACACGTAAGCTAATATACAATTACACACCTCGAGGGAAAGAAATGCTGAGTTTCCTAAGAAGAGGTGGAAATATCAGCTGCAGTCTCCTTGAAATTGAAGCAGGTGTAAACCGCACCTGAATGATGATGATGATGATAAAAATGTAAATGTCGTGTGACTAGTGCCTCCCGTAGGGTAGACCGTTCGCCGGGTGGAAGTCTTTCGATTTGACGCCACATCGGCGACTTGGGCGTCGATGATGATGATGATGATAAAGGAAGAGTCCTACGTAAGCGACATAAGCGACCGACAGAGCGCGACAGCTTCATGCCTGTCTCCCGCTGCAACTGGCGACGTTTGAATTCAAACGTATTTGAGTCTTGGGGCTGCAGCACGCGCGACAGAGAGCGACAGCCACGTGTCTTCTCGGCAAGGCAGTGGAGCGGATGCGACGGCAGCTATGAAGTACTTGACATCCGATTTCAAGAAAACTATTCGGTGAAAAAGTTTGTTTCTTCCGCACCTTATAGCTTGATATCTTTAAACGATAAAGGTCTTAATTTATTTTCGGTATTCGTCATAGTTACTGTGCTGCACGAAATTCAGTACATGGCTACACGAAATTTTTAAGAGTTTGCAGCGGTAAAATCATATTGCGTAACTTTTCCGTTTAGTTCATTCAAACCCATACACTATTGCGTATGAAATGTAACCAATATATATAAATTGTATCTAAAGTTGAGGCAGAAATGATATCTCTTTTCATTCTTGTTATATCCGCGGACTCTATACGTTTTTGTAAACGCGTGAGCAGAGCGAAAGCAAGACTCCCAATAAATTACACCATGTGGTTTTGTCCGAGTTTTCATAGTCAAGCAAAGGGAGAGAAACAGAAAACGGAGTATTAAAGTGGCCAGCGTGAGGTCTAGTTGTGCAGGAAAATATTTAACTGCCTGAAAGTAATCAGGGTAACTAACGAAAATTTAATTAATGAGTAGAGGAAATATTGAAATATTTCACGAAAAGCTGCTACCAAGCAATGTAAATGAAGTGTCAAAAATTTCATCTGTTCAAGGCCTAGCCATTTTGCACATGAAAAGATACATTGGTGCGGTATGTAAATGTCAAAAAGGCTTCCTTCGAATCAAGTACGTTAGGATGGCAAACGAGGAGTCAGTACAATCACGCTTTCTGAATAAAACTTGAAAATAAAAAATGAAAGAAATGAGTCAAATATTTCATGAAATCAATTGTGTAAAACTTCACGGATAATGATAAGAGCCAAACAGTTTCAGAATAAAGATTTATTGAAATCCTTGACCACGGTTTCGTTGTATATAAATATACCTTGATCAGAAGCAAAAAAATACTAAAATCGGATTCTGCAGTGGAGATGAATAAAACAATCGTGCCAAAGGCATCGTGAGTAGTCAAAATTAAAGTATCACCTCCATCTACACAGCATAACTATAAAGAGACGGTCGATGCGAACGCGGCATACTATTAGTCTTGACGACGTCTTTGGCATGATCGTCTTTTTTGTGGCGGTGTTCGTAGCGACAAACACTTGGCTGTAGAAATGGCTTACGAAGTCACCGCCACCGCCGACCGGTCCGCTGGAACAGTGATCAGAAAGATGAAAGCCCAAACACTGATTAAATAAAAGTCGGTACTTATCTTTATTGTCGAAGATACAGAAACACAGTAGTGAACTTTGTGTCTACAGAAATCTGTCTAGTCCGAGTCGGAGCGGCTAGGTCAGCGTCGGCTGACGACAAACAACAACTCTGCTGCGATGAACACACAACTGTCTAGCAAGTACACAATTCGGTGGCGAGTATACAACTGAGCAGCGAATACAGAACTGTCCTAGCGCTCGCGACTCCAGCGCTTAAGAAGCCAGAAGCCAGCGGTGGCGCGCGCAGACTTGCGGCGATTTCCTGTATCGCTGGCGCTGCTTATGCGGACAGCGTCCTGACTTTGATGCTGCCAACCTTTTGGCAGCGGGCTCGGGTGGCATTACTGGCTAGGATATAACACTCCTCCCCCACAAATCGCCGCACCGTCGTTGAGTAATGACGTGGCGAGCGTCGACGGCGGGGGAGGGGTCTGGCCGCAGGCGTAGCAGAAGAGACCGGGGCGGAGACTGTTGTCGGTGGCAGTCCCCGATCCGCACCCCAGCATTGGCTGCGCGGGGCCTCGGGATACACCGACTGAAAACCGAGGTCAGTGTGCACGCCTGTGACCACGGGCGCAGCTTCTGGTACTGGACGCGACGGGGCGTCGGGACCCACGAAGAGAGGCAGCGTCTCCTGACGCTGCGTCGACGGCTGCTGAGAGGGCGCCGGACAAGGCGCTGCGGTGTCAAGACTCCTTGGGGGTGCCCAAGGAAAGCGGCTGCAGGACAGGCTGCACAGCCACCGCTTGGGAAGGCGGCCCGGCTGAGAGGTCGACGTCCATCAGCTCCGAAGGCGGTGGCGACTGAAGAGGGACCGCAGGCGCCGGAGCGACCACCTGGGGCGCTCCCGAATGAAGCTGCGCGGGAGACATCAACGGGACGGGCTGTCGGCGTGGTAGCGGCGACGGCTGCTGCTGCCCTGGGGGCGGCAGCGAAGTCGGAAGGCGCGGCTGGAACCAGCCGTGGACCAAATCTGTGGACAAAGAACGAGCGGCAGAATCCGGGCGGCCAGCGCGGCGCAACTGGTTCTGATGCCCCCTGTGCACCCCAGTAGCACCTTGAACAGTATAAAAACCGCGACCCTGGACACTTATCACGGTACCACGTTCCCAACGACGGCGATCGTGATAAACTCTGAAAAAAACGGCGTCGTTGCGCTGAAAACGCGTGCGATGCTCAGAAGCGGCGGGTCGATCCGGGGGGTGCAACAACCGTAGTAGGGTGCGATGACGACGGCCGTGGAGAAGCTCCGCAGGCGAAGGGCTGTCGCGTGGCGTGGTCCGGTACGACGACAGGAACGTGATGAGGGCCTGCTGACGAGAGTGCATAGCACGAAGGCGGTCCATATGATCCTTGAATGTGCGTACAAAACGTTCCGCTGCACCATTCGATTGAGGGTGGAACGGCGGAGTAAGAACATGGCGAATGCCATTGGCAGAACAAAAACTTTCAAAGTCAGCAGAGGTAAATTGTGGACCATTGTCAGACACTAAAACTTCTGGAAGACCCTCAATACAAAAAATTGAAGTCAACGCCTGTATAGTTTGTGCAGACGTTGTAGACTGCATGGGCACAACAAACGGAAAATTACTAAATGCATCTATCACGATGAGCCAACGAGAATTCCAATATGGACCAGCGAAATCAATATGTACTCGCTGCCAGGGACCGGCAGGGCGTGCCCACTCAAAATAGCGTTGAGGCGGAGCAGCTTGGTGTTCGGCACACGTCGAACAATCTGTAGACATCTGCGTAATCTGCTTATCAATGCCGATCCATGTACAATGACGACGGGCAAGCTGCTTGGTGCGGACCACTCCCCAATGACCTTGATGCAACAAGTCGAGGACCTTGGATTGGAGCACTTGGGGAACCACTACACGAAGCTGGTCATTCTCGGTGCGTAACAGCAAAACTCCGTGCGAAACAGACAACAGATGACGTTGCGGATAATAGCAACGAACCACAGGATCCGATATGTCCTTTGCCTTGGACGGCCAACCACGTTGAACAAAACGTAATAGTAAACTCAGATGAGGATCCGTAGCTGTCCCACGTGCCACCTGACGATAATCAATCGGAAAATCCCGGAGGGATTGATGCTCATCGGCGTCAATCTGATGGCAAGAGTCGTCAGAGGAATCGAAGACATCATCCGCAGCAATCGGCAATCAAGAAAGCGCGTCAGCGTTTGCATGCTGAGCTGTAGGGCGATACATTACCTCATACTGGTATTGTGCTAACAAAAGAGCCCAACGTTGTAGTCTCTGAGCTGTCCGCTGGGGAACTGGTTTAGACGGATGAAACAGTGACGTCAAGGGCTTGTGATCTGTTACTAAATAGAATGGTCTACCATAGAGGTAGTGATGGAATTTTGTGACACCGAACACAGTAGCCAACGCTTCCTTGTCCAATTGGCTACAATTACACTGAGCTTTGGTTAGCAATTTAGATGCGAACGCAATAGGACGTTCGGTGTTACCGACTCGGTGAGACAACACAGCACCGAGGCCGAAAGAAGAGGCATCACAAGCTAACACCAGAGGCTTGTTAGGGTCGTAATGGACCAGACAACGATCATTCAATAAAGCCTCTTTAAGCTGCTGAAAGGCTGATTGGCAATCAGCTGACCACACAAACGGAACATTCTTACGGCGGAGACGATGCAACGGTGCAGCAATCTGTGATGCATTAAGTATAACCCGAATATAATACGTCAATTTGCCAAGAACTGCTTGCAATTCATGCAGATTGCGAGGGGCGGGCAAATCACGAATAGCTGCTAAATGTGACTGGGAGGGATGAATGCCTTGAGCATTAATAACATGTCCCAGATACTCCATCTCCGTAAGGAAAAATGAACATTTATCGATGTTGCAACGTAGGCCTGCCTGAGACAACACTTTAAACAAACACTCCAAATTACGGAAATGTTCAGCAGGCGTCCGACCGGACACAACAATATCGTCTAAATAGTTGCAACACGATGGCACATTAGCCAGAAGTTGTGACAAAAAACGCTGAAAAACAGCTGGAGCTGACGCACAACCAAAAGGCAAACGCAGAAAACGGAACAACCCCAACGACGTGTTTATGACAAAATACTGTTGTGATTGCTCGTCGAGGGGCAATTGCAAATATGCTTCACGGAGATCAATTTTGGAAAAGAAACGAGCTTCCCCTAACTTATCCATCAGCTCGTCCGGTCTAGGCAAAGGAAAAGAATCAATGACAGTCTGAGGATTAACTGTCGACTTAAAATCAGCACACAAACGTAACTTGCCAGACGGTTTCTTTATAATAACTAAGGGAGAAGCCCACTGGCTCGCTGAAACGAGTTGAATAACACCGTTGTTTTGCCAACGACGAAGTTCATCTTCTACAGGTGCCCGGAGGGCGTGAGGCACTGGACGAGCACGACAAAATCGAGGCTGAGCATTATCTTTTAACGTAATATGACCGGCAAAGTTCGCAGCACAACCTAGTTCGTCTTTGTCACTGTATCGTTTACACAAATCGGTAATGCTGTCTTGAGGAACAACAACAGAATTAATTTGCAACACATTGTCTTGGACAGACAGGCCAAACAAGTCAAAACAGTCCAATCCGAAAATGTTTACACTGTCTGTAGCGCGGAGCACTGTGAATGAAACTGTTTTTGTATTGCCACGGAATGTGGCTGGCACGCTACATACACCTAACACAGGAATCTGTTCACCACTATAAGTAGCCAAAGAATGTTTTGCCGCAGAAAGTTTAGGGCGGCCGATAGCCGCATACGTAGCACTATTTATGAGAGTCACAGACGCACCAGTGACTAATTGAAAATTGAAGGTCTTATCCTGGATGCGTAGTTTCACAAATAGTTTATTACACTGTCTCTGGATCGGTGCAGTGGAGGCGGAAGACACAAAATCAGCGCGTTTAGCGCGTGTCCGCTGCTTACGACAACTCGTGGGTTGGGCGGGTGGAACAACAACTCCCGCTTCACTTGCAGTCTGTACATTTCTTTTTACAGCGTTTGAATTACGCCTGGGTCGCATAGCAGAGGGCTGGGTGGGTGGCTTATTGCGAACAAGTTTATTACCCACACGAACCGTGGAAGAGTCTTTAAACGCGACCTTCTGGGCGGGCTGGCTTTGAAGAACATGAATATCCATGGGCTGGGCAGCACTAGAATTGTTCTTGCGTTTACGCAAACAAACAGTCTGGATGTGTCCTTTCCTTTGACAAAAGTGACAAACCGCGTTTCTTAATGGGCAACGTTCACGAGGATGAGCAAGAACACACTTAGGGCAAGACTGAACTCTATTATTTTGCACACGCGGCTGACGAATGTGTTTAACATGACGCGGCCGGCTAGTGTTTACAGAGTGACTCTGCCGGTGGGGCCGCGGGCGTGACAGAACTTGCTTAGCACAGGCAATTTCAGAAATACATGGCTGATCTAACTCACACTCAGCATAGTCAAAAGTATCTTGGGCTTCAATGATGTTCATCACAGTCTCTAATGACGGGTCAGGCAACTTTAAGATAGCAGCACGAATACGAGAATCTGCAATGTTTTGAGTAATAGCGTCTCGTAACATGACATCACTGTAGGAAGCTCCACACACACAATTAAATCGGCACTGACGGGTGAGGCCCCGTAAATCTGTTAACCACTGTTTATTAGATTGATGTGGCAGTTTCTTTAATCTGAAGAACTTGAATCTGGCTGCTGCCACATGAACTCGGGACTCGAAATACTCAGCAAGCTTGTTAACAACAACGTCATAGTCTAAGGCTTCTGGCTGGGATTCCGGGAACAACTTACAAAGTAGTCGATAGATTTCCACGCCTGCAGTGGAAATTAAATAAAGCTGCCGCTCAGTACCTGTGATTTTGTAGACTGTCATGTGCGCCTGCAACTGCGCGAAATATTCTCGCCATTCTTCTCTGGATTCATCAAAAGCCCTGAACGGTGGTGCTGCCTGTGCTTGTTCCTTTTGTGTTGGAGGATTAGCCGCTTGTTTGGCGATTGCTTCCACCAGACTTTGTATTTGTTGACTCTGTAACAAGATCAACTGTTGTAATTCGGCAGACATAGTGAACACAAATTAAACAAGCCCCCAAAAGTTTATCGCTATAATTAGTATAACAAGAACAAGTTGAACCAGCCCTGCACACGAGTTCGGAAGACCTCGTCGCCAGTTTTGTGGCGGTGTTCGTAGCGACAAACACTTGGCTGTAGAAATGGCTTACGAAGTCACCGCTGGAACAGTGATCAGAAAGATGAAAGCCCGAACACTCTGATTAAATAAAAGTCGGTACTTATCTTTATTGTCGAAGATACAGAAACACAGTAGTGAACTCGGTGTCTACAGAAATCTGTCTAGTTCGAGACGGAGCGGCTAGGTCAGCGTCGGCTGACGACAAACAACAACTCTGCTGCGATGAACACACAACTGTCTAGCAAGTACACAATTCGGTGGCGAGTATACAACTGAGCAGCGAATACAGAACTGTCCTAGCGCTCGCGACTCCAGCGCTTAAGAAGCCAGAAGCCAGCGGTGGCGCGCGCAGACTTGCGGCGATTTGCTGTCTCGCTGGCGCTGCCTATGCGGACAGCGTCCGGACTTTGATGCTGCCAACCTTTTGGCAGCGGGCTCGGGTGGCATTACTGGCTAGGACATAACAGTCTTAAAGCATCTCAACTGCAGGATGTGGTTTTAGTGTATTTTGGCTTCTGATGAAGCTATATTTAGATATACCGAAACCGTGGTCAAGGATTCCAATAAATATTTATTCTGTGACTGTTTGGCTGTTATCATTTACCGTGAAGATTTTCAACTGTTGCTGCTTCAGCCATGTTTAAAATTTTGAAATTAGTGTAAAAGAAATATGTAGATCAGAGAAACGTTCTACGTACCTTTGAATGATGCTCGAAATCATGAACAGAAAATGGAGTCACCAAACGTTTCCCTAATATTTTTTATTTGATACTTTTAGAGAAATTATTACACAAAACGTTTGACTTTCTTCTCAAAAATTTTGTGTGCTTTACTTTTACAGACTATTTAGATTAATTGAAACGCTTCGCCTTAACACTGACTGCTGATGAATTATGTTCGCAACATCAAATATCTGTAATATTTCATGGTTCATTGTAATTTAGTAGGGACTTAATGTGTGTGATATACAGGGATAGGTGCATATACACTTAAATATCAAGTCCTTTGACAAGACCTTAAAAATATACTTAGCGACGCAGTGTAAAGAGTATACATAAAACTTAGTATAGAGAATTGTAACTGAATCAATTAAAATATAATATAAAGCTGGTAACGAACCGTCGACCTCAACGAAAAACGTAACAACGATCCGTAACGTTACTGTTTTTTTTTATCTCATTTTTGCTCTATATATTGTTCGTCCCCCCCCCCATGAACCATGGACCCTGCCGTTGGTGGGGAGGCTTGCGTGCCTCAGCGATACAGATAGCCGTACCGTAGGTGCAACCACAACGGAGGGGTATCTGTTGAGAGGCCAGACAAACGTGTGGTTCCTGAAGAGGGGCAGCAGCCTTTTCAGTAGTTGCAAGGGCAACAGTCTGGATGATTGACTGATCTGGCCTTGTAACAATAACCAAAACGGCCTTGCTGTGCTGGTACTGCGAACGGCTGAAAGCAAGGGGAAACTACAGCCGTAATTTTTCCCGAGGGCATACAGCTTTACTGTATGATTACATGATGATGGCGTCCTCTTGGGTAAAATATTCCGGAGGTAAAATAGTCCCCCATTCGGATCTCCGGGCGGGGACTACTCAAGAGGATATCGTTATCAGGAGAAAGAAAACTGGCGTTCTACGGATCGGAGCGTGGAATGTCAGATCCCTTAATCGGGCAGGTAGGTTAGAAAATTTAAAAAGGGAAATGGATAGGTTGAAGTTAGATATAGTGGGAATTAGTGAAGTTCGGTGGCAGGAGGAACAAGACTTCTGGTCACGTGACTACAGGGTTATAAACACAAAATCAAATAGGGGTAATGCAGGAGTAGGTTTAATAATGAATAGGAAAATAGGAATGCGGGTAAGCTACTACAAACAGCATAGTGAACGCATTATTGTGGCCAAGATAGATACGAAGCCCACACCTACTACAGTAGTACAAGTTTATATGCCAACTAGCTCTGCAGATGACGAAGAAATTGAAGAAATGTATGATGAAATAAAAGAAATTATTCAGATTGTGAAGGGAGACGAAAATTTAATAGTCATGGGTGACTGGAATTCGAGTGTAGGAAAAGGGAGAGAAGGAAACATAGTAGGTGAATATGGATTGGGGGACAGAAATGAAAGAGGAAGCCGCCTGGTAGAATTTTGCACAGAGCACAACATAATCATAACTAACACTTGGTTTAAGAATCATGAAAGAAGGTTGTATACATGGAAGAACCCTGGAGATACTAAAAGGTATCAGATAGATTATATAATGGTAAGACAGAGATTTAGGAACCAGGTTTTAAATTGTAAGACATTTCCAGGGGCAGATGTGGACTCTGACCACAATCTATTGGTTATGACCTGTAGATTAAAACTGAAGAAACTGCAAAAAGGTGGGAATTTAAGGAGATGGGACCTGGATAAATTAAAAGAACCAGAGGTTGTACAGAGATTCAGGGAGAGCATAAGGGAGCAATTGACAGGAATGGGGGAAATAAATACAGTAGAAGAAGAATGGGTAGCTTTGAGGGATGAAGTAGTGAAGGCAGCAGAGGATCAAGTAGGTAAAAAGACGAGGGCTAGTAGAAATCCTTGGGTAACAGAAGAAATATTGAATTTAATTGATGAAAGGAGAAAATATAAAAATGCAGTAAGTGAAACAGGCAAAAAGGAATACAAACGTCTCAAAAATGAGATCGACAGGAAGTGCAAAATGGCTAAGCAGGGATGGCTAGAGGACAAATGTAAGGATGTAGAGGCTTGTCTCACTAGGGGTAAGATAGATACTGCCTACAGGAAAATTAAAGAGACCTTTGGAGATAAGAGAACGACTTGTATGAATATCAAGAGCTCGGATGGAAACCCAGTTCTAAGCAAAGAAGGGAAAGCAGAAAGGTGGAAGGAGTATATAGAGGGTCTATACAAGGGCGATGTACTTGAGGACAATATTATGGAAATGGAAGAGGATGTAGATGAAGATGAAATGGGAGATACGATACTGCGTGAAGAGTTTGACAGAGCACTGAAAGACCTGAGTCGAAACAAGGCCCCCGGAGTAGACAATATTCCATTGGAACTACTGACGGCCGTGGGAGAGCCAGTCCTGACAAAACTCTACCAGCTGGTGAGCAAGATGTATGAAACAGGCGAAATACCCTCAGACTTCAAGAAGAATATAATAATTCCAATCCCAAAGAAAGCAGGTGTTGACAGATGTGAAAATTACCGAACTATCAGCTTAATAAGTCACAGCTGCAAAATACTAACACGAATTCTTTACAGACGAATGGAAAAACTAGTAGAAGCCAACCTCGGGGAAGATCAGTTTGGATTCCGTAGAAACACTGGAACACGTGAGGCAATACTGACCTTACGACTTATCTTAGAAGAAAGATTAAGGAAAGGCAAACCTACGTTTCTAGCATTTGTAGACTTAGAGAAAGCTTTTGACAATGTTGACTGGAATACTCTCTTTCAAATTCTAAAGGTGGCAGGGGTAAAATACAGGGAGCGAAAGGCTATTTACAATTTGTACAGAAACCAGATGGCAGTTATAAGAGTCGAGGGACATGAAAGGGAAGCAGTGGTTGGGAAGGGAGTAAGACAGGGTTGTAGCCTCTCCCCGATGTTGTTCAATCTGTATATTGAGCAAGCAGTAAAGGAAACAAAAGAAAAATTCGGAGTAGGTATTAAAATTCATGGAGAAGAAATAAAAACTTTGAGGTTCGCCGATGACATTGTAATTCTGTCAGAGACAGCAAAGGACTTGGAAGAGCAGTTGAATGGAATGGACAGTGTCTTGAAAGGAGGATATAAGATGAACGTCAACAAAAGCAAAACAAGGATAATGGAATGTAGTCTAATTAAGTCGGGTGATGCTGAGGGAATTAGATTAGGAAATGAGGCACTTAAAGTAGTTAAGGAGTTTTGCTATTTGGGGAGCAAAATAACTGATGATGGTCGAAGTAGAGAGGATATAAAATGTAGGCTGGCAATGGCAAGGAAAGTGTTCCTGAAGAAGAGAAATTTGTTAACATCCAGTATTGATTTAAGTGTCAGGAAGTCATTTCTGAAAGTATTCGTATGGAGTGTAGCCATGTATGGAAGTGAAACATGGACGATAAATAGTTTGGACAAGAAGAGAATAGAAGCATTCGAAATGTGGTGCTATAGAAGAATGCTGAAGATTAGATGGGTAGATCACATAACTAATGAGGAAGTATTGAATAGGATTGGGCAGAAGAGAAGTTTGTGGCACAACTTGACCAGAAGAAGGGATCGGTTGGTAGGACATGTTCTGAGGCATCAAGGGATCACCAATTTAGTATTGGAGGGCAGCGTGGAGGGTAAAAATCGTAGAGGGAGACCAAGAGATGAATACACTAAGCAGATTCAGAAGGATGTAGGATGCAGTAGGTACTGGGAGATGAAAATGCTTGCACAGGATAGAGTAGCATGGAGAGCTGCATCAAACCAGTCTCAGGACTGAAGACCACAACAACAACAACAACAACAACATATTGTTCGTTCAATTTGTTAGTGGTGGACATCCGATGACACTCGTTCAGGTTGTTCGTTGATCCGTTCACTCAGTTTTTTTTATTACAGAGGGTAGCTAAACCCTCTGACCGAACACGCTGAGCTACCGTGCCGGCAGCACTAGGCTACTGCTGCCTCTTGTAATCTATCTGCATACTTACGTGTTTATTTAGGGTAGTTAGTCATGCAGTCAGTCGTTCTTCCGCATTTACCGGCTGTTAAAACTTCTTGATCATGTGAAAAACATTCGTATTTAATTTATGGATAAGATAGTCTAATTCTCCTCTGCTCATTCACGTGTATTCGAAGAATTTGTATGGTGATCTTCGTGGTTGATATTTATGAAATTCTCCATGGAGATGCCTCCCTTTGTAAATTTCATGCACAACATTCCTTTTCGCTTTACCTTCTTAAGCAAATCTAATTTTATAACATTACTCTCCAGCTACAGTATTCTACAGTTTAGGAGCGCCGTTTGATAGAAACAGCTGGTTGACTCTAACAAGGGAACCTCCCCATCGCACCCCCTTCAGATTTAGTTATAAGTTGGCACAGTGGAGAAAACAGGAAGAAGTTATGTGGAAGTATGAAAAAAAAAAGCAAAATATACAAACTGAGTAGTCCATGCCAAGATAGGCAACATCTCGGAAAATATGCGCTCCTGGGCGCCGTGGTCCCGTGGTTAGCGTGAGCAACTGCAGTAGGAGAGGTCCTTGGATCAAGTTTTCCCTCGAGTGAAAATTTTAATTTTTTATTTTCAGACAATTATTATCTGTTCATTGACGTCTCTGTTCACTGTAACAAGTTTAATGTCTGTGTTTTGCGACCGCACCGCTAAACCGTGTGATTAGTAGACGAAAGGACGTGTCTATCCAATGGGAACCGAAAAAGTTTGGTCGCAAGGTCACACGTCAACCGATTCCTCCACAGGAAAACACGTCTGATATATTCTATACGACACTGGTGACGGCATGTGCGTCACATGACAGGAATATGTTGTCGACCCACCTAACTTGTACACTTGGCGAATGGGTAAAAAGATTCTTCTACCTTGCCCGATTTAGGTTTTCTTGTGGATGTGATAATCACTCCCAAAAAAGTGATCGCATCGGACGGACAGATAATAATTGTCTGAAAATAAAAAATTAAAATTTTCACCCGAGGGTAGATTTGAACCAAGGACCACTCGTACTGCAGCTGCTCACGCTAACCACGGGACCACGGCGCCGTGAGTTTCAGCTCTCCTTGATGTTGCATATGATATGCATAGATTATTCAGTTTGTATATTTTGCTTATTTTTTCATACTTTCACACAACTTCTTCCTGTTTTCTCGATTGATCTGTGTTCAGTTCATCAAGGCCTATCCACTGTACCAACTTATAACTAAATCTGAGGGGGCTGCGATGGAGAGGTTCCCTTGTAAGCAGCCATGTTGTAGCGCGACACGGTCGCTCGCACGCAGAACAGCCGGGCGTTTCGCCGATGCTGCTGCATGCCGCTGGCTGGAGTGTCGCGTATCCGGAAGTCGCTCGCTGTCGGTCGCTTCTACATCTACATCTACGTCCGTGCTCCGCAAGCCACCTGGCGCTGTATGGCGGAGGGTACTTTTAGTACCTCTATCGGTTCTCCCTTCTATTCCAGTCTCGTATTGTTCGTGGAAAGAAGGATTGTCGGTATGCCTCTGTGTGGGCTCTAATCTCTCTGATTTTATCCTCATGGTCTCTTCGCGAGATATACGTAGGAGGGAGCAATATACTGCTTGACCCCTCGGTGAAGCTATGTTCTCGAAACTTCAACGAAAGCCCGTACCGAGCTACTGAGCGTCTCTCCTGCAAAGTTTTCCACTGTTGTTTATCTACCATCTTCGTAACGCTTTCGCGATTACTAAATGATCCTGTAACGAAGCGCGCTGCTCTCTGTTGGATCTTCTCTATCTCTTCTGTTGATCCTATCTGGTACGGATCCCACACTGGTGAGCAATATTCAGGCAATGGGCGAACAAGTGTACTGTAACCTACTTCCTTTGTTTTCGGATTGCATTTCCTTAGGACTCTTCCAATGAATCTCAGTCTGGCATCTGCTTTACCGGCGATCAACTTTATATGATCATTCCATTTTAAACCGCTCCTAATGCCTACTCCCAGATAATTTATGGAATTAACTGCTTCCAGTTGCTAACCTGCTATATTGTAGCTAAGTGATAAAAGATATTTCTTTCTATGTATTCGCAGCACATTAGACTTGTCTACATTGAGATTGAATTGCCATTCCCTGCACTATGCGTCAATTCGTTGCAGATCCTCCTGCATTGCAGTACAATTTTCCATTGTTACAAACTTTCGATATACCACAGCATCATCCACAAAAAGCCTCAGTGAACTTCCGATGTCATCCACAAGGTCATTTATATATAATGCGAATAGCAACGGTCCTACGACACTCAGCTGCGGCACACCTGAAATCATTCTTACTTCGGAAGACTTATCTCCATTGAGAATGACATGCTGAGTTCTGTTATCTAGGAACTCTTCAATCCAGTCACACAATTGTTCTGATAGTCCATGTGCTCTTACTTTGTTCATTAGACGACTGTGGAGAACTGTATCGAACGCCTTGCGGAAGTCAAGAAACACGGCATCTACTTGGGAACCTGTGTGTATGGCCCTCTGAGTCTCGTGGACGAATAGCGCGAGCTGGGTTTACCACGATCGTCTTTCTCGAAACACATGCTGATTCGTACAGAGTAGATTTCTAGTCTCCAGAAAAGTCTTTATACTCGAACATAATACGTGTTCCAAAATTCTACAACTGATCGATGTTAGAGATATGGGTCTATAGTTCTGCACGTCTGTTCGACGTCCCTTCTTAAAAACGGGGATGACCTCCGCCCTTTTCCAATCCCTTGGAACGCTATGCTCTTCTAGAGACCTACGGTACACCGCTGCAAGAAGGGGGCAAGTTCCTACTCGTACTTGTGTACAATCGAACTGGTATCCCATCAGGTCCAGCGGCCTTTCCTCTTTTGAGAGATTTTAATTGTTTCTCTACCCCTCTGTCGTCTATTTGCATATCTACCATTTTCTCGTCTGTGCGACAATCCAGAGAGGGAACTACAGTGCAGTCTTCCTCCGTGAAACAGCTTTGGAAAAAGACATTTAGTATTTCAGCCGTTAGTCTGTCATCCTCTGTTTCAGCACCATGTTGGTCACAGAGTGTCCGGACATTTCTGTCGCTCACGTGGGACACGGCCTAAGAAACAGAGCTGGGCCATTCCCTGGACACAGCTGCCTGGGTGAGGAGGCCCGCGGCAACAGGTGTCAGATGCCGCATAATTACGCAGAAAATAGACTCGCGTTAAACCGGGGGCCGGCGCCAAATTTTCTCCTCGCTGCAGCTGCAGTCAGGGAAGCTGGCGCCGCCTCGGAGGCGGCCAACGGCTCCGTCTTGTCCCCCCCCCCCCCCCCCCCCCCCCCCTGTGGCGCTTTCCTCATCGACACCCAACTGGCGTCACTGCCTGCCATACTTCATTCCACTTTCAGTTTGTTTCGTAGAAGATGTTACAATATAAAGACGTATTGCTTGTTCCGATCTGCGAATTTATTTCATTCGTTATCCCCTTACAGCGGAACACTTAGCGGCGTAGAATCAAACTTTATTCGATACTTAATAACTGAATGTAGACATTAACTGTAGGCAGTGACTTTCCATCATTCGCTATCTATGGGCCCACTATGCAAGCGCGAGCAACAGCTGGTAATTAGTAATTTATTGTTAACATGAGTTTCAATCAATTGACTATTTTCGCGTTGTAAGGCCCCTAATAGATTTTGAAATGGATTACTACTGAAACAAAGTTCGGATACTCCCTGAATTAAAAGGTATACACTCTCATATACAACATTCAGACCCACTAATCACTCCAACAACGCGGTGTGACAGCAAAAATTTTACACGACCACCTAGCATCTGAAGACTTACACATTTGCGCGACGATTTATAATGGGCTCATCCAAAGGAAACTGAATTTGCACGAACCAGAATAATCGTGACAAGCATTTCGTCACCTGTAAAAAATGCACTGATAACCCAAAGTGTTACGACCACCGCCCACTGCGATGTCGGATGCCGTCTGACGGCGTTGTGGTCACGTGACTCGGAAACAAAAGTATGTAAGCGGAACAGACACGGACGGGGATCACTCTAGCCGAGATATGAGCTGCAAATGGGCAACCCACTGAGATGAGCAACAAGCAACAAATAAGTGAAGATTATCATTGCGCAGAGCCTGTGAACGAGTCTCAGGAAAACGGCGCAGCTGGTCGAGTGTTGACGTGCTACTGTCGTGAGCGCCGCCTTCACAGACGCAGTGATGGCGGTAAACCGCCGCTCGATACGTGCAGCGGGCCACCGATGCACGCTGGTGACAGCAGTAACACGCTCTGCGAGACGTGCGCCTGCATGGGGGCTGCGGCAGTAATCGAAAACACGCCGACATCTGCGAACCACCTGCACCCCTCCGTGCTTCACGTCTTCCCCGACGGCGGTGTCACCTTACAGCAGTATAGTCGTCCACGTCCCAGAGCCAGAACCGTGCTACAGTAGTTTGAGGGGCATTACAGTGAAAACACGTTGATGTCTCGACGACCAAATTCGGTTGATGTAAATCCTATGCAAACCCTCTAGGTCGCTATCAGGCACCATCACTGCATATGCACATCAACGGCCCGACATTTACGCGAATTACGTGACCTGTGCGTAGAGATCTAATGCCACATCCCTCCACAAATCTACTAAGAAACTGTCGAATCCCTTACACGGAGAATCAGAGATTTCTTTCTTTCCAAAAATGTATAAACAAGCTACTAAGCCGGCGCTCACAGTGCTTTGGCTCATCAGTGCACGTACAGCAACGTGACATATAGCGACGTTCAGTTCTGGGAACATATGTACCCAATCCTTTGTAATAGCTGACAATTACAAGGCATAATATGAAAACACTTCATAGAGAACGGCGGAATGCATCTCTGCCTGCTGCATAGACAAAACACCTACATTTTATACTGAAAGGTCATACAAAGATTATACTAGTAGTGAGGCTACCTTCGTACGAGCGCCTTTTGTTAGAACGGCTTGCCTACATCAGGAGCAGGTATGCACTCAGGGGAAAACCTACTGTTCTCCTTTGATTGATAGATACTTAACCTACTGTTCCCCTTTCATTGACGGGTACTTAACCTATTGTTCTGTTGAGAGGTTTTCCATGTCACCCCCATTTCTTTTTGATTGGCAGGCACTTATCCTATTGTCCACCCACCCCCTCCCCATCCCCCAACCACCCTGCCCCCTCGCTGCTACAGGTGCAGTTTCAGGTCTGAGTTATTGGAACACTCTTATCAATTTGATTGACTACTTAATTAAATTGATCAATTAATTAACCTCTCACCCACTGGTAAGCCCCCCCTCCCTCTATCCATAAAATGGTGGTAACTTCAAATTCCTTCAGGACAATGCAACACACCACAGCTACCTCCACTAACCTAAGAAAATGGAGGGAAAAGAGGGCACTTTGTCTACCTCCATTAACCTAACTCATCCAACCAGCACCTCTTCTTAGGGATTGGCGGGAAGAGGATTTTGCCTGTGCTGGACATAAGTCTTTCTTTTATTTAAACAATTAGAGGCAGTACCGCCATCAAGTGTGTTCACCCCAAGATCCAGATTCCAATTGACCTAGTACACAGTGCTGCCACCAGAGGGCACTGTCGATTTTCCATGACCTAATCCAAGGTGGTGGAGAGGAAGGATCTCATAACAGGAAATCCAAGGGTATATTGTTTATTGATAAAAAATTCAGTTTGTGGGGTTGGACTTCTCTTGCTCATCATTCCTTGCTGTTTGTAAACATGTGAGTCTTGTAAGAAGCAATTACATGGGGCAAACATGTTGCATAAGCTAATGTTCGGCACTGTACTCTGAGTGTCTTAACCTAATGTGTGGGGCTTTGTTGACACTTAACCTATTGTTCTTTTAAGTGGTTTTCCATGTCACCCCCATTTCCTTAAACTATTGTTCTTCCTTTGATACCAAATTAAGTGATTAGTTACGTCCTCCCATCATTTTCTGGTATATTTTTCGAATTTCACATGCTTTTGAACGCAATTTCTGCTGTATTCTTCTTTGTCACCCACAACCTTAAACTATTGTTCGGCATATCACATAAAAGTGATGCTAATAAACCTATTGTTCTGCACTTAACCCGCTGTTCTGCTCCATGTCACCCGCTCACACACGCATTCCCCTTAACTATTGTACCGCATACACCACATTGATATAAAAAATTTATGCAAATTAATTCAGTTGGTATTATTCACATGTATGGGCTAGATTTTCTTAAATCACAGCATCCTATTGGTCGGTGAAATCGATGGAATAAAGTTTAAAAAAAAAGCTCGCAAATATAAAACACATCCAGCCACCGGACACCCGACATTCACGCCGGAGTCCGAGTGCATCGGCAGGCCATGTGAAGTGGCGACGCAGCCATCAACAGCCCAGCGATGCACAGGTGTCCGTTTGGGACCTGCGAGCACAAGCTGGTGGCATCCCTTTCATACTTGACATCGGAGAAATACCTGTCGAAATACATGTTCACCTAGGCACAATTGCTGGAGCAATGACTCAGCTGTGGTGCGGGTCCAGCACTGAGAGATGTTGCAATGCTTCCCAGAATCCTAATGGGACAGCCCATCTGTAAAAGGAACTGCTGCTGCTGCCAGTGTGAAAGCACTGTCTACCCTTTTTTTCTGCAGACAAGACTTTCAGCATAAAAAACTATTTTCTACACAATGCCATATTGCACTAGCGACTAAATCCTGCAAAAGGTGTCTACAGATCATCAAATACATACAAGACTCACAAGAATATTGGGAGCCAGGAACATATTTACCAGTGTAACTACAATTAAATACTATGAATGCTGTTAGAGTCTGATACCGATCGATGTACAGGTGATGTCTCCTCTTGACAGCTGTGGTTCTGGAACGAATCTCAGTATATATAGTGCACTGAATTTTTCACGTAAAAATCACTCTCATGCCCTTGCGGTTATCGATGTGCTGTATCTATACATCCCTCACAATAGGACTTTCCTCTGATCATGCCATCACATAAGCCACAGTAACTTTGCACTGCAACATATACGCATTTCAGACAAACAGTGCAGTTATCTTCTATATCTGTACAGCGGCCGAAAAAAATTTATGATATGCCTACACTCACACTGGCTATATGTCTCGATTCTCCTGAGTCCAGGAAATAATCTAACAAACTCTTCGAATCAGAGCTTCTGGAAGGTGCTGCATCCTGCCAAGATTCCCCTAAGCAAGTATTGTGAAGGACAGGCATCCAGCACTATGTGTGATAACGAATACTGTACCCTTAAACGTAATGCTTGGAAAGACATCACAGACGTGGTTTGGTGTACTGTAGTCAACATCGCTATCGACAGAACAACAAGAAAAATGTGAGGGTGTGCTTAGGGGTGCCAATAACATTCTCACCGCTATGTGGAGACACCTATATCCCAGCACAAAGGCTGTATTGTGAATTAATGATTATGATTGGCTCTTATTTACCCACATAATTACTGATGCTACCGATGTGGAAGCACAATCCACCTTTTATTTTCTGCAGTCAGGACTTTCAGCGGCTTTTACACAGATCGCCGTATTGTCCCAACACTTAAACCCTTCAAAGTGCCCCACATTTCGCCAGACATGGGAAGACTCTTACTCAATTACACTACATTCCCACTGACGACAGGAGCTTTAATATTCGTCGTGAAACCGATCTCCAACCCAGCAATATATCACCACATAACATGTCAATGCAGTAAACATACAAATCGTATCCTCCACCATACAGAATCACCCCTTTTACATCATTCATACATATACTGCGAACACAGGCAGCATAAGTACATACACAGTAGGTATACTCTCGCCACTAGATATTTCCCGCGAGGTCAGGTTTTCATCCACTCTAACGTGTGACCAGTGCGCCCTCAGTGGATCGAAGTAACTGTCAGAACTGTTGTGCAAAGATGCGCTTGTTTTCCCCTCGGCACAAACGCTTTATTTTTTCTGGTCCAGACCTGCTTGACTGTTTGCTTTTCTACAAACATCTTCAGACTCTGCGATTACATGAAGATATGTAATTTCGCATGGATTGCTAGAATATCGTACCGTTTTCGCGATACTTCTCGATATCAAGCACATAGCTATATCGCTTGCATAGCAATATCACATTCACGACATAATTCCGAAGATATAGACGGGAAATTTTTTCTCTAGAAACCCTAAACTTTAGCTAGGTGGAGCGTGCTGTAAACCATGGAGTAACCAGAAACGTATCCTGTCTGCAAAAACTTTACATGAGAACTCGAAAGAAATAGAGGAAACTGATATTTCCCCTTGCGAATTCCGATGTCAGTGATAGATTCCGAGTCACACCGATAATTTACATAGTCAACTAAGGTGTTTGTCATGTCTAGGGAAACAGCAAACGTGTCTTCCACCTGTCATTCACCTGCTAGACGTACACACTACAATCGATATCCTCTCAACTAAATAAAGACGCGAAATGTGAAGAACAAGTCAACCAAATAATTTACATGGGAGGGAATAATGCTTCATTGCAAACATATGTGGATGTTGAGTGTTCTCAGATTTCCACGCGATCACGGAAGCTACACAGCACATACTAGGTTTTAGTTCGCTATTCGGCCGTCTAGAGGACGATACAGTTAAGTCAGCTACATTCCTACATTCCCAACAGACCTTTCCATTCGGACAGCTAGTTCTGTTAACGGGAAACGTGAATCATTCCTGCTACAGGACACTGGCGCTGCACACCAAGCACCCTTAGACAGAATTATCCTATGAAATCGGTCACATACATGTTTGATCACTATACTTACGATTAAATGTTACGATCGCGGTCTCAATTGAATTCACATTCGACAATAAGGGAAGTATCGGAAGTACACCCTCCTGACGGCTGTCCTCTTTAAAATAGAAATATCTGTACCATTCTTATAACTTTGTTATCACAATATTCCACGTCAAACCTATACCTACCTTACGACTGGACATAGTCACTTCCTTGGCACATGTCAGAACATAAACACATACTTCATAAGCCTGATGCTGATGGCGAACCTATCACGCACCCCCTACTACTAAATATAATACTTCACCAACAATTGATTGCTGGCGATACGAAGTAATACTGACCGAGAAACAACGATGGGTGGACATGTCTAATAAGCGTTCTTGCGAGTGTTACCACTGTGTCTTAGAAAGAGAGGCGTAATAGTCTTACAAACCCCCAGATGTTGAAAAACACAACCATATTACCACCACAAGTGGTCTTGGTTCTACAGCTGCATACCCGTATCCATGTTAAAAGCTATACGGGCTTTATAAAACTATGTACGGCATTACCTTTGAATGAAGTGGTTTATTCCTGACAAATACTGTGACACTGAATATGAACAGTATCAGACCTACACGTCGCCGACAGTGCAAGCTCGTAATAAAATTACCGCAATTTGAAAGCGATTCAGCTAAGGAGCATGGTATGAAACTGGTATTTGCAACTCCCTCACGCCGCTGCCACTTGAGGTCGTAAGAACTGTACACTAGTTTTCAGAACTCTTGTGCTATGCTTTCGGTAGAAATGATGTCTATGATTTAGAATCAAGTCTTTCCATTCAGCCACGTACCTGCTTTGAATCCTTTGGAGAAGTCCATTAACTACTAAAGACACTAGTGAATCATCTTTCTGGCACACTCATATCTCGAATTAGCCACCTCTCTCGAACCTATCTTCTACAATAAAATTAGAACATGGTTTTAGGTAGCCCTTATGCATCTTGCATCCACCCCTCACACTCTGTGCTACCGTCCCTACAGCTTTGCGCATGTGATTGTTCCAATGTAAGTCGTAACTGAGTAGAAGTCGGAGAAAGCTATATCTACCACCTTCTGCAACCCGTGCAAAAACAGGCGAAGCTGAGTTACTACGACAGAACTGTGTTTTGACCATTCGATGGAAATGAAGGCTGCTCCTGCAACACGAGGTAGTACAAAAGATAGTACGGGGAACTGGGGGAGGGACGTCGATTTTCCTACTGCATTGTGGTGTTTCTCCAAACTACAAACAGGTACTACAGATCCAGATCCCTCAGCGCCCATTCATGACTATCAGCCCAACATTCTATTATTGTTATTCTGTACCATCCACCAGAGAAAAATAACCAACTATATAAGCTGCACTAAATTCATCAGATAGAGAACTTTTTAAGATTTTTACCGCATTTTTCCTCCCATATGTTGAAAAGAAACACTGCACGCGTGTCGGCTTCGAATACATGTGCTGATCCTATTAAATATACAGGTATCGATCCACTGCACAGACCAGTTTAGAGTTTCATCACGTATACTCTAGGAGGATGACCGTATCCCACAGACTAAACTGTGAGTCGCAAGAGACTCTCCCTGTGACCCCGTGTCGTTGTTTGAAACATTGTTTTCTTTCTACAGTAACACACTATGTACACTGGCATACATTCTCTTTTTGCGCCATGATTGAGAGGTCGGCATCAGCTTCTGATATTAACATGTTCTGATCCATTGCCTCTTGCAGAAAACTAGATTTCACATGGTGTAAATCATGTTGTTCCTGCGCCTACCATAGCATGCCGCACACACTGGACGATTTTAAATAAAAGACAGTTACAACATAAGGAAACTGGAAGAGTGTGGCGTTGTGGAGAGCTTCCAAACTGCTGTCCGGAAGTGACTGATGACCTCTACATTCAGACTCATCTGTCACAGTGACGTAATAGCTGATGGCTTCGTATTTCATTTCTACTTATTCCTCATATTGCATTCATGTACGTGATCACTGTTTTGGTGCTATTTGTCCCCAGAACGTGTCGTCCCTCCACCAAATCTCTTTCTCCAACTCAAACCAGGGATGTCAGTCAGTAATTATGTATTATTCAACAGTGCACCAGTGGACCGATGGGATGGAAAAGACACCCACAATGTACTGAAATAGTAAGCATTACAGTTGTTTGTGTGAATAGTTTTCCAGTAATTTCAACACTGACCAATGATGTATCAGCATGTTTCCCAATTTCAGTATCATAGCTAAACCACCCTCTCCCCACTTTGCAAGTATCATTGCGAATGTGGATAGATGACTGTGCAGTACATACATTCATTGTTAATTCTCGAACACATTCATCATCAAAGTATTTCACTTCGAGCATAGTGCTTAATTTACGATCTGTCTCTATGTTGATGGGAGGCACAGAGCATTCTCACTGCTTTAGGGTAAAATTAGAGACTGAAAGACCCTCCTCACACTGTCATTGAACAACCTGCCCTGCAGCACTGTTACCGAATTAATCTGCAATCGACAAGAAGTAGACCGCTACATTCCACGTCTCATGAATGAATGGCGCTTGCCGAGTCCTCACCCATCCAAGTGCACAAGATTTCTCGAGATGCTCCCATGTCGAGGAGGTTAGCACTCCTTATCGATCTATAGTAACAGATTTGAAAGTGTTGTGATATAAGGAGAAGAAGTACCTGGAAGGTATTGGTAAGAGAGAACATAAACACTTGCACTGCTAGAGCTACAACATTCCGCACTTAAATACGTTAGAAGCAGTCTTCATCCCTTAACTTACACCACCAGCCACAAACAAGAGGACTGCCATGCACCACCGCTCTAGCAGACATTCATGGTCCGAAGATGATCTGAAAAAAAGGTCGAAACTGGTTAGTCATCATTAATAAAGCTAAGAGATCAAAACTGCTTCTAATTTATTTATAATAATTACAGATCGCTGTTTTCCTATATAAGAACTATGTTCTTTAAAATGTTTCGCACTTAAAACGGGCTATAATGTTAGTTCGCTTGCGTTTCTGAGCTTTCAATCGTATGGAAAATACCGCTGTTAATATTCCAATGTAAGAAACACATTTCACGCGTGTGACATACATCCTTCTTCCCGTTTTTTCTACGATAAACTATGTTATAGAACCGTAAAACGAAAAAAACTACCAACATTATAAGTGGATTCATTGGATTTACGAATTTGAAGAAGTGTATAATGACTTACCTCACTAATCGACAGGCTATTCACCCAACCAAATACTGTTTGGTGAAAGAAGCTTGCCGGAATGGTTGAAGGAAATACCTCAAGTGGCAGGAAATTATATCAAGAGAGAAGATATTTTGAAGAAGGTTTACGAAAACCTGAAGCACCAAGCACGATTGAGAAAGGCTAGGTTTGATAAAACTGTGAATAAATAGGAGAAGAAATTTTATTGCGAAATCACCTGAAAGCATCAACTAGAAAGACATTGAATAAAAAGTTGCAATATTTATATACAGGTCCCTATAGGGTAATTAAAATATCACATGAAGGGAGCTACATCCTAGAAGATTGCGACACTGACGTGAGTAGAGGCTTGTTCCTGCACATAGACATCAAGAGGTATTATCAGTGATGAAAGAAATATGGATTCGAGAAATACAGAATAAACCAATAGGACACTGTTAGTAGAATTTGACCACATGTCGCCTGTAACACGTGCAAGTACAATATCAGTGGAAGAAGAAAAGAAGATGCTGCATATAAGATTATTATGATTTTATGAACCAAGAAATAAATGGACAGTGGAACAGAACGACTGTTCAATTTTGTACGAGAAGAAATTATGAAGAAATAATCTATTTTATGTATATGTGTAAATGAGAAGGTTAGTATATATATATATATATATTTTCAACCATATATATATATATATATGGTTGAAAATATTAATGAGTCACAACCTAATTAATGGCAAAAAGACAATACTGCATATCCACACTTATATATGTAAATAGTCTTAAAGTAAATGGTTAAAAAGTAGTGTTAAGATGTTTGAAGAAGATATATTGGACTTCAATGTATATATGTTATACCAAGAAAGGTTTTGTTAGCCTAAGAAGGTTTTATTTAGTAATTGTTTGAAGAATTATTAATTTTGTAGTGTTATAGATAAGTATGTAAAGCAAAACGGAAAGTACACTGTAACGAAGCGAGCTAAAAAGTAATGACGAAAGGAAATTTAATGCAACCCAATCAAATGATGTAGTAACATGGAATAGATGAAACGGAATAGCATGTATAAAGTACTGGAATAACAACAGGAAGCAAACCCAGACAACTGGATAAAGACAATAACTACTCTATGTTTAAGAGGGAAATGAAATTGACTACGATAACGAAAAAAATAAAATATCTAATGAGAATAAATGAACTTTTTTCGTAATATTACGTAAAGACAAAGTAAAAATACCTGTTAATAAATACCTGTTTGTATTAATTCGAAAAACAAGAAACAATGAAATATGTAACAATGCAAATACTGAAACTTATGGTAATGTTATAAAAGTATTTTACTTTAAGTTTATGTTGGTTAATGAGCAGAAATAATTGAAGAATGGTGTGAAATAAAGACGCAAGGAAATATTGAAAGGAATCGCTATCCTCGCAGGATGAGATAAATTAAAGAGTGTTAAAGGTCTGAAAAGGGATTTAATCGAAGTGTATTACATACGCTATCTACTTATCAACTGTTAGTGAACAGTTAATGCGATTAAACGATTGTAGCAGAAAATGAACAACCTAACCGTGTTGCAGTAGTCATAGAAGCTTTAGCAAATTATTGTATTGAGAGAAATTCAAACTGACTAAAGCGCCTGAGCTAATTGAACGAAAACTTCATGGAAGTCAGTAATGGTGCGAAAGGTACTCACATTGACGCCAGGAGATGATTATTTCGTAAAGCACCGAAGATTTCCATCCAATAGCTTCTTGAGGAATATTCAGCTACAGTAAACAATCGAGAGCTGATCGGTCCTTCAAAGCGCGCTCTTCGCGCGACGCAACAGATGAAGTTCATACGTACCGACTTGTCACAAACAATACCATGTCATAAGTTAACAATTGCCAGTACGCTATTTGAAAATTTTAATAAAGCATTGTTTTGACATACACGTCATCGATTCTCACAATTAATGCGACAAGGAAGTTTGCGGACGACAGTGAGTTAACGTACTTTAATGTTGCTAATCCAGTCGCGGTGTGTGCAACGTAACTGCTTTAATCAGAGATGAATTTGCAATACACTGTACAATACAGAGACAATACTGAGATCCGATTTGTCATCTAACCTGACGGCGAGAGCGGCTGATTTGAAACTGGAATTGGGAGAGGGAGATGATGACCAGGTTGCATCCAGCCAGCTACGCAATCTGATGGGAGGTTGCAGCCTTGGGCGTCAGTCGTCGAAACCTGCTGTGATCTCTGCTTGGCAAAGTCGGTTGGAGAACTGAGGACTTCGTCCAAGAGAATGTGTTGTGTGATTATGTGATGATATTTCAAAATGTTTCTAATACAACCCAATAGACAGATTTGGAATTTGTCAAGGCCCACCCATTCATCATAAAATTGTTGTAGCATATATGTACTTACTTATTGAGTGAATCAGAGTGTGAGCGAATTCACAGGGACAAGTACACCATCCTATCAAAATACACAACAGATAGGCCTGTTCTGTCTGGAACACTCTTCAAGGCATCACAATCCGTGGGGGGGGGGGGGGGGGGGGGGGAGGGGGGCGTATAACATTACAGGTCTGGATTGATCTATGAAGTCTTGAATATCTTCTTTGTATCTGTCTGTTGATATGGAGAAATTGAGATTTCGGGCATTTCTTCATATAGTTTTTCGTGATTAAGTCTCGACGCTATGCAAAGTTGTCATTCAGTTACGTGCGCTTTGAGATCTGCTGTTCTATTTCCCGATATTATATTTTTCTGATTACTGTTAAAATATAATGACGATAAATGTTTGAGGTCATTTGGAACAATATTTTAATAACTATGTAGATGACGTGACGTCATTCTTTTACTCTTAGAAAAAGTGTTAATTGTGCGTTTATGAACGGTCAGTGTTGGGATCAGTGATTACTATTCGAGAAATAATTGATTTGACGATTCAATTGCACACAATCGCGTGGGGCGAATTATGACCTTGGAATTGATTGTAGATGTATGTAGGTCAATTTCGAGACAGGCTAGTAAGCGTTACGAGTGTGACGCGGTATCAACACAGCTTTCGAGCCGCCTATGGTTTTCTTCAAACTCGCGAAAATACAATTTACGCGAATTCTTAATTATCGCGAAAGGGTAGAATAGTTGGTGATTATCCCACTGTTGATGGGCCATTGTGGAGGACGTACGTTTGGATACAAAGGTCAAATTCAAAATCCAATATAAATCCTGTTGATCGAAGTAGCCTAGCAACACAAATGTTGATACGTGGTTATCAGCAGAAACAGTGTACTATTTTTCATGAACCCATTTACACTCCACATCGACGTATGAATAATTTGGGGGTGTGAAATAAACATTTGAAAGCATTTGATTGAATAAAAGGAAAGACATAAAGAACTTTATTCCTACATTTTCTTATTTCATGAATAGTGATATTCTCTTATCGTATTATTAATATTGTGAAAGACTGGTCGAAAGTGCTCTTGTTACAAGTCGAGTTTTGCGCCTAATTAAGAGTAACTGGTTCTTAGAGTCTCAAAGATTAAATGAAGAATAAAATCACACTTAAATAACGCTGCACGACAACCTACACATTTACCGTTAACGATCGCAAGTACACATTGCCTCAATTCATATACAGAACACGTGGCTATACGATATACGAGTCGAATGCAGGCTACGTCACGCGACTGACGCATCCTGACAGAAAAATTGACCTACAGCAACCTCTCCCTGTCTAGAATTCATCATCAGTCTACCATTAAATTGTACCTCGTTACAGCTAAATCTCAATCTATCACCCTGTCCAGTCTCTGTCATCCATTAACGCAGACGCATGTAAGATTAGATTAAGTTACTGGAGCTTTTATAGATCGTAATTTTTCTCTGGTGGATAGTGCAGAATAACAATGATAGAATCTTGTGGTGATAGAAGTGAATGGGCGCTGAGGGATATGGATCTGTAGTACCTGCTTGTAATTTGGAGTAGCACCAAAATGCAGTAGCAAAATTGACGTCTGTCCCCCCGTTCCCGTACTGTCTTTTATATTACCTCGTGTTGCAGGAGCAGGCTTCGTTTCCATCGAATGCTCGAATCATAGTCCTGTCGCAGTAACTCAGCTTCGCCTGTTTCTGCACGGGTTGCAGAAGATGTTCAGATATAGCTTTCTCCGACTTCTACTGAGCCCCGACTTACATTGGAACAATCACATGCGCCAAGCTGTAGGGACGGTAGCGCTGGGTCTGAGGGGTAGTTGGAAGATGAATAGGGGCTACCTAAAACCATGTCGTAATTTTATTGTAGCAGATAGATCCGAGAAAGGTGGCTCATTTCGAGATACGAGTGTGCCAGAAATATGATTCACTAGTGGCTTTAATCGTTAATGGACTTCTCCATAGGCTCCAACGCAGGTATGTGGTTGAATGGAAAGAGTTGATTCCAAATCATACACATCATTTCTACCGAAAGTATAGCACTAGAGATCTGAAAACCTAGTGTACATTTCTTATAACCTCAATCATCACTCCACCTGCTACTGTTTGTGATCCTTCTCAATCAATCATCGCCTTTGACTCAGTGGATATATCGCAGTACCTGTAACATGGCATCGACACAGAGTGCATTACAAATACTGGAGAAATATCTAGCGGCGGCGGCGTGAGGGAGTTGCAAATACCGGGTGCACACCATGCTCCTTAGCCGAATCGCTTTCAAGTTGCGGTAGTTTTATTACGAGATTGCACCTTCGGCGACATGTTGATCTGATACTATACACTCTGGCAATCACTGTCTATACTCAGTGTCAGGGTATTCGTCAGGAAAAACCACTTCATTCAAAGGTAATGCCATACATAGATTTATATAGCTAGTATAGCTTTTAACATGGATACCTGTATGCACCTGTAGAACCAAGACCACTTGTGATGGTAATATGGTTGTATTTTTAAACATCTGGCGGTTTCTAAGACGATTACCGCTCTCTTTGTAAGTCACAGTGGTACCACTCGCAAGAACACTTATTAGACATGTCCACCCATCGTTGTTTTTCGTTCAGTATTATTCCGTATCGCCAGCAATCACTCACTGGCGAAGAATTATACTTCATAGTAGGGGGTGCGTGATAGGTTCGCCTTCAGCATCAGGCTTATGAAGTATGTGTTTATGCTCCGACATGTGGAAAGGAAGTGACTATGTCAAGGTATAGATTTGACGTGGAATATTGAGATAGCAAATGTCAAGTTATAAGAATGGTACAGATATTTCTATTTCCAGAGCAACAGCTGTCAGCAGAGTGTATATCCGATACTTCCCTTATTGTCGAATGTCGTTCAATTGAGACCGCGATCGTAACATATAGTTGTAAGTATAGTGATCAAACATGTATGTGACCGATTTCCTAGGATAATTCTGTCTAGGGGTGCTTGGTGTGCAGCGCCAGTGTCCTGTAGCGGGAATGATTCACGTTTCCCGCTAACAGAAGGAGCTGTCCGATTGGAAAGGTCTGTTGGGAATGTAGGAATGTAGCTGACTTAACAGTATCGTCCTCTAGACGGCCGAATAGTGAACTAATACCTAGTATGTGCTGTGTAGCTTCCGTGATCGCGTGGAAATCTGAGAACACTCAACATCGACATATGTTTGTACTTAAGCATTATTACCTCCCATGTAAATTGTTTGGTTGGCTGATTCTTCACGTTTCGCGTCTTTATTTAGTTGAGAGTATATCTATTGTCGTGTCTGCATCTAGCAGGTGAAAGACAGGTGGGAGACATGTTTGCTGGTTCCCTAGGTATGATAAACAGCTTATTTCACTTTGTAAATTATAGGGGTTGTTCGGAATCTATCACCGACATCGGTATTCGCAAGTGGAAATATCAGTTTGCTCTATTTCTTTCGATTTCTCACGTAAAGGTTTTGCAGACAGCATAGGTTTCTGATTAGTCTGTGGTTTACAGCACACTCCACCTAGCTAAAGCTTAGGGTTTCTAGAGAAATAATTTCCAGTCTATATCTTGGTAATCATGTCGTGAAAGTTAATGTTAGCGATTTTGCTTGATATCGAGAAGTATCGCGAAAATGGTATGATATTCTAGCAATCCATGCGAAATTACATATGTTCTTGTAATACCAGAGTCTGGAGATGTTTGTAGAAAAGCAAGCAGCCAAGCAGGTCTGGACCAGAAAAAATGACGCGTTTGTGCCAGGGGAAAACAAGCGCATCTTTGCACAACAGTTCTGACAGTTACTTTGATCCACTGAGGGCGCACTGGTCACACGTTAGAGTGGATGAAAACCTGACCTCACAGGAAATATCTAGTGCCGCGAGTATACCTACTGTGCATGTACTTATGCTGCCTGTGTTCGCAGTATATATATGAATGATGTAAAAAGGGTGATTGTTTATGGTAGGGGATACGATTTGTATGTTTACTACATTGACATGGTATGTGGTGATATATTGCTCGGTTGGAGAACGGTTTCACTGTCTAATATTAAGCTACTGTCCTCAGTGGGAATACAGTGAAATTGAGTAAGAGTCTTCCCATGTCTGACGAAATTTGTGGCACTTTGAAGGGTTAAAGTGTCGGGACAATACGGCGATCTGTGTAAAACAGTTTTTGCCGCTGAAAGTCTTGTCTGCGGAAGAAAAAGGCGGACGGTACTTCCACACCGGTAGCATCAGTAATTATGTGGGTAAATGAGAGCCAATTATAATCATTCATTCACAATACAGCCTTTGTGCTGGGATATAGGTGTCTCTACATAGCGGTGAGAATGTTATTGGCACCTCTAAGCACACCCTCGCATTTTCCTTGTTGTTCTATCGATAGCGATGTTCATTACAGTACACCAACCCGCGTCTGTGATGTCTTTCCAAGCATTACGTTTACAGGTACGGTATTAATTATCACACATAGTGCCAGATGCCTGTCCTTCACAACACTTGCTTAGGGGAATCTTGGCAGGATGCAGCACCTTCCAGAAGCTGTGATTCGAAGACCTTGTTAGATTATTTCCTGGACTCAGGAGAATCGAGTCATATAGCCAGTGTGAGTGTAGGCATATCATGTGAATGTATGCTTTCCCGGCGTATACAGCTGGCGAAGAGTTCTCGGGCTTCCAGCCGGGTGGCGGTGTCTTCAAACAGCGACGTTTCGACGAGTGACATACTCATCATCTTCTGGCGAAGTGCCGAGACTTTGCGGATGCCGCAAAGTCTCGGCATTTCGCCAGAAGATGATGAGTATGTCACTCGTCGAAACGTCGCTGTTTGAAGACACCGCCACCCGGCTGGAAGCCCGAGAACTCTTCGCCTAGGCATATCATAATTTTTTTCGGGCACTGTACAGATATAGAAGATAATTGCACTGTTTCTCTGAAATGCGTATAGGTTGCAGTGTAAAGTTACTGTGGCTTATGTGATGGCATGATCAGAGGAAAGTCCTATTGTGAGGGATGTATAGACACAGCACATCGATAACCGCAAGGGCATGAGAGAGATTTTTACGTGGAAAATTCAGTGCACTATAGATACTGACATTCGTTCCAGAACCACAGCTGCCAAGAGGAGACATTACCTGTACATCGATCGGTATCAGACTGTAACAGCATTCGTAGTATTTAATTGTAGTTACACTGGTAAATATGTTCCTGGCTCCCAATATTCTTGTGAGTCTTGTATGTATTTGATGATCTGTAGACACCTTTTGCGGGATTTAGCCGCCAGTGCAATATGGCATTGTGTAGAAAATAGTTTTTTATGCTGAAAGTCTTGTCTGCAGAAAAAAAGGGTAGGCAGTGCTTTTTACACCAGCAGCAGCAGCAGTTCCAGTTACAGATGGGTTGTCCCATTAGGATTCTGGGAAGCATTGCAACATCTCTCAGTGCTGGACCCGCACCACAGCTGAGTCATTGCTCGAGCAATTGTGCCTAGGTGAACACGTATTTCGACAGGAATTTCTCTGAAGTCAAGTATGAAAGGGATGCCACCACCTTATGGTTGCAGGTCCCAAACGGACACCGTGCATCGCTGGGCAGCTGATGGCCGCGTCGCCACTTCACACGGCCTGCCAATGCAGCCGGTCACCGGCGTCAGTTTCGGGTGTCCGGTGGCTGTATGTGTCTTTTATTAGCGATCTTTTGTTTAAATTATATTTCATCGATTTCACCGTCCAATAGGATGCTGTGAATTAAGAAAAACTAGCCCATACATGTGAAGAATACCGATTACATTAATTTGCATAAATTTTTTATATCAATGTGGTGTTTGCTGTACAATAGTTAAGGGGAGCATGTGTGTGAGCGGGTGACATGGAGCAGAACAGCAAGTTAAGTGCAGAAAAATAGGTTTATTAGCATAAATTTTATGTGAAAAGCCGTACAATACTTTAAGGTTGTGGGTGACAAAGAAGAATAAGCCAGAAATGGCGTTCAAAAGCATGTGAAATTCGAAAAGTGTACTAGAAAATGGTGGGGGGACCTAACTAATTACTTAATTTGGTATCATAGGAAGTGCAATAGTTTAAGGAAATGGGGGTGACGTGGAAAACCACTTAACAGAACAATAAGTTAAGTGTCGACAAAGACCCAAACATTAGGTTAAGACACCCAGAGTACAGTGCCGAACATTAGGTTATGTAACATGTTTGTCCCATGTAATTGCTTCTTACAAGACTTACACGCTTCCAAACAGCAGAGAATGATGAGCAAGAGGAGTCCAACCCCACAAACTGAATTTTTTATAAATAAACAATATACCCTTGAATTTCCTGTTATGAGATCTGTCACGAGCAGACATTACCCGTGCAACGCTTGGTGTCAGACTACAGCAGCAATCGTAATATTAAATTGTAGTTACACTGGTAAACATGGTTCCGGCTCCCAATATTCTTGTGAGTCTTGTATATATTTGATGATCTGTAGACAAATTTTGCCAGTGTAATATGGCGATGTGTACAAAATAATTTTTGACATTGAGAGTGTCGTCTGTAGGAACAAAGGGCAGACAGTGCTTCCACACCGGTAGCAGCGGCATTTTGAAGGGTAAATTCAGTGACAGATGGGCTGACCCGTTAGGATTGCTAGGAACAATGCACTCTGTGCTAGTGTTGGAAGCATTGCAACATCTCTTGGCTGTGGACCCACACCTCAGCTATGCATAATTGCGCCATCAATGGTGCCTCAGTGAACAGGAATTTCTCATGTGTCAAGTGAAAGAGATGCCGCCACCTGATGCTTGCAGGTCCAAAACCTACACCTGTGGGTCGCTGGGCAGCTGACAACCACATCGCCACTTCACAGGGCCCGCCAATTCTCCCTGACTCTGGCACTGTCGTAGAGTATCCGGTGGCCAGATGTGTTTTTTACTAGCAATATTTTGTTTAAACTATATCCAGCGATATCACCGACCAATATAATGCAGCCAACTAAGAAAAAGTGCCCTATACATGTGAAGAATTCCGACTGAATTAATTTCCACACATTTTTTATATCAATGTGGTGTTAGTGGTGCAATAGTTTAGTGGAGGGTGTGTGTGTGAGCGGGTGACATGGAGCAGAACGGCAGGTTAAGTGCAGAGCAATAAGTTAAATTGCAAAATTTTTATGTGAAACAGTACAATAGTTTAAGGGGGTGTGTGACAAAGAAGAATTCCTCAGAAATGGCGTTCAAAAGCATGTGAAATCCGAAAAGTGTACCAGAAAATATTGGGAGGACGTAACTAATTACTTAATTTGATATCAAAGGCCGTACAATAGTTTAAGGAAATGAGGGTGACGTGGAAAACCACTTAACAGAACAATATGTTAAGTGCCGAAAAATGCCCAAACATTAGGTTAAGACAACCGAGTACAGTGCCGAATATTATGTTATGCAACATGTTTGCCCCATGTAATTGCTTCTTACAAGACCTACATGTTTCCAAACAGCAGAGAATGATGAGCAAGAGAAATCTAGCCCCACAAACTGAATTTTTTATAAATAAACAATATACCGTGGAATTTCCTGTTGTGAGATCCTTCCTCTGCAACACCACCAGACCGCCACCTTGGATCAGGCCGCAGAAAGGACGACAGTGCCCTCTGGTGGCAGTACAGTGCACTACGTCAGTTGGAACCTGGATCTTGGGGTGGACACACTTGATGGCGGTACTGCGTCTAATTGGTTAAATAAAGACTTAAAATAAATAGTTATGTCCAGCACGGGAAGAATACCTTCCCACCAGTTCCTCAGAAGAGGTGACGGCCAGATGACTGAGGTTGGTGGAGGCAGCCAAAGTGCCCTTTTTTCCAGCCATTTTCTTAGGTTAGTGGAGGTAGCTGTGGTGTGTTGAATTGTCCTGATGGAATTTGAACTTACCACCATTTTCTGGGGGAGGGGGGTTTACCAGTGGGTGAGAGGTTAATTGATCAATTTAATTAAGTAGTCAATCAAATTGAAAAGAGTGAGAGGAGCTATTCGAATAACTTGGACCTGAAAGTGCACCTGTAGCAGCGAGGGGGCAGGGTGGTTGGGGAGGGGGAGGGGGTGGAGGAACAATAGGATAGGTGCCTGTCAATCAAACGGAGATGGGGGTGACATGGAAAACTACTTGACAGAACAATAGGTTAAATACCTGCCAATCAAAGAAGGACAATAGGTTTATCCTTGAGTGCATACATACCCATGGTGTAGGCAACCTGCACCAAAAATTGCGCTCGTACGAACGTATTTCCACTAGTTATACTAATCCCTGCAGAGAAATAGTATGTACTGCATCGAATGATAGTGTTTTAACTGCTGAGTGAAAGTTCGCATAACCTCTTGGAAACAGGAAAATGATTGACAGAGGAAAACTGATTAGAAAAAATATTTGAATGTAAATCTATATAATTTATCGTCAGATGTAATTAAATAGTAACATAAAGTCTAATATTAATGTCCTTAAAAATAGTTACACATAGAAATCCAACATGTGAGGAAATCAAACAAGGCAACATCTGTACAATTCGCAAGTCTTTGGCAAATGTTCACTTATAGGGAGTGTAACGAAATTAACTGCTCTAACACTCTGTTGAATTAACAGCAAATCTGTTCTGTGTTACGGCGTTAAGGGCCGGCACGCAAGCCAGGAACGAGAGAGCAAAGAGGCCGCTGCGAAGAAGACGTCAGCCAATCGCACGCTGACCGACCCCTCTCCAGGACGACAACGCGACACTAGCGGCCTCTAGTCGAAGACGACACAAGCGCCGCGCCAGACTGGCCGCGGCCCAGTCGGAGAAAAGCTCCAAGACCAGCGACATGAATAGAAGCGTCAACTGTATTACTTCACTTGTATTAGAATTGTTGTACTGAAGAACCTTTGCTTGCGACACATCTGTGCACTATTCAGATTTAAATATTGTGATTTACTTTTCGTAATAAAACTCATTATTACGATTTGTTTAAATTGTTTGTCTAGCCGTCAGGTTTTTTAGACACCCCAAAATTTGAGACGACTAGGCAGGATTCAACATTCTGCACTTAGCCTAGAAATGTATTATAATGGCAAGGACACATGTGAGAAATGTCTCCAGATCGCAAAAGTTTCAGTATGTTCGCGATGTGAATCTAGAAAATAATTATACATGAACCATACAGTCGTTGCGAATGATTAACAAAACCACATTGCTAGTGTGCTCTTCCTGTAGGTAGCGGAACTACATCTTGCCAGCACATCATGTAACCAGCGTCAACTGGCTCAATATAAAAATAAATGCGCCGCTCGGTCCTGGTCGGAGCATACCGCGGCAACCGGCGTTTACTCAGACTCGTGGCGCGCCGCTGCTTTCTGGATCCCTCACACACTGGTCCGAACGTAACCAAGTTCATAACTAGCGACACAAATGCATCTTTGCACAAGACTGCATAAACTTACAAGTCCAAACAATTTATGAGTGTAAGTAGCAAATCCCTCATGAACCATGGACCTTGCCGTTGGTGGGGAAGCTTGCGTGCCTCAGCGATACAGATGGCCGTACCGTAGGTGCGACCACAACGGAAGGGTATCTGTTGAGATGCCAGACAAACATGTGGTTCCTGAAGAGGGGCAGCAGCCTTTTCAGTAGTTGCAGGGGCAACAGTCTGGATGATTGACTGATCTGGCCTTGTAACATTAACCAAAACGGCCTTGCTGTGCTGGTACTGCGAACGGCTGAAAGCAAGGGGAAACTACAGCCGTAATTTTTCCCGAGGGCATGCAGCTTTACTGTATGATTAAATGATGATGGCGTCCTCTTGGGTAAAATATTCCGGAGGTAAAATAGTCCCCCATTCGGATCTCCGGGCGGGGACTACTCAAGAGGACGTCGTTATCAGGAGAAAGAAAACTGGCATTCTACGGATCGGAGCGTGGAATGTCAGATCCCTTAATCGGGCAGGTAGGTTAGAAAATTTAAAAAGGGAAATGGATAGGTTAAAGTTAGATATAGTGGGAATTAGTGAAGTTCGGTGGCAGGAGGAACAAGACTTTTGGTCAGGTGATTACAGGGTTATAAATACAAAATCAAATAGGTGTAATGCAGGAATAGGTTTAATAATGAATAAAAAAATAGGAGTGCGGGTTAGCTAATACAAACAGCATAGTGAACGCATTATTGCGGCCAAGATAGACACAAAGCCCATGCCTACTACAGTAGTACAAGTTTATATGCCAACTAGCTCTGCAGATGATGAAGAAATAGATGAAATGTATGACGAGATAAAAGAAATTATACACGTAGTGAAGGGAGACGAAAGTTTAATAGTCATGAGTGACTGGAATTCGTCAGTAGGAAAAGGGAGAGAAGGAAACATAGTAGGTGAATATGGATTGGGGGGAAGAAATGAAAGAGGAAGCCGCCTTGTACAATTTTGCACAGAGCATAACTTAATCATAGATAACACTTGGTTCAGGAATCATAAAAGAAGGTTGTATACCTGGAAGAATCCTGGAGATACTAAAAGGTATCAGATAGATTATATAATGGTAAGACAGAGATTTAGGAACAAGGTTTTAAATTGTAAGACATTTCCAGAGCCAGATGTGGATTCTGACCACAATCTATTGGTTATCAACTGCAGGTTGAAACTGAAGAAACTGCAAAATGGTGGGAATCTAAGGAGATGGGACCTGGATAAACTGAAAGAACCAGAGGTTGTAGAGAGTTTCAGGGAGAGCATAAGGGAACAATTGACAGGACTGGGGGAAAAAAATACAGTAGAAGAAGAATGGGTAGCTCTGAGAGATGAAGTAGTGAAGGCAGCAGACGATCAAGTAGGTAAAAAGGCGAGGGCTAATAGAAATCCTTGGGTAACAGAAGAAATATTGAATTTAATTGATGAAAGGAGAAAATATAAAAATGCAGTAAATGAAGCAGGCAAAAAGGAATACAAACGTCTCAAAAATGAGATCGACAGGAAGTGCAAAATGGCTAAGCACGGATGGCTAGAGGACAAATGTAAGGATGTAGAGGCTTGTCTCACTAGGGGTAAGATAGATACTGCCTACAGGAAAATTAAAGAGACCTTTGGAGAGAAGAGAACCACTTGTACGAATATCAAGAGCTCAGATGGCAACCCAGTTCTAAGCAAAGAAGGGAAGGCAGAAAGGTGGAAGGAGTATATAGAGGGTTTATACAAGGGCGATGTACTTGAGGACAATATTATGGAAATGGATGAAGTTGTAGATGAAGACGAAATGGGAGATAAGATACTGCGTGAAGAGTTTGACAGAGCACTGAAAGACCTGAGTCGAAACAAGGCCCCGGGAGTAGACAACATTCCATTAGAACTACTGACGGCCTTGGGAGAGCCAGTCATGACAAAGCTCTACCATCTGGTGAGCAAGATGTATGAAACAGGCGAAATACCCTCAGACTTCAAGAAGAATATAATAATTCCAATCCCAAAGAAAGCAGGTGTTGACAGATGTGAAAATTACCGAACTATCAGTTCAATAAGTCACAGCTGCAAAATACTAACGCGAATTCTTTACAGACGAATGGAAAAACTGGTAGAAGCGGACCTCGGGGAAGATCAGTTTGGATTCCGTAGAAATGTTGAAACACGTGAGGCAATACTAACCTCACGACTTATCTTAGAAGAAAGATTAAGAAAAGGCAAACCTACGTTTCTAGCATTTGTAGACTTAGAGAAAGCTTTTGACAATGTTGACTGGAATACTCTCTTCCAAATTCTGAAGGTGGCAGGTATAAAATACAGGGAGCGAAAGGCTATTTACAATTTGTACAGCAATCAGATGGCAGTTATAAGAGTCGAGGGGCATGAAAGGGAAGCAGTGGTTGGGAAAGGAGTGAGACAGGGTTGTAGCCTCTCCCCGATGTTATTCAATCTGTATATTGAGCAAGCAGTAAAGGAAACAAAAGAAAAATTCGGAGTAGGTATTAAAGTTCATGGAGAAGAAGTAAAAACTTTGAGGTTCGCCGATGACATTGTAATTCTGTCAGAGACAGCAAAGGACTTGGAAGAGCAGTTGAACGGAATGGACAGTGTCTTGAAAGGAGGATATAAGATTAACATCAACAAAAGCAAAACGAGGATAATGGAATGTAGTCAAATTAAGTCGGGTGATGCTGAGGGAATTAGATTAGGAAATGAGGCACTTAAAGTAGTCAAGGAGTTTTGCTATTTAGGGAGCAAAATAACTGATGATGGTCGAAGTAGAGAGGATACAAAATGTAGACTGGCAATGGCAAGGAAATAATTTCTGAAGAAGAGAAATTTGTTAACGTCGAGTATAGATTTAAGTGTCAGGAAGTCGTTTCTGAAAGTATTTGTATGGAGTGTAGCCATGTATGGAAGTGAAACATGGACGATAACTAGTTTGGACAAGAAGAGAATAGAAGCTTTCGAAATGTGGTGCTACAGAAGAATGCTGAAGATAAGGTGGGTAGATCACGTAACTAATGAGGAGGTATTGAATAGGATTGGGGAGAAGAGAAGTTTGTGGCACAACTTGACTAGAAGAAGGGATCGGTTGGTAGGACATGTTTTGAGGCATCAAGGAATCACAAATTTAGCATTGGAGGGCAGCATGGAGGGTAAAAATCGTAGAGGGAGACCAAGAGATGAATACACTAAGCAGATTCAGAAGGATGTAGGTTGCAGTAGGTACTGGGAGATGAAGAAGCTTGCACAGGATAGAGTAGCATGGAGAGCTGCATCAAACCAGTCTCAGGACTGAAGACCACAACAACAACAACAACAACAAGTAGCAAATTAAATAATGAAAGCTGAAAATGTAAATCTCATCGTTCAAGGTACCATAAAATTATGTACGACAGCATATATTGCAATGGTCTTATGCTGTCACCAAATAAAATGAAACCGATGGTGCGTCACTGCCGTCAACAGTTAAACACATAAATTGGTTAGCAGTAAAACGCGCTGACGTGGTACACTGACGTTTGAAACGCGACTCCCGTAACCAGGCCGTACTCTGCACAGCCGACTGTATCACGGCAGTGACACTGGATCACTTTAACTTTACTTGGCCCCTCAGCCTCACTAACAACGTTGCTGTTGTACATCATTTTATGACATACTGAAAATTTGCTATTGCGTTTGCAACTTTCAGTACTTAATTTCTTACTTCCACTAAAAAATTATCCCTCGCAATAGTTAACGCAAATATTGTGAATCTGTGCAATTCTGTATCTAGTTATCGACTTCGAACAACTTCGTTATCTCTGGGTCAGTGTGTGAGGTGTTCAGGAAGTATTCTTTGAGTTCCGACTGAAAGCGTTGGTAAATGAAGATTTACTTATCACGAACTCCTCTAGGTTATGAAATAGGCTTCTTTTTTCAAATGCAATACAGATTTTATAATGCAGATAATTGGTCGGGTTTGTAATCAACATAATACCAGTCAGAAAATTGCAGTTAATGACTTGAACTGGATAAGAAGGAATGTGAAGCAGTAATCTACTGTACCATACCGATAACTTTATTTTATTACTGTGCTGAATAATCAGTTTCGGCAGTCTGTATTCCACACAAACGGCGTTCTGTTGGAAGATGGGTGAATTGACGTGACGAGGGGTATCCACGATTTAGACACAGCAGCCATTCAACGTGAAACTACAAAGTACGGAATGATATTCCGCATCAGTTTAACGCCACATTCTAAGTAATTCACATCACTGTCGTTTAAAAAAAGTTAAAGGAAAAACAGTTGTAAGTACTAGTGCTCGTTGATGGCTAGGGAACATCTGCACTTGTAACACAGCTACGGCAGAACGTTTAAGAATTTGTTGTTTGATAAACATCCAAAGTACAAACAAATTTCGAATGTATAACAGAGTACCGTTATTTCAGATTAGTGGTAATGATTAGACCACAGATTTTAGGTAAAACCTAGTTTGTTCCTCATTAAATAAAGACAATAGAAGTCGTACATACACGAATTACCCCAATTTACTATCGAAAACGCTGTTTCATAGCACTTTAAAATACCTAATTTCAGGTTAGTACTTGCCAGTACCTAAATTTTAAAAATCCAATTAAATATATATTTTACGACTAACATTCTCTCGTGGTCTTCTCAGCTAAGAATTACGCAGATGTTTTATCGAAAATTGTAATTTTAGAATACCTAAAGTACATAATATCATGTTAGAACTTGATTATGGCTCATTTTTAAAAATCATAAAAATATGTAATTTAATGTTAGAACCTGACTGTATCCAGTTTTTAAAAATCATCTTCGACCAGAAACATAAGAAAGCAAAAATATTGTTTCTGAACCATTACTGTTGGTTAATTTTGCTACGTAGATCTCGTACGTAAATTCTTCCACAAAGTATTTCTCATTTATTTTTGTTTTTAGGTACGTTGTGAACAGAGGTTGCATTTAAGTCAGCATGTCACAGGAATTAAACACCAGCAAAATTTAAAGAATAAATCAGTCTTGAACCAAACGTTTGTAATTAAACCAAATGTAACAAACAAAAACGAATTTCATCTTGATCTGTGTCGAGCCATTGTTGCAGCAAACATGCAGTTGAAAATAGCCAGTTCAAAAGTTTTCTAGAGAAATACAGTCACCGCAGCACTCCATCAGAATCCACAATGAGAAAAAACTATTTTGAAAATACATTGAGCAGGATAAGGGGAGATAGAGGCGATTCATACAAGTGGATCTCTGTCGATGAGACAACTGACACACGAGGCCGGTAATTTGATTGTTGGAGAGTTGGATCCTGAGACTCGCTCTGTACCTCATCTGATCTGCAGCAAGCAGCTAAATAACACACCTGGTAACAAATGCCCACTTTGTTAATAAAAACCTCAAATTACTCTATCCCAACAGTCTAGATAACATAAAGTACTTGTAATCTACACTGACGCAGCCGCATACATGATTGCTCCTGTTAAATCGTTGAAAGTAAATTACCCCGCCTTGCTCCGTATCACATGCCTTGCCCATGCCATAAATAACGTAGCTGAGACGGTACGTCTCGAATTGAATTTATACATCTACATTTACATCCATACTCCGCAAGCCAACTGGCGGTGTGTGGCGGAGGGTACCTAGAGTACCTCTATCTGTTCTCCCTTCTATTCCAGTCTCGTGTTGTTTGTGGAAAGAAGTATTGTCGGCATGCCTCTGTGTGGGCTCTGATCTCTCTGATTTTATCCTCATGATCTCTTCGCGAGATATACGTAGGAGGGAGCAATTTCCACATGCAAATAAGCTATTTTCAACCATCAAAAATGTTTTTATTAAAGCACCTAGAAGAATCCTGATATTTAGAGAGAAACTCCCCAACGCACCACTTCCACCAGAACCCATATTTACTCGCTGTGGAACATGGCTAGGGGCTGTGGAATATTACAGCGAGCATTTGGAAGACATTAAGAACACGATTCTTAATTTGCGGGAGGAGGCTGTTTGCATTACTTCAGCTAAAGATCTTCTAAAGGACCCAACAATCTGCAACGACATTGCATACATAAAATCTGGTATGGATTTTTTGTCCCTATTATTAAAGCTCTAGAGTTGGGACTGTGATTGATAGAAGAGGTGACAGAGAAAATCAACTTGGTCCAAGGTTCTACTGGTATGAAAGTTGGTGAGAAACTAAAGACAGTGCTACAAAAAAACCCAGGGCTGACCACCCTCTGCACAGTGGCTGACATCGTATCAGGTAAATCAACAGAACATGAGTTTGCGGTCCCATTGCGCCTAATACTGTCATGTAAATACGATCCGGTGACATCTGTTGGCGTGGAACGCTCGTTCTCGGCATATGAGATGCTATTAACCGACAAGAGATCCAGTTTCTCAACGGAAGATCTGGAGAAAGTGTTATTTATTTACTGTGACTGTAATTATGGGCATGAACAATAAAATAATGTAGATTTTTGTCAATCTATTTATCTTTGTACACAGTAAAATGTCAGATTTTGGTCACCTATTTTCTAATTTTTATAACCTATTTTTGTAAGTGATACAACCTATTTTAGGTACCTAATTTAAGATTTTTCGAACCTAAAAGTCCGAGGTCTAGTAATGACTTTCTAAACTCTGTGGCACTATCTTTAAAAGAACGCACTGTTGAATGACACTTTTTTTACCAGTACCACAGTAGCAGCGATGCTTTTTGGTAGTGAACAACGTTTGTAGGCCGTGGAGACAGGTCGTGAGCCGTGCTTGGGTAGTTCAGTCGGTAGAGCGCTTCCACGTGAAAGGCAAAGGTCCCGAGTACGAGTCTCGGCCCGGCACACAGTTTTAATCTTCCAGGAAGTTTCATCTTTTATACACGTTTGAATTCATTATGCATAGCTTATAGAAAAAATATTATATACTTCATTCGGTAGTTGCATTATCCGTAATTCTATTTTTGTTCGCTCTTTCGACAATCAGCTACACTTATTCTGTCTTATTCCAGACGTAGCATTTGAATTTCCAATTAGCATTCCGTCTTTCGGATGTGTACTTCATTTCTGACTACTAGAAGAAATCGCATTCGCAGTGTCGCTTACTGGTTAGCAACGACAGAAAATCGAGGAAGGACGACTAGAGTTTGGCGCGCCGTCGATGTAGAGGCGCGGAGCAGATGCTCGCGCCGGAAAAGTAGGTAACGCGCACCATCACGGCATTCACTTTAGCTGCTGCGAAGAACCCGAATGCGGAATTCGTACCGTCGTATTCCCGAAAGCGACTCCGGTGTCTTTGGCCCTCACTAGCTGGCGGAAATGAAGTTTATTTTTTCGTCCTGCTCCGGAGCAGTTTGGTAGCACAATGCCACACGCTCGGTTGCGGATGTCACAGATACAGCAGCGTCAGCGCCGCCCCTCTTCGGTTATAAATATTGGCTCCCCGCGTTAATACGCTGGCACCAGTCGGTACGACCCATAAATTTTCTCGAAAACAGTGCAGGAAGAGCGACGGCGATTCGTTGCGTTACTTACGAGCAGTGTGAAGAGCGGAGAAACCGCCCCAGTGCTCAGTGTTTGCGGAAGAGTTTAGCGAGTTTTGCCAGACGAGAATCTGTTGTCCTAGACTGGAGTGTTCTGTCTCGAGAAACGACGCGAAAACTCGGTTAGAACTCGAAGCACTCCGGCGATAAAACGGGGAGAGGCTGCCGCAATCCCCTCGGGCAAGTGCGCTCTAAAAGCACACCGAGATTCCGCTACACCGAGGCCAAATTTGCCAAGTTTCGGCTCGCGCCGGCCCTCTTAAGGCCGCGAGATTAGCCGGGCCGATTCTGGTGAGGGCGGCGTGGGCGGCGGCGCCCCACCAGCTGGGGGCGCCTCGGCTTACGCCTTCTTAATTCGTGTACAGTTTTCACAACAAATGTAATCGACAGTGAGTACGCGGCATTTAGAGAAATGTGACGTCGAGCAACGAGGTAGCTCACCAGCGAAGCCTTTTTAGTCTGTAACGCAGCTGGTACATTTCCGGGACGCAAAGCCGTTTATTGACCTCAGCTGTTGCTCACGTTGCCGCCGACGGCTCAGGCGTTACGTCTGCAGTGTTCAGCAACACTGTTTATTAGAAACAAGGTACACGCGTTTCCTACAACACCACGGTTATATCTGCGTTGAAGTGCATTTGGAGAAACGTAGATATTACAAATTGTTGCACTGAAAAGAACTCATCTGAAAATGAAAATAAATATAAAATTATGTTTGATAAGAATACGAAACTTCCAGGTTGTCAATAAGACGGCCACGAGCAAAACCCGAAAATAAATTCTGCGAGCTGTATGTTATCACCTGCAATGCTCGGATGCACGCGATTAACAAGCAGATTATGTTGGGGAAGATCAGTTTGGTTTCCGCAGAAATGCTGGAACACCTGAGGCAATACTGACCCTACGACTTAAATTAGAAGAAAGATTAACGAAAAGCAAACCTACGTTTCTAGCATTTGTAGACTTAGAGAAAGCTTTTGACAATGTTGACTGGAATACTCTCTTTCAAATTTTGAAGGTGGCAGGGATAAAATACAGAGAGCGAAAGGGTATTTACAATTTGTACAGAAACCAGATGACAGTTATAAGAGTCGAGGGAAATGAAAGGGAAGCAGTGGTTGGGAAGGGAGTGAGACAGGGTTGTAGCCTCTCCCCGATGCTATTCAGTTTGTGTATTGAGCAAGCAGTAAAGGAAACAAAAGAAAACTTCGGAGTAGGTATTAAAATTTATGGAGAAGAAATAAAAACTTCGAGGTTCGCCGATGACATTGTAATTCTGTCAGAGACAGCAAAGGACTTGGGAGAGCAGTTCAACGGAATGGACAGTGTTTTGAGAGGAGGATATAAGATGAACATCAACAAAAGCAAAACGAGGATAGTGCAATGTAGTCGAATTAACCTGGTGATGCTGAGGGGATTAGATTAGGAAATGAGACACTTAAAGTAGTAAAGGAGTTTTGCTATTAGGGGAGCAAAATAACTGATGATGGCCGAAGTAGAGAGGATATAATATGTAGACAGGCAAGGAAATCGTTTCTGAAGAAGACAAATTTGTTAACATCGAGTATAGATTTAAGTGTCAAGAAGTCGTTTCTGAAAGTATTTGTATGGAGTGTAGCCACGTATGGAAGTGAAATGCGGACGATAAATAGTTTGGACAAGAAGAGAATAGAAGCTTTTGAAATGTGGTGCTACAGAAGAATGCCAAAGGTTAGATGGGTATATCACATAACAAATGAGGAGGTATTGAATAGGATTGGGGAGAAGAAAAGTTTGTGGCACAACTTGACTAGAAGAAGGGATCGGTTGGTAGGACATGTGATAAGGCATCAAGGGATCATCAATTTAGTACTGGAGGGCATCGTGGAGGGTGAAAATCGTAGAGGGAGCTCAAGAGATGAATACACTACGCAGATTGAGAAGGATGTAGGCTGCAGTAGGTACTGAGAGATGAAGAAGCTTGCACAGAATAGAGTAGCATGGAGAGCTGCATCAGACCAGTCACAGGACTGAAGACCACAACAACAACAACAAGAAGGTGAAAGCTCTGAAGACGTTTCCAGTGAGAGGACTGAGCAGTTAAGTAGCTTCTTTGTTAGCATGGAATATGCACTATAATGACAGTTAAATTGTTGCAACGGCTGCACCTCAGTTGCAAAATGGGCAGTTTTCATTTTCGTGACCAGCTTCGGATCTGTGTTTGTTAAAATGTCATTCGCTACAGTAGAACAGTAACAGATCATTTCAGCATAAAATTCTGCTAGGTGCGTGACTGCGTCCTGATTTTATTGCAATAGACTCCGACAGCGAAATACTACACTTATTTAGCAACGTTTAAATTTACAACGACCACATACCTGAGGAGGGACGCATATACCAAAATTTGCAACTGAAGTAAAGCCGGGACGGAAAACAAACTGCACTTTTTTCGAACACTGTTACCGTCTCAAGTCTGACGAGTCATGTTTCGTTTAAGCTCGGTCTTAGTATCAAACGTTGTAAGAAATGGTCGTGAAGTGTAGTACAGAGGAAACAAGAGATAGAACGTCGGACCACTCTTCATTTATCGCAGTGGTGAACATATCGTGTAAACCCGTGGTAAGTTTTCAACGGCTTCAGAGATGGAACTATTTGTATCAAACCATCTGGAACTGAAACTTTGCCGGTGGCAGTATAGTGACAAATGGTTCATATCACAGTGATCATCTCAATCTCACTAATAAAGCTTACAGGCAAAAACTGTACATCAGAGCGGAATTAGTTGCTTGGGTTTTAAATGGCCTGCGTGTACAACAGGCAAGAAATGCGGACAGTAGGTGAGCCTGTCACTGCGCAAACAACAAAATAAATCACGTATGCGATTGTTGTAGAAATAACGCATAGGGAAGCAAAGTGCAGTTATGGAAAAAGGGTAAAATAAGAGGTAGGACTTAAAACCAGAATATTATACAATTTCTGACTGCCGTCTCTTATTACCTACAATGCACCGAAAGGGAATTACGTTATTGAGTAATATGTGAGTGAATAATATGTGCGGATAGACCAAGCTGCGTTTTTCAGCTGATGAGAATGTAATAAATGCGTGTTCTTTTGTCTGGCAGTTTCAAACGAGACAATCTCAGAAACTACTTGGAACAGAACATAGAAACAGTGTACGACATATAGGGTTTCCCAGGAGCAATAACCGCTATTGAGGGATATGACAGAAAAAATCCAGCCAAAAAGTCTAGCAACTGTGGGCTCTGAAAACCGTACCTTAAGAGCTACAGTCCCCGTTGATCATATGTTTTTCTTTGAGTGATCATTCCTGTCATATCCACAAAAATGGAAATTGAACATGGGACACCCCGCATTCATCGCTTAACATTCTACTTATCGGTCTCCTTCAGGAACGACGCTCTACTTCACTCTCGCAGATCGCAAACAGTCGACAGGTGTTATTCGGCGAATCACACGGTTTACAAACAACGTGCTGGAGCGTGTGAGGACTGCCAGGGATCGAAACTGTGTGTAAACATAAGCGCGACAGCAACAATACCTCGCAGGCAGGTGCACGGGAAGGCACATTTGGCCTTCTCTTGTGGCTGCAGGAGAATACTCGGTTGTGTTGTTCGGAGAGGTTAACACGATACGAGGGCCAGAAGATGCGATGACGTTTTTCGAAAAGAATCGAGGCTCGTCGCAGTAATTAAACGAATGTTTGTGATGTAGATGGTGGAAAAAACTGCTGGACATTACAAGGATCGGGGAGTCCGAGACACTGCTTGCGAAACGGTGGTAAAAGTGGAATCGTCTTTCCATCTGGACTCGTGGAATCGTACAGAACCGTCTCGAGTGTAAATGTCACTCTATTGCCATCCGTAATGAGCCGTTTGTGGGCGACTTCGGGTGCACTTGAAAGTTAGCGCTTTCGGCTGCGGGAGACCAGAGTGGGTGTGATCGACTGGGGGCGGGGTGCGCCGGCTCACCCACCTGCTCCAGCTCGCAGCCGTGCAGTGCGGGCCCGGGGCCGGCGGCGCGCAGGTCGCCCACCAGCGACGACGACAGGGAGCGCCTGGCCGCCACCTGCTGGTGCTGCCCGAGGCCGTGGTGGTGGTGGTGGCTGTGGTGGTGGTGGTGGTGGCGGTGCAGGCCGCGCTCGGCCGCCGCCGCCCACTGCGACTCGAGCGGCAGCTCGCGGGCCGCCGCCGCCACCGCGGCCGCCTCCGCGCGCGACGCGCCGCCCCCGCCCCCCTCGCGGTCGTCGCCGCCCTCCTCGCTGTCGGAGGCGGGGAAGACGCGCTCCGCCTGCACACAGCACATGGCCGAGCCCAGCGTGCCGGTCGGTTTGGGCCCTGTGCTCGGCGCCGCACCCCGCACTGTGCGTCTGTGTGTGTGTGTGTGTGTGCGTGTGTGACAGCACCGCGCGCCCGCACCCGCTGCCCGCTGGCGACTGACTGCCCCGCCTTCCTGCGGCCGGCCGGCACCCGCTCCGCCGTCGCCATGGCGACGCTCCCGCCCCTCCGCGCCCCCGCCCCCCGCCAGCCGGCAGCCGGCAGCCGGGCGCGGCCGCAGCCCCGGCCCGGGCCGACGTCACGTCCACCTGACGCTGCGCCAGCCGCCACCTGTCATCCGCGCACTGCACCCCGGCCACGCGAGCAGCTGGTGACTCCTCGGCTTTATAGGAAAAAACATTGTTATATTGTTATGGGTTACAAAAAAAGAAATTATAATTTCCTCGACATAGTCCCTCTCGAGCTCAAAGCATTTATGACATCTTTGTGCCAGCTTCTTTAACCACTCTGCAAAAAAGATTTCGATTGTGCTGTAAACCAGTCATCTGCAATCTCTCTTGCTTACTCAGTGCTGTGATATTGCCTTTCCTTGAGATTTCAAAACAGGTAATAAGCTGAGTGGTTAAGCGGATGTTGGAAGCGCTGCCAATCTTTCACCCGTCTTGTGAGCAGGGGCACAGTCTCGCAGAAACAAGTTCCCTGTCCCTAGCTTTCCTCTGCGTTTAGAGACCAATTTTTGCTTCAGTTTGTCGAGAAGTTCAACGTAATACTTATCCGCGACGGTTTGTTGCAAGTAAATAGGTGGGCTTACAACCATTATACCAAAAAACGGATGGCAGCAGCTTGTCTGCTGATTTTGTATTTTCAACTTCTTTGAATGTGGAGAATGATTGTGTCTCCATTCTTTGGACTGACCTTTGGTCCTTTGCCCGTATTTGTATATCCACGTTTCATCCACAGTGGTGTTAGTGTTTGTGTTTTTTTTAACGTCCTGTCGACAACGAGGTCATTAGAGACGGAGCACAAGCTCGGGTTAGGGAAGGATGGGGAAGGAAATCGGCCGTGCCCTTTCAAAGGAACCATCCCGGCATTTGCCTGAAACGATTTAGGGAAATCACGGAAAACCTAAATCAGGATGGCTGGAGACGGGATTCATGCACAGTGACGAGATGACCCAAAAATGCCACGGCATCCCCGCCATATTGAACCATAATGGATTCTGCAGAAACCACCCGGTTTCCCGTTTGGTATGCATTGAGCTATTTTCGAACCTTGCTGTCTGAAAACTTTCTCATATCTAAATTATATAATACACACAAATGGTTACAGTTTCAGGAACTGAATAAAGTGTTGTTCTACCTGTATCTCTTACGTAAGCAGTTATTGTAAGAGCTTTTGGAAGTCCTCCTAAGAGATATCGTGTCACATTCTGTCAAAATACGAAGATGACTAATGCTCTATCCTTCTCAATTGGGGAGAGATGGGCGACCTTGCTGGCCGAGTAATAATAAATTAAAAGAAATTGAAAGAAAAAATAAAGAACATTCACATTTTAAGAATGTATTTTGGTAGATGGTAGGAAACACTTGGACAGAAAGCGAGTGACATTTTCCTATCCGAGCCAGCCTGGTCTGAAATCCTCGGAACTACTTCGAGCCTTGCAGTCCCGGTACGTTACAGTGTAATTTAGGGATGAATATTTTTAAGTACTGTTTATTATTATGTACATTGTGGAAAGCGCAATGGTAAGTGACTGTAAAGTATGTTATTTCTTAATGTTATAATTAAATTTCAGTTCCTATATCGTGTCTTGAATTTACGTATGGTGTGTTCAGTTACGAGTGTTACAGCCAAACAGCGGTAAAATGACTGCGGGATGGATATGCCTGCTATTTATAGTTAAACAAGAGCAGGTTTGCAGCGTTGTTGCATTACACTGTTTATTATAATGCAGTTTAATTATTCTAGATCTTGTGTAAGGTTGTCTGCGATATGTGTTGGTGAAAGTGTTCGCTGTTTGAGTGAGTGTGTGTTTCGGGACTGCTGTCTGTGTTGGTGCACGAACTGGGAATGCCTTCTTAAGTGCTTCGTGTGTGTTGCAGTGTTCTGTTATACGGTCGTGTCTGGCTGTATTCGCCATGTAATGTCCTGGAGACATCATCAGGGATTTCATTCATTATCTCCTGTTTGTCTCTCTCACTGCCCGTATGATGTCAGTGCCGTGCAGCGCTGGTGTCTGCTGTGCTGCTGTGTAGTGGTGACAGCGAGGAAGTGCTTCCCCCACACGTATAGGTAGCGTTCTGGCTGCGGGCTGCACGGTGATCTCTCTGAAAGTGAACCATACCCCGGCTGGGATTGATATGGTTCAGTCTCAGACGTTCCACGATAGTCGGGAAGGTATGATATACCCTACGACCCTTACCGCTTAACTCCCATTCCCTTTGCCAGGTATCCACCCATCATTTAAGAAGCTGGCCCTTCTCCGTCATGTCCTGTCCGGTAATCTCAATTACGAGTACCTTATCCCATCTCCCCCTCCTCAGCTAGTATATCGTAGCCCGAAACATAATGGTTAAGACGATAGGAAAGGTTCCAAGTGTCACGTAGAGCTGATGTAGTGTTGAAAACTCCTCACGATGTTCCTTTCCGCCAGCAGACGCACTCGGTGGCCCACGCACTGACTGCAAAACAGACCATAGTGGTAAGTTCTCACTGTGTGTAGTGGTATCCTAAAAAGTGTTATGTTGAGTCTGGCCAGCTTCTGAATCATCTTTTGGCAGCCGTACCAGTCGTTCTCCTGATGTGTTCCTCAAAGGACAGTCGTTCGTCGAGTTGCAAACCAAGATCGTGTCTCCCGTTTCTGTGTATGTTAATGCCCTGTAGTTTATGGTTGGATCACTTTGTAGTATTCCTCTGAGTAGTATATGAACTGTTTTCTATTGAGCCCTCTGAAGTTTATTATGTTTGCACCACTGGCTGATGGTTGCGAGTACTTTGTAGTATTCCTCTGAGTAGTATATGAACTGTTTTCTATTGAGCCCTCTGAAGTTTATTATGTTTGCACCACTGGCTGATGGTTGCGAGTACTTTGTAGTATTCCTCTGAGTAGTATATGAACTGTTTTGTATTGAGCCATCTGAAGTTTATTATGTTTGCATCACTGGCTGATGGTTGCGAGTACCTGTGTTGACCGGTGTTCGAGCTGCGCTCTTGAGACCACCACCAGGTCATCTGCGTATGCTATCGCCCCGTTCGCACGGTTCTCCCCATCCAGTTGATGTAGGAGGGTTCAAAGGCGATACCCCAAAAGACGGGGCCACAGATTCATCCTTGCAAGCGACCTTTCGTGACTCTTTCAATCAATTTATGACCCTGGGCGCCATACAACCACCCTGTTTCTACAGTAGTGCGAGAGGCAATCGTAGATGGCGTATGATACCTGCATGTCTCTGAGTCTTGCAAATATTGCGGCCCACCAAAGATTATCAAAGGTGCCAAAATGACTATAAAAATATAAAATAGCAACTGCGTATTTGCTTTTTATGTTATTAACAGTGGTTATTACCACTTCTAGTACTTCCAGATTGGTATGGATTAAGGCCAAGGAGCCCCATGTGCGATTGCAAGCGATCGCACGGAAGTCGTTCCTGGACCTTGGCCAAGGTGATAATGAAGCATGTAGGTCTGTAAAATTTTCTGATCTGAAGGATCCGTGTCCCATTGGCGTTTGCCAGACCGTAGGTACCCGCCTCAGCCGTAACTTAGATCCGTCAGGTGGCAGCGGGAGGGGGGGGGGGGGCTTTGGGTGGGGGGGGGGGAGACGACAATTTTCAGTGTCTCGGAATGGATACCTGGATACCATCTGGCCCGGAGGCTTTCTTGTTCTTTAGTTTGGCAATCGCAAGCGCGATCTCCTCACATACAAAGGGAATAACGAGGGACCATTTTCGTCGCAAGAGTTCATTAAATTTCGCTGTCCAGTATGAATCTGTTCATCCGACTATTGCTCGTCATCGGGGAGGAGTTTCTTTAGCAGGAGTTCCGTAGAACTTCTCCGTGTCTCTATTATGGTACCACCATCTCGTCTCAGCGTTTCTGAGGCTAATGGAATCTTTAGAAACTCCGTTTGTATTTTGAAGGGATCCCCCCAAATGTTGGTTTGGAGCTGTTTCTGCACGTATGTGTTCCAATGTTCTTCTCGAGCTTTTTGTAACTCTTGCTTGTAGCGTTGTTTTGCTTCCCCGAACTGTATGAGCCTGACATTTGTGTCCGTTGCCGTTCTCGCTCTTTGATACCATTTCCGTTTCTTCCTTCCTTCTTTGCGCAACCTTGTTAGTCTCCTAGGTCCATGGTATGCTTAGCTTTCGTCGTGTCAGTGGCCGGTATTGGAGCCCTTTGTGCTTTTTGTAGCAAATCAATCAAAACATTTGCTTTATGATCCACTGATCCAACTGCGTGTAAGGGGAAGGTCTCAATCAGCTGTCTTAGTTTTGCCCAGTCCCCTTTATGAAGTAACAATCGCTGATGTCTCTCATGTGTATATCTGTGTATCTATGTTCATGATGATTGCGTTGTGGTCGCTGTGGTAGCGCCATGACCTCCCACCGCATTATAAGCGGCAGTGCATTTCCATTTGCAATTTTTATGTCAGTTCTGCTGCTGGTTCAGGATGTCGTTATGTAGGTAGGTGGCTGACTCGGATTGTTGACGACGTCGAAGTTGTGTTCATTTAGCACCGCGTGGACTTGGTGCACCAGGTCGTCCGTTGTGTCAGAGTGCCGTATAGTCGACTTAGCATTTATGTCCGCAGCCATTAGTAAGTTTCTATTATTAGCGTATTCGACAACGTCTCTAATGCTCTAATGTAACTGAGATATGGTTCAATGTCGTGCGAGTACTGTGCTTAAAACGACGGAATAACCCATTACTTGCCTCCGAGCACTATTTCCACTGTTGGGCAGGTGTTCGGTACGTAGGTGAGCTGCCTGTGTAACTGTAAAGTTTCGATTTGTGACAACGACTGCAGCCTTCGCATTGGATGTACCTGTTACGATGATTTGTTTCTGGTCGAAACCTACCAGTTTGCCGTTCTTGGCGTAGGGTTCCTGCAAGCAGGCCACGTCAGCGTGCACCTCAACCACTAGCTTAGCTGGCTCCATACTAACTTGAGTCTGGTTGTTTGCATTCAGTTGTAAGAGTTTCACGGAAGACGGATGTATACAAAAATTTGGATCCCCCTTCATTGCAATCGAAGTGTACTCGTCCGTGGGCCCCCGCAAGACATTAGTACACATTTTGGAGAACGAGCTTCTCGCCCCCTTCTAGTGCAGGCTTCGTGTAGCAGCAGAGTCAGTTCTCCGGTGTCTGTCGGTATATTACCTGATTTTAGCAAAAGTCTGCCTGTCTGCTCGGTCGTCGGATAGCAGATTGTGGCACCTTTTGAGCTGCCAGTTGTAGTCACAAATCGCAGTGTTGTTTGGAAGGTGTCTGTATTTCAGCCTTAAAAGGTGTATATTTCCTTACAGCTTAAAAATGTCGCCTGTGCCCCAAGTTCTTTGCCAGAGCTGATGATTCTCTCGTTGTGTGCTCGACCTGCGGGTGTGATACGGGCGTCTGTATTTCTAATGTCGTATTTTGTTTACGTTCGAGACTATGTGGTTGACATTATGATGGGTTTTCTGTTTGTTCGTATTCTTTTGGAATCCCCAAGTTTTCACTTTTTTTTCCTTTCCGTGCTGTTTATCATCACGCATTGTGATATCGTGTGCTGTGTTATTTGTGTTTGTGGACCACCCTGTTATGAACGTCAATGGTTCAAATGGCTCTGAGCACTATGGGACTTAACTTCTGAGGTCATCAGTCCCCTAGAACTTAGAACTACTTAAACCTAACTAACCTAAGGACATCACATACCCATGCCCGAGGCAGGATTCGAATTTGCGACCGTAGCGGTCTCGCGATTCCAGACTGTAGCGCCTAGAGCCGCTCAGCCAGTCCGGCCGGCCGAACGTCAATGGTTCAATGTAGGTTTTGCACTTTTCGGTGTCGTATACCGTGTTTTGTTTCAGTGTGTCATGTTTGTATTCCGCCACGGTGCTTTTTCTTATGTCTGTTTTGTTTGTGTCCTCGGTTGTCCATGCAAGTTTCGTGAGCTGTGTAGATTTTGGCGCACATGTCATCATTAACTTCGTGTTGTTCCTGTTTGTGATGTCTACGCTTTCCACAGTCATCACTAACTAATTCTGTTCCTAATTCTTCTATTGTTAAGAATAAGAATGTCTGCATGGTAGCGCATTGGTACGTTCCACGTTTCAGGTGCCTGGCTACCTGCATGCATGCACGGAAAGGAGCGCAGAGTGTTGTCGACGCACCGCAGGGCAGAGGGGGTACCGACGACGATACCCAGTGGGATCCAGCTGTGACGGGAAACGGCACGGCAGGCCGTCTGTCCTGGGTGGCGGGCTACGGCCGTGCTGGTATCGCACCGATGTCAAGACCGCCTCCACACATGTTTTCGCTGGCCGTCAGTTCTCCGTTGGAAGCGCGCCTCGAGACAATTCCGCTCCACTCAATGAGACTGCAGGCCGAAGATGTGTGTGGAGACGGCCCGGACAGCTGTGGTATCCCAACCTGACCGTCAGCCGCCACAGGGCCCGTCCACCAGGAGTCACGGTCTGGGCTGGCGTTTCCTTTCGTAGGAGGATCTCTTTGGTCGTCATCCGTGGCATACTTACAGCACAGCAGTACGTCGACGGTGTTCTACGGTCAGTTTTGTTGCCCTCCGTGGCAAGCAATCCTAGGTTTATATTTTAGCAAGATAACTCACGCCCACACACGGCGAGAGGTTCTACTGCTCGTGTCCGTGCTTGCCGAATCCTACCTAGCTAGATTTGTTTCTGGGTAATTGATGATGTTTTTCAATGACATACTATTAAATATCTTCAACATTTCGCGGCCCTGTCACCCTACTGTGTAAATAGTAATTTTAATTTTAATAATTGACAGCCTCAGTTGCACAGTTTACCTAGAATTTACCTAGGTTTCAGCCAGGATAACCCAACCTTCTTCAGAATAACAGTAACTACCGTTCGTCCCGACTACCTGAGTGCAGGAAGCAGCGCATTAGCACTCTCGGCTACCCTGGCGGGTTATATTGCCGAATGACTGAGAAGATGAAACATCTGAGTAAAACTGAACGTACAGAACCTACTTTCTGTTTACTTTTTCTTATCATGTCAACACAGACCCACAATATTCTAGCGGAACGCAACCTTACTGCTCAAAAAGGTTACAACCTGACTTACAATAATTAATTCAAAAGAATGGCCCTGGTTAAAAAGAAATCTTAACAATAACCTATACATTTCATTAAGCATTTGCCTCACAAAAATCTTCATTACGCAACTACTGCAATACTCCGAGCATCAATACTGCCAGCTAAATAAAAAATTGTAACTACTACAGCCACTAACTACTAATAGGCATGTGGTTAGCAAAGGAAAGATTTTGTTGCAAACCAAATAATGAATTTCTTTTTACTTTAATAATGTGACACCCAGTTCAAACACGAATATAAATCGTCATTGACATCCGGTACAAAGGCATATAATCATGAATAGTTTTCAATCTTCAAGTCGAACATGTGCAGATCGTTAGCCTACACTAACACTTCACACCTCTATCCTCCACCAGTGCCAACTTCTCACATCTAACATCCATCACTGCTGGCTGTTCACCTCCAACTGCCCAACAGTACTTGCACCACTGCTGGCGACTAACTTCCAAATGCTGAACAATACTGGCGATTAACTTCCAACAACGAGTCCAACCAGCCACAGAGTCTCTTACAAACTGCTATTGGCGTGCCGTTTTATACGCCATCTTACTGCTTGGTATTAGTCTTGCCGCCTGTATGAATTCTTTCAGCATTTTCTCGTTTCTGAATTGACAGCTCGTTTGACCGTTCGAAAGACGCTTTACGACTATAATTAAGAGCAATTTCTTATAAATTTCTTTGGTATTTTGTGGTAAGGTCTATTGGCCCAAACTGCTGAAGTCACAAACACACTAATTAATCTAACCTAACCTAACTTACGCTAAGAACAACACGCACAGACACCCATGCCCGAGGGAGGACTCGAACCTCCGACGGAGGGGAGCCGCGCGAACTGTGACAAGACGCGAACCGTGACAAGACTTATAAGCACCTCGGCGAATGGAAACTCGACGGTGAATTTTGTTAGCTCGAGGCCTGTACTGGTAAGATCATTCCTTCAAATATTGTCTTACTGAATTTCTTGTTATGCGCTCCGGCGCCAGCATAAATATAGCAAGTTGTAATGTAGTGGTACTGATTACTAGTTAAGCTGTTGCCAACCTGACGTAACTGGTATTGTACAGTGTATTGGTTGTAATGAAACTTTTTGCTTTGTGTTTCATATTAGAATATTTCGGACGTGCGTTAGTCGCCCTTGACCGCCTCAAAGGGGCCGTTCTTTTTATAGTATTTCCTATGGTGATTACTGTTGTTTGGGTTGCATTATTTGGTCACTGTGTCTACATTAGAAACACCATTAGTTATTGAGTTATTGTACTGCGCCTCCACCATTTACATTTTTCTGTTTCAAACAACTTACTAAAAATTTCGTGAAGTGTGGATGCACGGTAAACTTAAATTGAAATGTATTTCGCCTGTTATTTTTTTTATTGGGTAACAATTTGTGTTCTGAAGTATCTGGACCTCTGGAAAGAATTTATTTTTTTCTGAAATTGTTAATTGTATTGCTACCATCAGCCTGTTTAATTCGATACCACAATCTTGCTGCTCCAAACCTAGTTCCCTACAGCCACAAAAACGAATGTGTGGTAACGGTATAAACAGTAACATATATACACTGAAGAGGCAAAGAAACTGGTACACTTTCCTAATATTGTGTAGGGCCCCCGCGAGCACGCAGAAGTGCCGCAACACGACGTGGCATGAACTCGAGTAATGTCTGAAGTAGTGCTGGAGGGACTTGACACCATGAATCCTTCAGGGCCCTCCATAAATCCGTAATAGTACGAGCGGTTGGAGATCTCTACTGGACAGCATGTTGCAAGGCATCCCAGATATGCTCAATAATATTCATGTGTGAGGAGTCTGGTGGCCAGCGGACGTTTTTAAACTCAGAAGAGTGTCCCTGGAGCCACTCTGTAGCAATTCTGGGTGTGTGGGTGTCGCATTGTCATGCTGGGATTGCCCAAGTCCGTCGGAATGCAGGTGATCAGACAGGGTGCTTACGTACGCGGCACCTGTCAGAATCGTATTTAGACGTATCAGGGATTCCATATCACTCCAACTGCGCACGCCCCACACCAGTACAGAGCCTCCTCCAGCTTGAACAGTCCCCTGTTGACATACAGGGTCAACGGATTAATTAGGCTGTCTCCATACCCAAACACGTCCATCCGCTCGACGCAATTTAAAACGAGACTCGACCGACGAGGCAACATGATCTAGTCATCAACAGTCCAATGTCGTGCCCAGGCGAGGCGTAAAGGTTTGTGTCATGCAGTCATCAAGGGTACACGAGTGGGCCTTCAGCTCGGAAAGCCCTTATCGATAATTTTCGTCGAATGGTTCGCACGCTGACTCTTGATAGTCCAACTTTGTAACAATTTGCGGAAGGTTGGCACTTCTGTCACGATGAACGACTTCCTTCAGTCACCGTTGGTCGCGTTCTTACAGGCTCTTTTTCCGGCAGCAGCGATGTCGGAGTCTTGATGTTTTACCGGATTCTTAATGTTCACGGTACACTCATGAAATGGTCGTACGGGAAGATCCCCACTTCATCGCTACCTCGGAGATGCTGTGTCCCATCGCTCGTGCGTCGACTCTAACACCCCGTCAAAAATGGCTGTGAGCCCTATGGGACTTAACATCTGAGTTTTACGCTCTAAAACCATAACAAATAAAAACTGAAACCTAACTAACCTAATGACATCACATACATCCATACCCGAGGCAGGATTCGAACCTGCGACCGTAGCAGCAGCGCGGTTCCGGACTGAAGCGCCTAGAACTGCTCGGCCACCGCGGCCGCCAACACCACGTTCAAACTCTCTGAACTCTTGATGACCTGCCATTGTAGCAGCGGTAACCGATCTAACAACTGCGCCACTTGTTGTCTCATGCAGGCGTTGCGACCGCAGCGCCATATCTGGCTGTTTACCTACCTCTGTATTAGAATACGCATACCTGTACCAGTTTTTTTCCCCTTCTGTGTATTTTCTTTTACTTTCAGTTTTTTGAGAAAGTTTGTGTAACTCGTTGTTTATTTATTAAAATATACATTTAATCTGTTGTGTGCAACAATTTTGTTCAGTACAGTTCACTTAAGTAAAATTCTTCACTGATGATTTATTTTTGTTGCACCTACTTAATAAATTATAAAATTTGCTGAAACTATGTACGATTTTATTTTATTTTATTTATTTATTTATTTATTTATTTTTTTTTTTTTTTTTGAGGTCGGTGGGTGGTGGGCAGCTTAGGCACTTCTGCCAAGGGCACAGTACGACCTCGGTACGGCTCTGGACTGGCGCCATGCTAATGCTGAAAGATCTGTACTGGCAGGCGCCTGCAGGTAGAGGCCATCTGCCCCCGACAGCCGATGTCCAGACTTTGAAGAGCCAGTACTAAGTGAGGAACTTAGGAACGTAGTAGGGTCCTCTCCCTGTCACTTCCGTACAGACCGCAGAGGCAACATTAGACTATTTGTACAGCGTACAGTGATATCTAAACAGTGATTTCTACCGCGCTCCTTAGGAGATAGAATGGAAAGTAAAACAAGTACGTAGTACAGTGACAAGTACCCGCTGCCGTGCACTTCACAGTGCTTTTGATGCACGTACAAGTGGGTGTGGACGCTAGTCCTGCGCCTGTAATGAGCAGAGGACGTCACAGGGGCGTCCCACACGTGTCACGTTGTTGTCTATTTTCATCTCCAAATTCTCTAGCCAGCTGCCTCTCGAAGTGTCTATCATGTCTCGTGGAGCACCCTGTTTCAAAACAAACGGCCTCTCGCGCCGGCCGCTCAGCCACGACGGTCGCGCGAGGCGACGTGGGCGCCGGTGCCTTCCTAGCGAGCAGGCTAAGGGCCGGGCGGCGGCGATGCGTGAAACTGACTTTCAACATGCAAATCGCCTCTGCACCGGGTGAGCCAGCTGCGCCTGTGGCAGCTGTCCTCTGCACTGCGACCGGCGTCCGCGAGAGGCGCCACATTTTCGCGGGCCCAGCTGACTAATCAAAGTTCGTGATTAAAACGAAACCTGTCTCACAAATTGAGTACAACATTTCTGCATTTTCTCTTTCCGCTGTCGGTACCCAGCACTACGTTTCCATCATAGCGCCTGGATCCAATTGAAAAGGTAGTATCGCGGCGTATCCAAAAGGGCGTGGACGACGGACGCAGCGCTAGCCCGCTGTCGCTGCCGTCGCCTCCGGTGTGCAGCAGCTGCCCGCCCCCGCACGGCTGCGGCGGCCCGAGCCCCCCTGAGTCTGCCTCTGCCTGCTGTAATCAGGCGTCGGTCCCCCTCTACAGTTCCCGTCATTACCAAATTTACGAGTCCTTCGGGCCTGAAGATGTGTCTCATTAACCGACTATTTCTTTTAGCCAAAGTGTGAAACAATGCGTTAACCAATGCGCCAGCCGGACGCAGCGTTTGTCGAACCTGCGCTGAGTATCTCGACACGCCTCTCGGCCGAACCACATTCCCGCCTAACGCCACCTATCCGCAGTCCGTGTCTAACTCCTCCCTGCTCCCTAGTTTGATGTTCCCCAAGAGGTCGACGTTAGGGCGCATCCGCACTGAGTGTGGTAAATCCTTTGTTCATCGAGGCGATCGGTGTGTGTTCTTTCAGGCCGGCCGAATTTGCCGAAAAATAAATGTGTTGCATTACTTGAATGTTCCTCGTGTACGTTGGAAGACGTGCACTTCATTCACCATTCAGTGCTCGTATTTCATATTTATAATCCCAGCATTCTGGTACTCGGTAAAATAATAATTCAGGTAATATTAATAATTTCTATGGGTTGACTGATTCATTTGACGATTTTTACAGTTTGTCTCACGCTGATCTGTGGGAGGAGCTTGGCGCCAGGAATTTTCTTTATTTATGGGCGAGGGGAGCAGTCTTCCTAGCAGCCATGATGGTTCCCTGTATCCCATCCTTTTTCCGATCGCCAGGGTAGCACGTGGTGTCGCTTGAACATTAAGTAGTGGACAAAGTTTCTCCTGTTCTCAGTTCCCCAACCTGCCTTACCAACCTTGTAACCGCTATTTTTGCTCGATTTTAACGTCGCGAGGTCGCCTCCCTGTGAGATTCCGGCGCTCTGGCCAGTTCAGGTGCGCACCCGTTTTTCGCGGGTGGGCGCCATTCGCCCTCCGCGGATGAGTGGTGGTCAAAGGGGCAGTAGGGCAGTTATAGTGTGACCGTGCCGGAGACCGGAGGTGCTGCTTCCAGGAGATGAAGTTCGGTAAGCATGAGCGCCGACGTGCACTACAGATTCGCGCCCTGCGGCCCAGAGGGAACCTGATACGTCATTGTGAATAGTTTCGTGTCTTGCGGGTTTTATTTCTTTAGTACGGGAGGCTACCGAACGATTCACGCACAGTAGCATCCTCTTAGTCTTTGGCTAATTCCTGATGGTGGTCGTTGCACTCCTGCAACCCCTTCCTTTACTAAATGGGATTCTATTTGATAATACGGCGATCGTTACTAAAATTCCTTTCCTCCTGCTATCGTGGCGGGTTATAAACGTACGTTGGGGCAGGCTGCTGAACTCGAATCTCTCTTCCCCCCCATTCCCATTTGGTTCTAGTATTGTTCGATTCTCAACTGTTTAATAAATGAGTCCGTTAATCTTACATTCTCTCTCTTTTCATACGTGAACTCGCCCCTAGTGTAACAGAATAATGCAGAATTATTTTTGGGTCATCAGTCTACTGACTGGTTGGATGCGGCCCGCCACGAATTCCCTTCCTGTGCTAACTTCTTCATCTCAGAGCAGCACTTGCAACCTACGTCCTCAATTATTTGCTTGACGTATTCCTCCAATCTCTGTCTTCCTCTACAGTTTTTGCCCTCTACAGCTCCCTCTAGTACCATGGAAGTCATTCCCTCATGTCTTAGCAGATGTCTTATCATCCTGTCCCTTCTTCTTATCAGTGTTTTCCACATATTCATTTCCTCGCCGATTCTGCGTAGAACCTCCTCATTCCTTACCATATCAGTCCACCTAATTTTCAACATTCGTCTATAGCACCACATCTCAAATGCTTCGATTCTCTTCTGTTCCGGTTTTCCCACAGTCCATGTTTCACTACCGTACAATGCTGTACTCCAGACGTACATCCTCAGAAATTTCTTCCTCAAATTAAGGCCGGTATTTGATATTAGTAGACTTCTCTTGGCCAGAAATGCCTTTTTTGCCATAGCGAGTCTGCTTTGGATGTCCTCCTTGCTCCGTCCGTCATTGGTTATTTTACTGCCTAGGTTGCAGAATTCCTTAACTTCATTGACTTCGTGACCATCAATCCTGGTGTTAAGTTTCTCGCTGTTCTCATTTCTACTACTTCTCATTACCTTCGTCTTTCTCCGGTTTACTCTCAAACCATACTGTGTACTCATTAGACTGTTCATTCCGTTCAGCAGATCATTTAATTCTTCTTCACTTTCACTCAGGATAGCAATGTCATCAGCGAATCGTATCATTGATATCCTTTGACCTTGTATTTTAATTCCACTCCTGAACCTTTTTTTTATTTCCATCATTGCTTCCTCGATGTGCAGATTGAAGGGTAGGGGCGAAAGGCTACAGCCTTGTCTTACACCCTTCTTAATACGAGCACTTCTTTCTTGATCGTCCACTCATTATTCCCTCTTGGTTGTTGTACATATTGTATATGACCCGTCTCTCCCTATAGCTTACCCCTACTTTTTTCAGAATCTCGAACAGCTTGCCCCATTTTATATTGTCGAACGCTTTTTCCAGGTCGACAAATCCTATGAAAGTATCTTGATTTTTCTTTAGCCTTGCTTCCATTATTAGCCGTAACGTCAGAATTGCTTCTCTCGTCCCTTTACTTTTCCTAAAGCCAAACTGATCGTCACCTAGCGCATTCTCAATTTTCTTTTCAATTCTTCTGTATATTTTTCTTGTAAGCAGCTTCGATGCGTGAGCTGTTAAGCTGATTGTGCTATAATTCTCGCACTTGTCAGCTCTTGCCGTCTTTGGAATTGTGTGGATGATGCTTTTCCGAAAGTCAGATGGTATATCGCCAGACTCATAAATTCTACACACCAACGTGAATAGTCGTTTTGTTGCCACTTCCCCCAATGATTTTAGAAATTCTGATGGAATGTTATCTATCCCTTCTGCATTATTTGACCGTAAGTCCTCCAGAGCTCTTTTAAATTCCGGTTCTAATACTGGATCCCCTATCTCTCCTAAATCGACTCCTGTTTCTTCTTCTATCACATCAGACAATTCTTCACCCTCATAGAGGCTTTCAATGTATTCTTTCCACCTATCTGCTCTCTCCTCTGCATTTAACAGTGGAATTCCCGTTGCACTCTTAATGTTACCACCGTTGCTTTTAATGCCACCAAAGGTTGTTTTGACTTTCCTGTATGCTGAGTCTGTCCTTCCGACAATCATATCTTTTTCGATGTCTTCACATTTTTCCTGCACTTCCTATTTATTTCATTCCTCAGCGACTTGTATTTCTGTATTCCTGATTTTCCTGGAACACGTTTGTACTTCCTCCTTTCATCAATCAACTGAAGTATTTCTTCTGTTACCCATGGTTTCTTCGCAGCTACCTTCCTTGTACCTATGTTTTCCTTCCCAACTTATGTGATGGCCCTTTTTAGAGATGTCCATTCCTCTTCAACTGTACTGCCTACTGCGCTATTCCTTATGGCTGTATCTATAGCGTTAGACAACTTCAAACGAATCTCGTCATTCCTTAGTACTTCCGTATCCCACTTCTTTGCGTATTGATTCTTCCTGACTAATGTCTTGAACTTCAGCCTACTCTTCATCACAACTATATTGTGATCTGAGTCTACATCTGCTCATGTGTACGCCTTACAATCCAGTATCTGATTTCGGAATCTCTGTCTGACCATGATGTAATCTAATTGAAATCTTCCCGTATCTCCCGGCCTTTTCGAAGTATACCTCCTCCTCTTGTGATTCTTGAACAGGGTATTCGCTATTACGAGCTGAAACTTGTTACAGAACTCAATTAGTCTTTCTCCTCTTTCATTCCTTGTCCCAAGCCCATATTCTCCTGTAACGTTTTCTTCTACTCCTTCCCCTACAACTGCATTTCAGTCGCCCATGACTATTAGCCCCCCCCATGAACCATGGACCTTGCAGTTGGTGGGGAGGCTCGCGTGCCTCAGCGATACAGATAGCCGTACCGTAGGTACAACCATAACGGAGGGGTATCTGTTGAGAGGCCAGACAAACGTGTGGTTCCTGAAGAGGGGCAGCAGCCTTTTCAGTAGTTGCAAGGGCAACAGTCTGGATGATTGACTGATCTGGCCTTGTAACAATAACCAAAACGGCCTTGCTGTGCTGGTACTGCGAACGGCTGAAAGCAAGGGGAAACTACGGCCGTAATTTTTCCCGAGGGCATGCAGCTTTACTGTATGATTAAATGATGATGGCGTCCTCTTGGGTAAAATATTCCGGAGGTAAAATAGTCCCCCATTCGGATCTCCGGGCGGGGACTACTCAAGAGGATGTCGTTATCAGGAGAAAGGAAACTGGCGTTCTACGGATCGGAGCGTGGAATGTCAGATCCCTTAATCGGGCAGGTAGGTTAGAAAATTTAAAAAGGGAAATGGATAGGTTAAAGTTAGATATAGTGGGAATTAGTGAAGTTCGGTGGCAGGAGGAACAAGACTCCTGGTCAGGTGACTACAGGGTTATAAACACAAAGTCAAATAGGGGTAATGCAGGAGTAGGTTTAATAATGAATAGGAAAATAGGAATGCGGGTAAGCTACTACAAACAGCATAGTGAACGCATTATTGTGGCCAAGATAGATACGAAGCCCACGCCTACTACAGTAGTACAAGTTTATATGCCAACTACCTCTGCAGATGACGAAGAAATTGAAGAAATGTATGATGAAATAAAAGAAATTATTCAGATAGTGAAGGGAGACGAAAATTTAATAGTCATGGGTGACTGGAATTCGAGTGTAGGAAAAGGGAGAGAAGGAAACGTAGTAGGTGAATATGGATTGGGGCTAAGAAATGAAAGAGGAAGCCGCCTGATAGAATTCTGCACAGAGCACAACTTAATCATAGCTAACACTTGGTTTAAGAATCATGATAGAAGGTTGTATACATGGAAGAACCCTGGAAATACTAAAAGGTATCAGATAGATTATATAATGGTAAAACAGAGATTTAGGAACCAGGTTTTAAATTGTAAGACATTTCCAGGGGCAGATGTGGACTCTGACCACAATCTATTGGTTATGACCTGTAGATTAAAACTGAAGAAACTGCAAAAAGGTGGGAATTTAAGGAGGTGGGACCTGGTTAAACTGAAAGAACCAGAGGTTGTACGGAGTTTCAGGGAGAGCATAAGGGAACAATTGAAAGGAATGGGGGAAAGAAATACAGTAGAAGAAGAATGGGTAGCTCTGAGGGATGAAGTAGTGAAGGCAGCAGACGATCAAGTAGGTAAAAAGAAGAGGGTTAGTAGAAATCCTTGGGTAACAGAAGAAATATTGAATTTAATTGATGAAAGGAGAAAATATAAAAATGCAGTAAATGAAGCAGGCAAAAAGGAATACAAACGTCTCAAAAATGAGATCGACAGGAAGTGCAAAATGGCTAAGCAGGGATGGCTAGAGGACAAATGTAAGGATGTAGAGGCTTATCTCACTAGGGGTAAGATAGATACTGCCTACAGGAAAATTAAAGAGACCTTTGGAGATAAGAGAACCACATGTATGAACATCAAGAGCTCAGATGGAAACCCAGTTCTAAGCAAAGAAGGGAAAGCAGAAAGGTGGAAGGAGTATATAGAGGGTCTATACAAGGGCGATGCACTTGAGGACAATATTATGGAAATGGAAGAGGATGTAGATGAAGATGAAATGGGAGATATGATACTGCGTGAAGAGTTTGACAGAGCACTGAAGGACCTGAGTCGAAACAAGGCCCCCGGAGTAGACAACATTCCATTGGAACTACTGACGGCCTTGGGAGAGCCAGTCCTGACAAAACTCTACCATCTGGTGAGCAAGATGTATGAAACAGGCGAAATACCCTCAGACTTCAAGAAGAATATAATAATTCCAATCCCAAAAAAAGCAGGTGTTGACAGATGTGAAAATTACCGAACAATCAGTTTAATAAGCCACAGCTGCAAAGTACTAACACGAATTCTTTACAGACGAATGGAAAAACTAGTAGAAGCCGACCTCGGGGAAGATCAGTTTGGATTCCGTAGAAATACTGGAACACGTGAGGCAATACTGACCTTACGACTTATCTTAGAAGAAAGATTAAGGAAAGGCAAACCTACGTTTCTAGCATTTGTAGACTTAGAGAAAGCTTTTGACAATGTTGACTGGAATACTCTCTTTCAAATTCTAAAGGTGGCAGGGGTAAAATACAGGGAGCGAAAGGCTATTTACAATTTGTACAGAAACCAGATGGCAGTTATAAGAGTTGAGGGACATGAAAGGGAAGCAGTGGTTGGGAAGGGAGTAAGACAGGGTTGTAGCCTTCCCCGATGTTATTCAATTTCTATATTGAGCAAGCAGTAAAGGAAACAAAAGAAAAATTCGGAGTAGGTATTAAAATCCATGGAGAAGAAATAAAAACTTTGAGGTTCGCCGATGACATTGTAATTCTGTCAGAGACAGCAAAGGACTTGGAAGAGCAGTTGAACGGAATGGATGGTGTCTTGAAGGGAGGATATAAGATGAACATCAACAAAAGCAAAACGAGGATAATGGAATGTAGTCGAGTTAAGTCGGGTGATGCTGAGGGTATTATATTAGGAAATGAGACACTTAAAGTACTAAAGGAGTTTTGCTATTTGGGGAGCAAAATAACTGATGATGGACGAAGTAGAGAGGATATAAAATGTAGACTGGCAATGGCAAGGAAAGCGTTTCTGAAGAAGACAAATTTGTTAACATCGAGTATAGATTTAAGTGTCAGGAAGTTATTTCTGAAAGTATTCGTATGGAGTGTAGCCATGTATGGAAGTGAAACATGGACGATAAATAGTTTGGACAAGAAGAGAATAGAAGCTTTTGAAATGTGGTGCTACAGAAGAATGCTGAAGATTAGATGGGTAGATCACATAACTAGTGAGGAAGTATTGAATAGGATTGGGGAGAAGAGAAGTTTGTGGCACAACTTGACCAGAAGAAGGGATCGGTTGGTAGGACATGTGATGAGGCATCAAGGGATCACCAATTTAGTATTGGAGGGCAGCGTGGAGGGTAAAAATCATAGGGGGAGACCAAGAGATGAATACACTAAGCAGATTCAGAAGGATGTAGGTTGCAGTAGGTACTGGGAGATGAAGAAGCTTGCACAGGATAGAGTAGCATGGAGAGCTGCATCAAACCAGTCTCAGGACTGAAGACCACAACAACAACAATGACTATTAGATTTTCGTGCCCCTTTACATACTGCATTACCCTTTCAATATCCTCATACACTTTCTCTATCTGTTCATCTTCAGCTTGCGACGTCGGCATGTATACCTGAACTATCGTTGTCGGTGTTGGTCTGCTGTCGATTCTGATTAGAACAACCCGGTCACTGAACTGTTCACCCTCTGCCCTACCTTCCTATTCATAACGAATCCTACACCTTTTATACCATTTTCTGCTGCTGTTGATATTACCTGTTACTCATCTGACCAGAAATCCTTGTCTTCCTTCCACTTCACTTCACTGACCCCTAGTATATCTAGATTGAGCCTTTGCATTTCTCTTTTCAGATTTTCTAGTTTCCCTACCACGTTCAAGCTTCTGACATTCCACGCCCCGACTCGTAGAACGTTATCCTTTCGTTGATTATTCAATCTTTTTGTCATGGTAACCTGCCCCTTGGCAGTCCCCTCCTGGAGATCCGAATGGGGGACTATTCCGGAATCTTTTGCCAATGGAGAGATCATCGTGACACATCTTCAAATACAGACCACATGTCCTGTGGATACACGTTACGTGTCTTTAATACGGTGGTTTCCATTGCCTTCTGCATCCTCATGTCGTTGATCATTGCTGATTCTTCCACCTTTAGGGGCAATTTCCCACCCCTAGGACAAGAGAGTGCCCTGAACCTCTATCCGCTCCTCCGTCCTCTTTGACAAGGCCGTTGGCAGAATGAGGCTGACTTCTTACGCCGGAAGTCTTTAGCCGCCAATGCTGATTATTTATCAAAATTTAGGCAGTGGCGGGGATCGAACCTGGGACCGATGACGTTTTGATTATGAATCAAAGACGCTACCCCTAGACGACGGGTGCGACGTCGCAGAATTATAGCGGTAATTGTAAGGTCGTGCAGGTTTCGCGCCACTAACGATAGTATAAAGATTCAGTATCGCGCGCCTGGCACGACCATTGCACGCATGGCACCGATAACCGTAGTAATCATGTTCAACTATTCCCCATTGATAAACCGGGAAGTGTTGACGGCTCAGTGCGAGCACGTGAGCACTAAATCCACTCGATGTGGTGGAAGTAGTGGCCTCTGTTTTACCTTGCTGGTTTAGACAAAAAATATCGAGAATCACAGCCCCTACAGCAAGGAATAGTAACATGTAAAATAAAAACGAGCCACCGCTTTTAATGTCCTTCAGCAGGTACAGAGTAACGTTGTGTTGTATCCCGCGCCCACCGAACCTCTCAAGTTATCGGGCCAATCTTTCGTCCACCGTCTCTGGACTTCGGTCGGCGCCGCCTGTATTTCAGCAATTCGACAGAAAGTCTGAACCGTGGACGAGCTACACTCCCTGCCTGGAAGAATATTTGATTGCCCTCGACATCACAGGGGACGAACACCGGTGTGCGTACTTCGTCGCGTGTGTAGGACCGGACATCTTTCAGCTCCTCCGACAGTTAAACTCTGTTGGTAATAGCTGAAGTGACCGCCGTATCGTAAAGACGGAGCAGTTCATCCCGCAGTTTTTCTTTCAGGGTGAATGGCACACTACCTGCTTTGCACAAACGAGGGGAGCTGTACGCAGGACGTTGGTATGCGCTTCGAATTTTGCAACTCTATACGTGAGGGATGAAAAACATACGAAAATTTTTCTATCAATCTTGTCACATAAGAACTGTGGCCACGAAGTGGATGGCAGGTTCTGCACCTTGAATCTCGAGGCCCAGAACGGCGAATAAGTCCATTCCCAGAAAGCTGAGGTGATGGCGTTCACCTAGCATCGAGACACAGTTCTGAGGAATATGATATTACAGCCTGAAACTGTCCTTTGATCTCGATGATGGCGTTTGTGTAGCCGGGTAGAGACTGACTAAATAGCCCAAGGTCGAGTACGTGGCCCGATCGATAATGCTAGCGGAGGAACCAGAGTCAACCTGGAAAGTGACTGGGTGTCGTTTAAAGGGTAGGGAAAGATGCAAGGAACCGGTGGCATAGAGCAATATAGCACAGCTGAAGCTGATGAGATGGTAACTTTCTCTGGGACGCCGGTGGACGTGAAAGATCGCGTCGGGTATGATGTGTCGCCGCCATCGCCCCACGTATTGCAGTAGACTGCCATTTTAAGAGCCAACTGGTAGAGCTCCCGACTTGCCACATTTGCTACACTTGCAGCCCACTAACTTAGCATTGAGCTGTAAGGTTACAGTTAGGTGGTTTCTTATTCTACGACTGGATACAACTGTGTAAGCTGTAATGACATTGTTTAATATTCCAATCTTGTCACGAAAATATAGGCTTTTACATAGTTTACAATGTGACAATGTTAAGACAGTTGTAAGAATGATGCACCTCGTCCTCTGAAAATGAACTAATCCTAAACACAACAGTATTAAATTTTAACTCTCAGAAAGTTAAATCATCCTAAACACAACAATATTAAATTTTAACTAGAAATTTCTTTACAAAATTATTCTTACGATTACTTTATGATGTTGGCCAGTACTGTGATAAATCATCCGATACTGGTTCAAAGTTCGGTACTATTTTTAGGATGACGATCAAGTCCACAGGGGATGGTTAGTTTTGTGGCAAATTGAGCAAAAGATTATACAAGGTCGCCAGACTTTACAGTGGACGCAAGCTGGTGAACCAACAAGTTTACACCTCTGCACGTGGTATTTACCTTAGCTGCAGTGAACTGTAGTCTGCCTGGCTGCTCTCGCCCTCTGAAATTCCTATAAAACTAATTAAACCTTTGCTGTATTTTCCAGCACAAACTCTCCCTATGTTTCTCGATATGCGAGAAAAGAAGAACTCATCTCTAGTCTCAGACTGTGGCGATATACACGCGAATGGCTGGAGCAGCGTGCATATTATAATGCCCTCTCAGTTCTCTCTAGAACCATTAACTAACTGGCTGGTTCGTTCCTCCACAGTTGGAGCTCAACGACGCTACAGCTAATTTCTAGCTGGATGTCAGCCGCTGTGAATGCAGTGTTCACACAAATTTCTTCTCTGCGTCGTACAGAGCGTTCTGTGCACCGTTCTACACTAGACGCCAGTTCAGAGAAGAGGCCTCGAAAATTTCCGTCTTGTCTTACTCATAGCCGAACTGTCTTCCCACCTGGGTTCTTTTGTTCTCCGCATCACAGCTTTTTTCGACCTCTTTTTTTCGTCCTCTTATTTTGTGAAAACTATCTGTACCAATTGCAAGAGTTATACCATTAAACTGCATCAAAATCTTGGCACTTTACTCCTTCTCAGTGTGTTTCTGCCAATCGCAAGTTTTGTGCCGCTCTAGACGCCTAAAACGTTACACGTGTGTATCACATGTGTACCACTCACAGTTTACATGATCGAATGTGTCACTGGTTTTGTTCGTATCCTTTTGGAATTCTGAAATGCAGCTTTCTAAAGCTTTTTCTGTCCTCCTCCTGGTGGCTCAGCCCATTACTCTCTCTACTGTCTGAGTCACCTGGTTGGTCAGTCATTGACTGTCACCTAGGACGCCCCTTAAATGGTTTTAATGGTACCCCCTGTGGCAAGGCATTCGCTTCTGCCCACCCTGGCTTCCAAACCAAAATATTTCCTCTCAGTCCTTGTTCCACCTACTCATAGACATGCATTATTTAGGATTGGTGTGTTAGTACTGCCGATTGAGTGTCATTGCGTTACATACTGATAGGCAAATTTGCTCATTGCTGCTAAATTAAGTTAGGTGTCATATTCCACTTCCCATTGCGTTGTATAAAGTTCTTATGTAAGGTGCAAAACTGACCTTCATTTATTCTTCCACCTTACATATTCTCCTCCGTGTTTAATTTTGCGTTAGGTCAATCAATGGTTGAGAAACTGATTAAAGTCAGTGCAAAATTGGTTGCAACTGCTGACTGTAGCAATTGACATACTCACTGACCAACTTCCTTTTTTAATCTTGTACATGGCTGCACGTTCAGAGAGCGTGAATAGTTACTATTGAAAGAAAATCAGCCCTCGGTCACTATTTTTAACAAATCAACCTGGTTTCGACACTGCTAGGAGTGTCTTCCTCAGAATTTAAATCAAATAATGGTCTATATTCTATAACATGATCACATAATTGTGACTAAAATGTATGATAGAGTATAAGTACGGAATGGTCGTGAAAGACTGGCAGTACTTATATGTCATTTATAAAATAATAAAAATGCCAAAAGAACATTAGTCACAAAAATATTAAAGATAAAGAAAACTGTGATGGCGAGCCACTAAGGGCTGCTCATTACTTGCGTGGTTCAGGTTGCAAAATGGACTCGAAACCAGGTTAATTTATTAAAAATAGTGACTGAGCGCTGATTTTCTTTCAATTTTCCTTTTTTAATGTTTTATATATCTTAAACAGAGGTTCGATCTAGTCAACTTGTCTTTTTATTTGACATTGTACTCGATTTCCTGTCTATGTATTAGAGCCCTTAAGTGATTTCGTTTTTTCTTTTAAATTTTGACATTCATTCACTGATCAGCTTTTTGCTTATTTAATTTATGTTAAATGATGATGGATATGTATTGAAGCCAAAGAAACCTTCATTTAATATTATCCTCCCCTCTTTTACAATACATTTTACTTTCCTCTAGCTGTAATATCAATCATAATGTATGAAATTTTCATTTCTTACAATAAGGCTTTTACATTTAATTCTAAACTCAACCTCCCATGATTTAACAGACATAATGCTACTCATAATCATGTATACATTCCCCAAAAATCTTAATTCTCTGCATTATAACTTTACAAAAATTTTCAAATTTGACTTTCACAAACATATTACAGTTCTAATCCTACTAATTACTTTACAAAATTCACATTGACATCATTGAATAGTTAACCCATTCATATTTATCTACCCTACACTTTTGATGCACGCATTACACACTAGAATCTCAACCTCCCAAAAATGTTAACATTAGATTTTCTTAATTTAAACATGTTGAAAAATATAAAATATGAGGAAATATTATTATGTCAAGATAAAATTAAACTTATCATAGTTAATAAAGATCTACTGCTAACACATAAAAGTTTTCAAATTCAAATATTTTTAAACACAATCAAAATTATCTTTTATCATTCTGATTGTAGTCTGTGCCAGACAGTTCTTTCTCCTAGGTCTTCATTGAACTTTTCAGTTTTTCTTCATGCGGTTCGACGTGTCTCCGTCTAACGTGGAATGACGGTCGGCTGTGTGCCTTGCAGCATTTCCGTTGAGCATGATGTACATAATATGTCTCTCCATTTTGGTATTTATAGAATAAAAGCAGTATTGCTTTATATAATTGGCGTACAATTTACTTACATTATACTTTATAGTACTTGAACAAGATGTAAAACACCATATGTATATTGTACGTAAACGTTACACAGAAATAATTAGCGACACATTACATGTATATTTTCAGAAAAACCGCACAATCAACACATGTTTAGTGAAGGTAAATTAAAATGAAAAAAAAAAATTAATTCAAATATTTTGTTCTCCTTCGACTTTAATTCCCTTTCCAAATTGCGTTGTTTTCCTTTATGTAACATGAGGAACAGTCCACAATCCCTCTCACTCTCTTAGTGAACCACTGCTTCCCCTTCATGTCCATTGACTCTTATAACTGCAGTCTGCTTGCTCTACAACTTTTAGATAACGTTACACTTCCTGTATTTTATCCCTCCTACCATTAAAACTCCATCGAACTTACTCCATTAAACATTGTCGAAAGCTTCTCTTTACCTACAAGTAGTTTAAACGTATTTTTGCTTCTCTTCAGTCTATCTACTGCGATAGTCCATCAATAAAATCAAGTAATAAGAGGGAAACCGAAAAGTTTTAACTGTCACCTCAAAGGAACATCCTTTTGGCTATTGTAGCGGCGTGTTATGATACTGTGGCGGGGGATTTAAATGTGTATAAAGAAGGCAGGCAAATACATAGAAATATGATGCACATAATACGCCTCTACATTTTAGTATTCACGCGTAAAAAGCAAAGAAAATGTGAATTACGCGACTTAAGTACGTGCTCAATATAGTAACTGAAGTATTGTGAGAGTTAAAAGATTTGTTATCTGCTACTGTCTCGTTCGATGAACTCTTCAATGAGCAATTCTGCTGAGCGCACGTGATGGAGGGAACGCCATAAGACACGAAAGCAAATGAAACAACAAATGACCAGAGGACAGTGACAACTGTTGGATGCGAGGTCCGCCATTTGTGCAAAACACCGTTTTTCTCATTACGCAAACATGTTTCGGCACCATTGTGCCATCATCAGTGGGTTTCGTTTTTATTTATTCCAAAATGTGACAATTTTTGTTAAATGCTTATAACATTATGTGCATTTTTACTTCAAACAACAGATCGTTTCTTTTTGTAAATACCCTTACATTTGGTGTGCATAAATTTGCTGGATCACTTTTGTGTTAATTACTACTTCATCTGCAACCAAACGATGTTGATGAGAAAGTTTTTTTCTGGGAGTTAACCCATCTTCTAGAATGTAATTTAGTTTTCGCGACTATTTTCGTATTTACTTACGTTTTCGTGTGGCAAGCACTTCCATTCTCCGCATCATGCTTAGATAGTGTGATGCACACCTAACTATAACGAGTATTTTCCACAAATAACGTAGTAAAACACTTTTCACTACACCAGAACAGTGTGATTGTGGTTTGTTATGAGTCCCAGCCAAGTCAGTGTTCATTTGTTCACCAGAGAGTTCGGCGCCAGATTTGAATTTTGTTTGCACTTTATCTTTGTGTGTGTGTGTGTGTGTGTGTGTGTGTGTGTGTGTGTGCGCGTCTGTGTGTGTTTTCTGTGTGCTTGTTAGCTGTGTGTGTTGTCTTTTTATGGTATTCCTTTTGTGTGTAAGTAGTGCGTCTTTGCAGATTTTAGTATATCTTTTGTCGTGTGTGTGTCTGCGTGTGCGTGCGTGTGCGTGTGCATGTGTGTAGACTTTATCATTTTGTGCTGTTTTTATTTGTAAAGTTCCTTTAATGTGTTAAATTTTCTCGAAGACAAAACATCACAAAACTGATCAGTGACCCAACAGCAAGATACCAGAAAAACATTCAACAGACACTCAAAAACATCAATAATACATTCTCAAAAGGCCAGGTAAACAGGTTGACACAGAAAAATCCAATAGCACCCACCCTAAATGCCCTGCCAAAGGTTCAAAAGGATAATATCCCATTAAGACCCGTCATTAACTTCCGAAATGCTCCATCCTACCACCCAGCCTCGTGGAGATGGGACTTGCGAATGCACAGCCAATCCATCTGTCACACGGCAGTATTAACCTCAGGCTTTCCCTGGCTACAAGCAGGCTCACAACAGTTATCATCATTATCATCATCATCATCACCATCATCAACAGCAACTACAAGTAACGCTCACAGTAACACGTCTTAATACCTCGGACGCGCAAGACTGCAAAGTACTGCACGCGTAAATGAAGACGCAGTGCTCCTGGCGATGGAAAATGGTGTGCCCTAGGGCACCACTTTCACAGCCAGTTGGTTTCCTGGAAGCAATCACAATTTCCATGCCTCCATCTGCATATTAAAAGAAGCTGTCTGACTAGCTTAATGATGTCAAACAGGCAGTTTGACTTGCTTTTTCGGGATTTTCTAATAATTTAGCATTCGTAAAATTTAATTCGTATTCGTCCACACGAAAAAGAAAACGAGAAAAAAGAATGTCATTTAAGTACACAGGTGAAACTGCGGTGCTGAGGGGGGCACTACAGTTTACGGTGGAGAGTAACGTAATACTGGGGAAAGAGACTCCAGCGACAGCAAATGTAGCAGAGACCATGCCATCACAAGGGATCCGTCAGAAAATCTTTGGAAGGGTAGACGAGTGAGAAAAAGCTTTGAGGCAGGTAGGACAAATAGAAAATTGCGGCTGATTGGAGGTTTTTCAAATGTGGTTCTTGTTAAAATACTGTTTTAATCAGATACTTTTTTCTTTTTCTTTCTTTTCCTTATTATTCACATCAAAGATAGAATTTCCGTAGCGCAGGTTTTATGTTTCATAAATAACACTATATGACCAAAGATACCCTATCATAAATGTGGCGTATGTCCACCCTTCTTCACCTTTATGGTGGAATGAATTCTGTAAGCGTCTTTTTCAGTGAGGTGGCTGAACGTCTGCGTAGGAATGGCACTTCAGTCATCCTCAAGAGCAGAAACCAGAAAAAGTATTGATGTTGAACACTGGGGTCAGAGGCGAAGTTTCCCTAAGGGCCCCAGCATTCCTTTCTTGGGTACAGGCTTGGTGATCCTGGAGTTCCTGACCTAGGAATGTGTTACTTGCCAGTCCTCTGTCACCATAAGCTCTGCGCATGCTTCAGCGAACACTGGACGGCGCGGTGACGGAATGTTGTGTGTCACAGGGAATGGGGCGTTTAGCTTAACTGCTCGGATCCTGAGGATGGTAAAAACCTTAGTCTCAAGGTCTGCTGCACATCGATGACTTGGAGTAGTTGTTACTGCGGAACTTCTGGGGAACCTGCAGCACCTTAGTTGTATAAGGCTTCCCTAGGCACGCGAGGCTCTGTCTGCTCGCGGGACAGAGAAAGAACCCTTTACATTTCCTCTTCTTCATCCCAGCGGAATGGGTGAGCTGCTGGTAGGTACGAACACCAAGTCTAACAAGCGGGCAGTCTCAGGAATTGCACATAGTTCTTCATTAGTTAGTAACCGAATGGATGCTGCTGGGGTCAGAACGTAACGCAATAGACAGAAACATTACGAGACCATAGAATTGTAAAATGCTTATGTAATGTCATGCCCATTGGGTGGAGAATCGCTTGTTTAATTATTGCGTTTAGGTGTAATGCAAGAAATTTTGCAACATTAGCGTGAAAGAATTTATTATAATAAAAGAGGAGATATATGACAGAAATTGTGGTATTGATTATTGCGATGTGGGTAGCCATTTCGTTGAGACATTATACCATGAGCTCCATTTTTTTCTAGGATGCCCAAGCTTTGATTAAAATATATGCCACATAAAGGAAATGTGGTCTTGCCAGAGTCGAATGAGTCCATCAGAAATGTGCACAAGCTATTAGTCAGATGCGTTATCCATTACGTTGCGTCAAGAAGTAGAGACGAGAATAAATTATAGCTTAACTGTTAGGTACTAGGGCTCTAATTTCAAGCATAGTTGCAGTGGGTATGATAAATTACGAAAATATTTCTGATGTACGAATAAGAGAAGCACTCGCTTGGCAGGCCACTCATCTAGTAGGCCTGGCTACTAGATGTCACAGATGAGGGTAACCTCCCAACAGATGCTGCTTTATGCTTTATGGGTGGATGAACTGTCATAGCGATAGATTCGTCGTCACCGAAGTGACCGAAGTGATCTTAAACGAAATAAGGTGACCACAGACTTGCCGCTAAAAAAATTGGCTAGAGGAATGTGGAGCATCCGAGGAGGTTATCGACCACTGTACCCCTTTCTTCTTGGTTACCGGCGCGTACTCGTAGTTCTGGCCGCACTTTGGAATTCACGGGTGATCCCTTCCGTTTATTTCAGGCGGTTTTTTACAGTCTCCCTCCGCAGTGCTCGACGTCTCTGTCCGAAGTACATGAGGCCTGGCTGATCTTGGTTTAGGTGTGGTTCTTCCTTTTGTTTACAGTTCACAGTCGCATTACGAACAATCTACATGGGCAGCTAGGGAAGGGTGGAAATGTACCTGCTGGATTTGTTACTCAGGTGACATCCGAGTACTACACTCCTGGAAATGGAAAAAAGAACACATTGACACCGGTGTGTCAGACCCACCATACTTGCTCCGGACACTGCTAGAGGGCTGTACAAGCAATGATCACACGCACGGCACAGCGGACACACCAGGAACCGCGGTGTTGGCCGTCGAATGGCGCTAGCTGCGCAGCATTTGTGCACCGCCGCCGTCAGTGTCAGCCAGTTTGCCGTGGCATACGGAGCTCCATCGCAGTCTTTAACACTGGTAGCATGCCGCGACAGCGTGTACGTGAACCGTATGTGCAGTTGACGGACTTTGAGCGAGGGCGTATAGTGGGCATGCGGGAGGCCGTGTGGACGTACCGCCGAATTGCTCAACACGTGGGGCGTGAGGTCTCCACAGTACATCGATGTTGTCGCCAGTGGTCGGCGGAAGGTGCACGTGCCCGTCGACCTGGGACCGGACCGCAGCGACGCACGGATGCACGCCAAGACCGTAGGATCCTACGCAGTGCCGTAGGGGACCGCACCGCCACTTCCCAGCAAATTAGGGACACTGTTGCTCCTGGGGTATCAGCGAGGACCATTCGCAACCGTCTCCATGAAGCTGGGCTACGGTCCCGCACACCGTTAGGCCGTCTTCCGCTCACGCCCCAACATCGTGCAGCCCGCCTCCAGTGGTGTCACGACAGGCGTGAATGGAGGGACGAATGGAGACGTGTCGTCCTCAGCGATGAGAGTCGCTTCTGCCTTGGTGCCAATGATGGTCGTATGCGTGTTTAGCGCCGTGCAGGTGAGCGCCACAATCAGGACTGCATAAGACCGAGGCACACAGGGCCGACACCCGGCATCATGGTGTGGGGAGCGATCTCCTACACTGGCCGTACACCACTGGTGATCGTCGAGGGGACACTGAATAGTGCACGGTACATCCAAACCGTCATCGAACCCATCGTTCTACCATTCCTAGACCGGCAAGGGAACTTGCTGTTCCAACAGGACAATGCACGTCCGCATGTATCCCGTGCCACCCAACGTGCTCTAGAAGGTGTAAGTCAACTACCCTGGCCAGCAAGATCTCCGGATCTGTCCCCCATTGAGCATGTTTGGGACTGGATGAAGCGTCGTCTCACGCGGTCTGCACGTCCAGCACGAACGCTGGTCCAACTGAGGCGTCAGGTGGAAATGGCATGGGTAGTCGTTCCACAGGACTACATCCAGCATCTCTACGATCGTCTCCATGGGAGAATAGCAGCCTGCATTGCTGCGAAAGGTGGATATACACCGTACTAGTGCCGACATTGTGCATGCTCTGTTGCCTGTGTCTATGTGCCTGTGGTTCTGTCAGTGTGATCATGTGATGTATCTGACCCCAGGAATGTGTCAATAAAGTTTCCCCTTCCTGGGACAATGAATTCACGGTGTTCTTATTTCAATTCCCAGGAGTGTATTCCACTTTTTAAGCCACTGAGCTCTCACCACCGAACCACTCCGCTGTTTCTGTTTTTTTACTGATAACACATTGTTCCCCACCAACCTGTATACTCGTGGCTCCGTCTCTCATGACACGTTGTGGTCAGTTCCGTATTATGTACGGATGTCCGGTTTCTGTTGAATAGACAGTGGACGATCAGTAAGTTGCGAGACCGATTATTGTCGTACGTGAGCGAGGAAATGGCGTGTTTCAGACTGTGTTTTCAAACTAAAACGCGCACTGCTTGCCATGCACAGCGTTGAATTTAAACTTAAGAACATATAGATCAAATTGATTCTTGTTATTAGCGGTTATCTAAGACAACAATAATTTCAAAGCTAAGATTTCTGGACAGTGGAGTAATGCGTTACCAAGCGGATTGTTTTCGATGCATAGAGTGAACTGTGAATTAAAGGTATAAGTACACGCCTGACTAAAAAAGTGAAGCAGTCAGACGACCAGGGGAAACGAAATGAAATTTCGAGATTTGAGAGAATAAATCACAAAATAGTCAGATTTACAAAGACCTCGACATTATGAGTTCACTTATAAGGATGACGGTACACCATCTGGATGCATGCACTGATTCAACAGTAAGAGTGTCACCATGCCGTAGTATCCTCCCCTAAGGAAGTTGGCCCACAACTGTTGTAACTGGTCCTCGATATGCTGGAAACACTGGAAGAGAGTTGACGCGGAAGTTGGTCCAACGCTTGTTCTGTCGGGGACAGATCTGTGGATCTTGGTGATAACCAGAGTACCTAAATGTTACACAGACAGTTCGTAGAGACAACGACCATTTGTGGACGAGCATTGTCCTGCTGAAAAATGGCATCATAATACAGTCGCATGAGAGGTAGCACATGCGGACGCTAGGAGCCCATAGCGTACTTTGGTGCCGTCAAGAACCGGTTAAATCGTTACCAGGTATGAGCCTCTCACCATACCTGATGGCGCCCCACAACATGAAGTCAGAAGTAACGCCGCTGTGTTTCCTCACAACACTGGGAAGAACGGGATCGCCGCCCAGGTCGCCGTATCGCTCGCCCATGATGGTCAGGCGAGGTCCTGCACAGTCGCGATTCGTGCTGAACACCGCGCGACGCTATTCACCAACTGTCCATGCTTCCCAATCACCAAGTCATTCTGAACGGGGCCGTTTGTGTTGCGCAAGGTGTGAAGGGCCACCTCGTCACGACATAGTAGCATCTTCAACCTACGTCCTCAATTACTCAGTTATTTCCTGGATGTAGTCCGACCTCTGTTTTCTATACAGTTTTTGATGGCTCTCGATCTTCCACCATAATAGAGTCCATCAACATGAGGTGGCAAATATGAGGTAGACAAGGAGGTGGAAACGTGGGTTCTACTATGCCAAGACTGCTTGGTAGCTACAACAGGAAAACACAATTAATCAGCAGGAGTACAAAACAAGAAAGTATTTATTACTTAACTTTGCTATAGTCCATGATCAGTTGGTTGACAATTATAGAAGACGCGACTAGACTAAGCGTCTGTAGAATGACCTAATTGACAAGTCACAAATCTTGCAGTGACGAATTAATCTCTCGTAATCTTGAATGTCGAATCTGGTGAATTTGAAGATTAACTTGGAACGGAGCTACAAACACTTGATGGTAGCAATGACTGAGCTGCAGACGATGACTAACATCGGCGCTGGCTACGAACTGTAGACTGGCACAACTGCACTACTCTGCTGCTGCACATGAAGTGGCCTAGCGGAGCCTCGCGGCGAGCATAAGTACTGCGACTGGCTGTGTAGTCTTTGGCTAACACAGCCGGTCTTCTGTTCCGTTTATCGAGAGAATCGCATCTGGCTAATCTCTCAGGCGGTGATGTGATCGTATGACTGATGACATCACAGCTTTTACCCTCTACCAAGGAAGTTATTCCCTGATATCTTAACAGACTTTCCTTTACTCTCCGATTCTGCGCAGAGCCTCGTCGTTCCTTACCTTATCAATTCATCCAAAGTTCAACATTCGTCTGCACCAAGAGATGTCAAATGCTTCCGTTTTCTTTGTTCCGGTTCTCCAATTGACCGCGTTTCGCTACCATACAGTACTGTGCTTCAAAGGTACATTATCAGAAATTTCTTCCTCAAATTGAGGCCTACATTTGAAATTAGTAGACTTCTTTTAGCAAGGAATGCCCTTTTTGGTAGCTATAGTCTGCCTTTGATTTCTTCCTATCTCAGTTAGTCATCGGTTATTTTACTGCCTATGCAGATGAATCCCTTAACTTCATCTACCTCGTGACTGTCAGTCCTAATGTTAAGGTTCTCGCTGTTTTCCTTTCTGCTACTTCTCTTTACCTTTGAGTTTCTTTGATTTACTCTCACTCCATATTCTGTACTCAATAGACTGCTCAACCCATTTATTTCACTTTTGTTGAAATAAAAATAGTGTACTTGAAACTATTTTGTATTTCAGTTGCTTGTTGAAAGAAAATGAGCAGCACACAAAATACTTCAGTCATGGATTCGACCGTGTCGATCACATCTTTCTGAAAACGATTCTCCAGCACGTGGGCTTTCCGGCTCATATAGTAACTGTGGTAATGGGCCTCCAGAGCAGCGTGACTTCAACAATCTATAACGAACGCTCCACCGTGCTTCTAATGATCGATCGCTCGCTCTGACAGGGTTGTCCACTTTCCAGGCAGTTTTACGCTTTGGAGTTAGAATCGCTGCTCCAGGCACTTCGCCAAGCCCTGGTGGCCCTGTCACTGAACGGAAACCACTTCTGTTGCTTGGCCTATGCTGAAAGTCTCGTCCTTTACCTAGTCAGTGAGGATGATTTCCTCGCGGCTCTGACATAGATGACGACATATGGTGAGGCATCGGGCACGCCGCACAGAGATAATGCACTCCTTGTTAGCTCCCAGCTGAAAGTCCGGCGCCGTTGCCCGACAGCACCCACTGAACTGCTCTTACACGAATATGCAGTGGTCTCCATGTCAGCCCGTCATGTTGTCGGACACTTCGTCTCCCATTTATCACTTTTGACATTTGTTTCGGAAATTAAGTTACATCCTACACTCCTTACTGTTTACACAAGTATTTCGGACAAAGATTGTACACGACTCATCAGAAATGCATCTCGCCCCCTCCCCGAACAACATTAAACACATGTTTCCCCATATCATATGGCTCAGGTAGGGAAAGCAGTGCATGCAGACTTTCTTAACACCAGCGACCATTCCGCCTTGCATATCACCGTTAATGAAAAACAGGTCACTCAGTCTCGTATTGTGGGGCGGCGAATAACTAGTAAAAAAATAAATCTAATTGCTGTATAAATGCTTGCATGTTGAATCAGTTTCTGGCTTTTAGAATGTTGTTAATGCTGTCTTTCGCCGTTCTCAACACTGGCTCTCTATTTACTTTTTAGCACCCAGAAAGTGATTTAACAAAACGTGGAGCCAGTAATTAGAGATCCTAGTGCCCATTTCATCTGAGAATACCATTATAGCTGCAGCTTACAGCTCTGAGGAATTAGGAGATTGTCCGGGATTTCTAATCAAAAACGGTTTTCCAAAATAGTTGAGTATACTCTGAAATTCACTGATAAAAAACACAAGTATCCCTACAACCTAACTAACAGAGCAGTTCAGAGTCTAATGCGCTGATGCAACTATAAATGTCCGAATTAAGTATTAAAAAGAATGCTCGCCATAATTTGATGAGAGTATTTCATCAAACGCCACGCTAAATAATTGGTAGAATACCTGTCCCGCGACGGCACATGAAAATACGACAATACGCAAACTGAAACTAGATAATGAAAATCATCCCAGAATTAACCCTTCACTTGAAATGATTTCATGGTTCCGCGTATCTCTAGTAACTTAATACGGCACCCGAGGCTGTTTGTAGCAGTGATACCGATGCGACGCGACTCCCGACACAGATGGCGTGTCATTCAGCGTCTGGAGAGAACTGGAGCCTTGCTTCCTCGCGCAGCGTTCTTATATATAAAGCCGCGGTGCGGACGGCTAAGGGAACGCCTGATCAAATCGGCTCTCCCGACTAGCCGCTGGGCTAGTAACACACCACTTAAAGTTACATAATAATTTATAGCTTCTTTTGCTAATGGCCGATGAAGCTCTTAATTTAATCGTGCATTCAGCACACAGGTACGTATTGACAATAAAATTTTGACGTGGCTAAGTTAAATATTTTGGGCGAGAGAATTAATTAAATTACACTGCACGCAGTAGATGAGCTCTGAACTGGCCCTTTTGAGATCCGCTATCGCTATAATTTTATAGGTATTCAAAAGAAACTTTTCACATCTTCATAGTCATAGCGGACCTCCAACATATTTAAATCTAAACATCCTAACCTTATTTATTAGCCTACTTAATCTATCTTGCTTCCTTCAGTTTTGAGATGAAAACCAGAAAATCATGAATTTCCACTAAAATCTTAATTTGTGAAATCCAAAGTACTGTTTTTATTAAATCATTATGAAAGATGAATCTAAATATAAATTTTGAAGTCTCTAGCTCTTTTCTGTTGTGCCAATGATTTTTTCAGAAACACGTCCAAATTTCGAAAATGGCTGAAGTTATCGAACTGATATTTAACACACATTAATTTAGTATTATTCCTGACATGCTAGAAGTTTTAGGTCATTTGCTTGATTTTTAAGGTATTGCGCAACATTTATGACGTCAGAGCTAGTTACAGCAGACTGGCTGGCACACAATGGAAACTGATGTGAATTTACTACAGCGTGAGTATGCTGCTTCCCTACATCACCCTCTACTTAAATTTTTTGTTTTATGAATGTTAATGAATGAAAAAAAATTTAATTAGAAAAAGGGAAGCAAGAGTACAGTTTAACTCCCTATGAAAAATCAAAATTGAAATATAAACATGTAGAAACATTAAAGAAAACTGATTACCTACATTAATTATTTAAATTGTGGGCATGTTCGCTGCCTTTTAAACAATGTCATTACTCAAAATTTTAAGCAAAGTCAATGAAATATTTTGGCATACATATTACCTTAGACAAACAAACACATACAAATTGAAAAATTATGAAAATCTTAGATCCATTAAATACATTTTTACATACACAAATTCAAAGAAAATAACATGATACATAAACAGATGATTATCTCTTAGCAGTCTTTTCTAAACCTGAAAGAAAATTTCACAAATAATTTTTACACACGTGGTTGTAGCTGCTTTGGCTGGCGTCCTACACTTCCATTCACAAGGGTAGAGGAGGGGAAGTTGCTATGGTGTGCGTCCTTCACGTTCTCTCTTAATTACATGGGGGAAAGGGGAGGGGTCACTGTGAGTTGTGTCCAAGACACTCCACGCTTTCACGCAGCTACCAGGCTGCCATTATCTGGTTTGTCCTGTAGAACAAACAAAAAGAGTGCCTCAGACTCTGTTCACTTAATATCTATGGGTGGATCACAATGAAATGGGGATATATACACTCCTGGAAATTGAAATAAGAACACCTTGAATTCATTGTCCCAGGAAGGGGAAACTTTATTGACACATTCCTGGGGTTAGATACATCACATGATCACACTGACAGAACCACAGGCACATAGACACAGGCAACAGAGCATGCACAATGTCGGCACTAGTACAGTGTATATCCACCTTTCACAGCAATGCAGGCTGCTATTCTCCCATGGAGACGATCGTAGAGATGCTGGATGTAGTCCTGTGGAACGGCTTGCCATGCCATTTCCACCTGGCGCCTCAGTTGGACCAGCGTTCGTGCTGGACGTGCAGACCGCGTGAGACGACGCTTCATCCAGTCCCAAACATGCTCAATGGGGGACAGATCCGGAGATCTTGCTGGCCAGGGTAGTTGACTTACACCTTCTAGAGCACGTTGGGTGGCACGGGATACATGCGGACGGGCATTGTCCTGTTGGAACAGCAAGTTCCCTTGCCGGTCTAGGAATGGTAGAACGATGGGTTCGATGACGGTTTGGATGTACCGTGCACTATTCAGTGTCCCCTCGACGATCACCAGTGGTGTACGGCCAGTGTAGGAGATCGCTCCCCACACCATGATGCCGGGTGTCGGCCCTGTGTGCCTCGGTCGTATGCAGTCCTGATTGTGGCGCTCACCTGCACGGCGCCAAACACGCATACGACCATCATTGGCACCAAGGCAGAAGCGACTCTCATCGCTGAAGACGACACGTCTCCATTCGTTCCTCCATTCACGCCTGTCGCGACACCACTGGAGGCGGGCTGCACGATGTTGGGGCGTGAGCGGAAGACGGCCTAACGGTGTGCGGGACCGTAGCCCAGCTCCATGGAGACGGTTGCGAATGGTCCTCGCCGATACCCCAGGAGCAACAGTGTCCCTAATTTGCTGGGAAGTGGCGGTGCGGTCCCCTACGGCACTGCGTAGGATCCTACGGTCTTGGCGTGCATCCGTGCGTCGCTGCGGTCCGGTCCCAGGTCGACGGGCACGTGCACCTTCCGCCGACCACTGGCGACAACATCGATGTACTGTGGAGACCTCACGCCCCACGTGTTGAGCAATTCGGCGGTACGTCCACCCGGCCTCCCGCATGCCCACTATACGCCCTCGCTCAAAGTCCGTCAACTGCACATACGGTTCACGTCCACGCTGTCGCGGCATGCAACCAGTGTTAAAGACTGCGATGGAGCTCCGTATGCCACGGCAAACTGACTGACACTGACGGCGGCGGTGCACAAATGCTGCGCAGCTAGCGCCATTCGACGGCCAACACCGCGGTTCCTGGTGTGTCCGCTGTGCCGTGCATGTGATCATTGCTTGTACAGCCCTCTCGCAGTGTCCGGAGCAAGTATGGTGGGTCTGACACACCAGTGTCAATGTGTTCTTTTTTCCATTTCCAGGAGTGTACATTTTATCCTTCAATATTTTGCTGGAACAAAGTTAACAGAGCTTTTTCAGTATTACTGTCGCGGTTACTTAACTGTTATAGAATCGTTAAACAAATGGCTCAAAACGCCTTTAGTCATGTATTAGAGAAAATTTATGCTCCTAAGGCATACAATCATAAATCGTATTTAATCTGAATTTATTATTTCTGGGCCGGAATACTGAACCAATGCTCGGTACATTCATGATACATTTGTATTTTAAGCACTTAACTGACTCATCTTTGATTACCGTATTCTTAGAGATAGTATGAGTATGATTAGTGGTTGTTTTCTCAGCTTCTTTGTACATGTGAGTAACTTTTGGTAAGAGTACAGTTGAGTGTTCATAACACACTACGTTTAGTTGACTACTAAATCCACTTAACGGTTCTCTGCTGTTGTCAGTTCTACATCTGCAATTAGGTACTTACTTACTTTGAAGTGTATTTATGCTGAGCTATCCTGCTTGTACATGAGTTCATATATCTTTTTAAATTACTGTTGGTGGACCATTTCCAATAAAACAACACTTTGTACTTACTATATTACCTGGGTTCTATACATACTTATTACTCAAATTCATTTTACATCTTAATTACGTCATACTTCTCTATTGTTTGTCACTATTAGGTTTGTCACATTAGGTATTTTTCTTCACTAATCGGTAGATAGAATGGTTACATAACTCATGGCTTTATAGCCATGACAGAAAATTTTCATGTCTGGAAAGAAGAGGTCGAAATTTTTGTGGATAGGAAAGATGAAGAATGAGTGAGACCTGAAATGGAAAGATCTCACACAGCTGGGACTGCACGGCTGCCACACTGTGGAGAGGTTACAGAACAACCTCCTCCCTACAGCATTCATTAGCTTAATGCTGGCTTGATAGTCATAACGGAAAATTTTATGTATGAAAGAAGAGGTCGAAATTTTTGATGATAGGAAAGAGGAAGAATGAGTGAGATCTGAAATGGAAAGAAGATCTCACACAGCTGGGACTGCACAGCTGCCACACTGTGTAGAGGTTACAGAACAACCTCCTCCCTACAGGATTCATTCATAACCTTTGACCACGCCCCGTCGATCTGAAAATACTTTGATGCCTTTTTAGAACCTGTCTCAGTTCTTCCCTCTGATTGGCGGAAATTTTATCGATTTCCTGCAATTTAGCTTCTATCTTGTCTAAAATAATTGCTTCTTCTTCTTCTTCTCCTGTGTTCAGCTTACTGTTACTAAGATTAACACCTTCGTCCCAATACCTCCTATTTTTCAGAACTCGTATAGGCAGCTCCCAAGTTCCATCATCAGTTACTACATGTTTATCACTAAAAGGTACTATAATTACTCCGGTTATTGGCAAGACCATTTTTAACTGGCTTCTTTCAAAGTCAACAACACTCTGATATTTTGACAAGAAATCTATGTCAATTAAAACCTCAATACTGAGATTGTTTACAATTAAACATGGATGATCAATTAAATTACCATTAATGTTAAAGGGCAGCAAAGCTTCTTGCTTTACCGTTTTTGAAACCTTGCAAGTAGCACCAATTATTCTTAGTCCTGATACCCTCATTACTGTAAGCTTGTCTTTACCAGGTAATGCATCAAAGGAGGACTGAGATATTGCACTCACCTCGCTTCCAATGTCTAAGAGACAACGTACATTGATACCCAACATATTCACTATTATTATAGGGTGGCTTATTCTAGGTTGTACAGGTGGTTCCTCAAATTCATCTAGTAGTTCCTTTTGGATTTGTCTCCAACTAAAGTGATCATCTGTCTTCATTACATTTAGGTCACAGTGTGTAGGGGTTTCCTGAATTACATTTTCAGCTGCCTTTTCCAGTCGGTCTATTAATTTTAAATCGAAACACCGCACAACTTCATTACATTTAGTTTGCTGAACATGACCCAAATTACTGTAGTCTGGGCGATTCTGCGTCTCCAGACCGGGCATAACACTAGTTACAGCTAAACCACTTTTACCATTATCGTCGGTTTCCTTCTCAAGTGACAACTGGTCACAGCTACTGGGTTCATCGACCTTCAACAGCCTACCCTCTACATTATCTCCTGTCCTAAATCTATTAGTACATTATCAACATCCTGCACAGGCAGTTTAGATAAGAGCACATCATCTTCATCGTAAATATAAGCATGAATTTCTTCTGCTTCTTCACCTGTCAATTCAGTGTTTTGTAGCTCCTCCCTATCGTTACACTGCTGCGCCTTCTTTCTCTTCCCACTTAGAAAGCGTCTCTAACACGGTATCTATCAAATACTGTGAGTGATCTAATATTTCTGTTGTATCCTTAGATGCTACCGACACTTCATCCACTTGTTCAGTTTGAGTATTCTGATCTGTCTTACCAATTCCCTTAATTACTGGCACAGGAAAAGTAACCGCCTGGTGAGTGCCAGTGTCCTCATAGACGGGAACTAGTTTTCCTGCCTAGGTCTACTACTGTTTCCTTTAGTTTCATTATAGTTAGCTGGCATAGCATTGCTTTCCGCGCCGTTGTTTGCCTGCATATTTCTGTTTGGAACAAAATTATCATTTGGATGCCATTGTTGGTTCTGATAATTATTTCCCCAATTCCTACCTCTCTTAGGATGGCGAACATCTACTGTTCTGATGTTTACATTGCCATTTTGCTCGTTCCTAAAATTACTACTATTGTTATTAGCATTTCTGTTATTACGTGCTTGCTCCTCATTGGCAGCAACACGTTCTACACGTTCCAAATATTCAATGAAACGATCCAGATTGTCTCTAGGGGCAGATATAATTCTAGTTTGCCAATACCATGGCAGTTTGGCTTCAAGACCTAGTATAATCATTTCTGGTTTTAGCTTTTCCGCCAAATGTGACAAACGTGAAATCCATGACCTAGCAAACTCTTTAATTGATTCCTTGCCTGCATTGAAGCGTTTTCCACTCCAAAATTCTCTCAACACTTCATTTTGCTTATTGCTAGACCAATACTCATTAATGAAAGCTGTTTTAAACTCCGCTAATGTTCTACACTTCAACATAACATCAGCTGACCAACGCATGGCGTCACCTGCTAAATGGCTTCTAATAGATGAGATTATCTCTCGTTCAGACCAAGTTGGTGGAATCACATCTTCAAAATCGTTACAGAAATCTAGCGGGTGGATATTTTTATCTGGATCGAACCGCAAGAACTGCCGACACCCGATAAAAGCGGCGTTTGCAGCTACAACTTGTTGTATACTACCATTACCAGAAGTTATTGAAGCTACTTTACTCTCAATGTTAGCATTGTTAGTACTAATATTTTATACTTTCATTTCAACATTTTCTACTCTTTGTACAATATGAGTAGTATCAGTTTTGATTGCATCTACATCTGCTTGACATATGTTTACTTTTATATTAACATCTTTAAATCTATCTGAGCACAGTTCAGATTCCGCCTCGATCTTTTCTGTTAACTTGTGCTCCAGCTTCGCATCTTCCATTAGGAAGTCTCTGCGAACCTCAGCAACTTCGGATTTAACTGTTTTATACATTTCAGAAAACTGTTGAGCAACCTATTTCTTAATATCCTCATGATTGTAATCAATTTTATAATTCAAACTGTCTAGATCCTCTTTCAACTTATTGCAACCAGCCTTGAAAGTATCGTCAATTACCTCCAATCGTTTATTAAAATTAGTTTGGCTGGCCATAATCTCATACTTTAATTCAGCATTACTGCTTTTGACCTCAGTTATTTCAGACTTTAATTCAGCATTACTGTTTTTGACCTGTTCACTTATTTCAGACTTCAATTCAGCTGTCATTCTAGCATTACTGGCAGCTATTGCTTGTAATATAACATTTAAATCAACAGCCCCAGCATCTTTGGGTTGCTCACTAGCTGGCTTTTTATCACTCTCAGGTGACGAAAAACTAGCTCCAACACCAGAATCATCAAAACTCAATGAAACTTCTGATTGATTAGTCATATCTAACTGCTCCTTCTTAAACTCTACCATCTCTGATGACTTTCATTTTTAATTCATCAGAGAAACTATCATCCAATAAATTTACAATTTCTACTTTCTGCTTTACTACAGGGGTCTCTATTATTGAATCATTGCCCCTTCGCACACTACTGTCAGGAGACAATACTTCATATTTCACTTTAACATTACTACTTTCATGCATATTTACACTTGAACCGTTGTCTGGATTTAGAGTTCCCTCAACAGACATAGGTTCTAATTTAAGTTTAAACTCCGTTTCTTTTGGCGGTTCCATCGCCGACAGTCTTTTAGTGCAGGTTAGTAAAATTTTTAACAGCTTTTCACTTAACTTAGTTCCTTCTGCACGACGTTGTCCGCGCGGCGTACCAGGATTACTGATGCGATGTGGCACGTTGAACTGCAGACGGCACTCCAACGGCTGTTGTGTGTTTGCGTGGCCTGTAACTGCAGGCGCTGCGCCGGCTGCTCCAGCGGACGACTGCGGTGTGGCGAGACTGGCTTCTCGCGATGCCGGCAGCACCGCTAGACTCAGTGCCAGCTCCGTCAATCCAGATGTGTTGTTAATCCAATTGCGTCATCCACATGCACACGTAACACATTCACTGTTCTATACTCAGTTGCGTGTCGCATTTCACTCGCGAATCCGAATAGTTAAAAATCACTTTCACTTAGTTGATTTCCCGGCCGATGCACCATATGTGGGGCGGCGAGTAATTTGTAAAAAAATCTAATTAATTGCTGTATAAATGTTTGAATGTTCAATCAGTTTCTGGCTTTTAGAATGTTGTTAATGCTGTCTTTCGCCGTTCTCAACACTGGCTCTCTATTTACCTTTTAGCACCCAGAAAGTGATTTAACAAAACGTGGAGCCAGTAATTAGAGATCCTAGTGCCCACTTCATCTGAGAATACCATTATAGCTGCAGCTTACAGCTCTGAGGAATTAGGAGATTGTCCGGGATTTCTAATCAAAAACGGTTTTCCAAAATAGTTGAGTATATTCTGAAATTCACTGATAAAAAACACAAGTATCCCTACAACCTAACTAACAGAGCAGTTCAGAGTCTAATGCGCTGATGCAACTATAAATGTCCGTATTAAATGTTAAAAAGAATGCTCGCCATAATTTGATGAGAGTATTTCATCAAACGCCACGCTAAATAATTGGTAGAATGTCTGTCCCGCGACGGCACGTGAAAATACGACAATACGCAAACTGAAACTAGATAATGAAAATCATCCCAGAATTAACCCTTCACTTGAAATGATTTCATGGTTCCGCGTATCTCTAGTAACTTAATACGGCACCCGAGGCTGTTTGTAGCAGTGATACCGATGCGACGCGACTCCCGACACAGATGGCGTGTCATTCAGCGTCTGGAGAGAACTGGGGCCTTGCTTCCTCGCGCAGCGTTCTTATATATAAAGCCGCGGTGCGGGCGGCTAAGGGAACGCCTCATCAAATCGGCTCTCCCGAATAGCCACTGGGCTAGTAACGCACCACTTAAAGTTACATAATAATTTATAGCTTCTTTTGCTGATGGCCGATGAAGCTCTTAATTTAAACGTGCATTCAGCACGCAGGTAAGTATTGATAATAAAATTTTGACGTGGCTAAGTTAAATATTTTGGGCGAGAGAATTAATTAAATTACACTGCACGCAGTAGATGAGCTCTGAACTGGCCCTTTTGAGATCCGCTATCGCTATAATTTTATAGGTATTCAAAAGAAACTTTTCACATCCTAACCTTATTTATTAGCCTACTTAATCTATCTTGCTTCCTTCAGTTTTGAGATGAAAACCAGAAAATCATGAATTTCCACTAAAATCTTAATTTGTGAAATCCAAAGTACTGTTTTTATTAAATCATTATGAAAGATGAATCTAAATATAAATTTTGAAGTCTCTAGCTCTTTTCTGTTGCGCCAATGATTTTTTCAGAAACACGTCCAAATTTCGAAAATGGCTGAAGTTATCGAACTGATATTTAACACACATTAATTTAGTATTATTCCTGACATGCTAGAAAAGTTTTAGGTCATTTGCTTGATTTTTAAGGTATTGCGCAACATTTATGACGTCAGAGCTAGTTACAGCAGACTGGCTGGCACACAATGGAAACTGATGTGAATTTACTACAGCGTGAGTATGCTGCTTCCCTACAGTATGCTTCGCATCCACCTCTCTGACACACCCATGTGTGTTTACTGTGGTGTGAACGACACAGACGCCCACCACACACACACGTATTGTGTTCGAGTATAATGACTTTTCTGGAGACTAGAAATCTACTCTGTAGGAATCAGCATGGGTTTCGAAAAAGACGGTCGTGTGAAACCCAGGTCGCCCTATTGGTCCACGAGACTCAGAGGGCCACAGACACGGATTCACAGGTGGATGCCGTGTTTCTTGACTTCCGCAAGGCGTTCGATACAGTTCCCTACAGTCGTGTAACGAACAAAGTAAGAGCATATGGACTATCAGACCAATTGTGTGATTGGATTGAAGAGTTCCTAGATAACAGAACGGAGCATGTCATTCTCAATGGAGAGATGCCTTCCGTAGTAAGTGTGTTTTTCAGGTGTGCCGCAGGGGAGTGTCGTAGGACCGTTGCTATTCACAATATACATAAGTGACCTTGTGGATGACATCGGAAGTTCACTGAGGCTTTTTGCGGATGATGCTGTGGTATGTCGAGAGGTTGTAACAATGGAAAATTGTACTGCAGTGCAGGAGGATCTGCAACGAATTGACGCATGGTGCAGGGAATGGCAATTGAATCTCAATGCAGACAAGTGTAATGTGCTGCGAATACACAGAAAGATAGATCCCTTATCATTTAGCTACAATATAGCAGGTCAGCAACTGGAAGCAGTTAATTCCATAAAGTATCTGGGAGTACGCATTAGGAGTGATTTAAAATGGAATGGTCATATAAAGTTGATCGTCGGTAAAGCAGATGCCAGACTGAGATTCATTGGAAGAATCCTAAGGAAATGCAATCCGAAAACAAAGGAAGTAGGCTACAGTACACTTGTTCGCCGACTGCTTGAATACTGCTCAGCAGTGTGGGATCCGTACCAGATATGGTTGATAAAAGAGATAGAGAAGATTCAACGGAGAGCAGCGCGCTTCGTTACAGGATCATTTAGTAATCGCGAAAGCTTTACGGAGATGATAAACTCCAGTGGGAGACTCTGCAGGAGAGACGCTCAGTAGCTCGGTACGTGCTTTCGTTGAAGTTTCGAGAACATACCTTCACCGAAGAGTCAAGCAGTATATTGCTCCCTCCTGCATATATCTCGCGAAGGGACCATGAGGATAAAATAAGAGAGATTAGAGCCCACACAGAGGCATACCGACAATCCTTTCTAGGAACAATACGAGACTGGAGTAGAAGAGAGAACCGATAGAGGTACTCAAGGTACCCTCCGCCACACACCGTCAGGTGGCTTGCGGAGTATGGATGTAGATGTAGAATTCTCATGTCTATGAAGATGGTATCTGTTCTTTCAGACATTTCCGAAAGAACAGATACCATCTTCATATAGATGACATGTCCGAAAGAACATATACAATCTTCATATAGATAAGGCTCACTGGCCAATGATCTTCAGTGCGGATGCACTCACATAGCCCGAATTCTTACGGAAATCGGTAGATTGACTGCCGCGAGTAATGAGTATAGTGGGCAGGGGCATTACAAATGTAGTGTGTGGACAATAAGCTGTGATTGTAGGTCTCACGGGGAGCGTACCAGAGTCCCTGCAGTCGCATTGTCGTCTGTGGCCTCGGTGGCTCAGACAGAGTGTCTGCCTTTTAAGCACGAGATCCCGGGTTCGAGTCCCGGTCGGGGCACACATTTTCAACTGTTCCCGTTGATATTTATCAATGCCTGTCAGCAGCTAAAGGTCTAGATTTCACTGAAATTTCATAATTCTCATGTGGTCGTCTAGAGACTCGTTCGGTGTAACTTGTCTTTTCTTACCTGACAGACACCTGCTCAGATCGCTTTCCAACGCTTTTATTCCCAGAAGTGATTCATTTCTCCACAACGAAAACTAACACTGCGAATTGGATACGCGGCCATATAGGCCGCTACCAGAAATCGTAACTGTGGTGTTGGGTGTACATTAATGATCGACACTGTGCTCTTGTTTGCAGCCACAGATACAAGCAGTTCTTTTCAAATTTTCAGTGGAGCGTCTTTCATGACGCGCCTTCCGGCTGGAATGTCCAAACCTTGAGATGCTGGTGCTCATTTTGCTGACATGATGTTATGATGTTCTGAATGAACTACAAACGGAATCTCCACAAAGATTTCGAGAGTAAAGTTTGGGATGTTCCATCACCTAAAGGCGCGAGCGACTCCCGGAATTCTGAAGTGGTGCAGTTCTTTTTTTTTTTTTTTTTTCCTTGTACACAAGAGGCGGCGGCAAGTAGATCTTTTTGTTGTAGTTCCCTTTCCTGTAGTGGAGAGGTAAAAGAAATAACAAAAGAAATTGAAAGTATTCTGCATGATGGGGGGCCCCCCATAGCGTGCAGGTTGACAGAAGCCGTTTCGTCAGTGAAGGGGCGGGGGCCTTGCCCCACAACGACGCATCGCCTGCCTCAGCCGGGTTTCTCACCTGTTCTCCAGCAAGGAGGCGTGTCTCACCACAAGCTAGTGGAGCGCTCCGTCACTTCAGAGACAGGTCTCCGTACCAGTGGTGACGTATGGCTAGTTGCAGGTTCAGAAAACGTGAGGCGTTCGTGGGGATGTTTTGCGCTTTTCAGAGGATGGAGATTAAAGTTCTACGATATTCGCAAGAATTGCATGTGTGAAATGAGTTTTGAAGTGTGAGTGTGTGCAGCCTTGATAGTTTGAATTAGTGAAATTATCAGCTTAACACTAAATTTTCGTATTGGTCCTTCTACAGATCTGATATACGTCGAACCGGATTGCGCTGAGTCCATAACTTTCGTGTCTTTACTCGCAAAACTTGTCCATTTCTTAACTTAAATGTATGTTCATGGCATTACAGAGTTATGGTGCACTTACGAAGCATGTTGTTTGGTTGTTTTTTGTGAATTTTAATATGAGTTTTATTCATGTTATTTGCAGCTAATATTTTTAAAATCAAATATTTTTGAGTCATGACCAAGCCATAATGAAACCCGTTTTGATTTTGTTCCTCAGAGACCACTGAACTGATATTACAGAAAGAGAAAACGGATTGACATACTGAAACAAGATCTCCCACAAGTGATAACACACTAAGGCGTTAAGTCTTGTGCTGCGTTTACTACAAATCATTTGTCTGCTTAACTAATCAGCTAAAACGATCATCCAATCCATTTTAGAGGTTGCCGTTCTAATGGCTGACAGAGCCCACAAAAATTTGATTATGTGTACTTCATATTTACATTACTGACCGAACTTAATATTTTAAAATGCACCATAGTCTAGTAATTCAGAAACACAATCTCACGTCACATGTTTGACACAATAAGCCAAGTATTAAAGTTACGTGTACACGTCTTGAGGCAGCCTACCCACCGCACTCAAACTACCCAAACCACTACTTGACAATAGGAGAACTTTACACAAAGTCTGTATACATTTCAAAACTTTTTCTTGCTGCCACCTACTACAAAATAATAAGGACGTTTCTACATATTTGCTGCTTATTTAGTTATACTACAACGTCAGGCATGGCATATGAATTTATTATTTAGTACTAATTCTATCCGCAGCACATTCTGCAGACAGTATCCACATATACTACTGAATGGACGTGTAGACTTATGCCCTCGTATGACACACCGTTCAGGAGATAAATCATAAACATTGAAATGCACGAAAAACCAGCATTTCTTAAATCGGAGCACAAATTATCAAGACTATTATCATCCAGTGGATGATGCGAAAGTAATAAAACTAACAAAAATATGGTTTTGGGCCTTAATCCATGAAGGTTCTATACCCTTAGCGTCAAATATTTAATACAGTAAAATACAGTGAAATAATCAGACGTCTGAAGATGTTATGTACATGGGAGTCCAATGCTTTTGAAGAATGGAGGATACTGATGTTATCTGATATGATAGTGAAGAAACAGATTACGTCCATCCACATATACAAAAGGCAATGTCCTGGCCGACCCATCATCGACCAGCCGATACCGCTGGATAGAAACTTGGAATTTGGAGAGGGTAGTGAACTTACACTATAGGCGTTGTTTAAGAAGGGATTTTTCGAAATTCCACCCCAAAGGGGGTGAAATATGGTATGGGAGGCTTTCTGAAAATATGTCACTATTAAGGCAATTATGGAGCTAGAACTACGAAAATTGATATTCGATTTCTCGGCCAGAAATAAATAAATATGTGTTTGAGCATTTTCTGAAGTTAAAGTCCTTTGGTGGTCAAATAATGGGTTAATTTGTTTTGAATATAAATCGTTATTAATGGTCTACTAAAGTAATTTCAAAACCAAAAGGCATGATTAAAAAAAACCTTGGACTCCACTTTTTGGTCAGAAGTACACACGAAAAAGATGATGCTTCTATGGCCTTAATTAGTGTGAAAAATTTAGAAGGCCTTGCAACTGGTGAACAACGTAAAAATTCGATTAAAGTAAAACAAAACAATGTGTGCAAACCACACAGCATACGTGAGCAAAGCGGAGGGATATAAGCTGGTTATTAAAATAAATTTGCAACAGTCTTTGATAACGTTACAGAAATGAATGATAAGTTACACAATTATGTGTTAGTCTATAAAAACAAGTTGCCATGACTAAAAGGATACAGAGATAATGTGCGTTTTGGTAGCACGTTCATAACAGTGAAGTTGCCCTGTCCCCAGTTTTCGTTTGACGCAGCTCATATTTCCTCGTCGTAGAAGTGGAATAAACAAGAGTGCAACCACATTGTTCCCTTTGACGAAATTTGTACCCTCTTCGTATGAAATGTGGACTTTAGCATGGAACTTACTTCAGGCATCAGTATTCGTCTAATGGAAAGTCTTAGCCATTGACCAGGTGACTTAGGAAATGGATCAGTGACACATTTAAAAAAAAAAAAATGCTACGTCTACCGTAGATAGCTCAAGTTTAAATCAGTAAGCATCGTTTGGTATAACAAGGGGTCATGCTCGTTAGATAGATGTTCAGCTACAGTAAGTGCAATATCCTGAGGTGACGCCAGAGGAGTACGTTCTACGTATCAGGAGCAGAACTCTAGCTTCATAAAAATGAAAACAGAAAATAATCTGGACTGGGGGCTAACCACTCAGTGTCTCATATGACAGCAAAACAAAAATTAAGTTTCAGATATCTACGTGCAGCCATTCCATTTCCTGCAGCGCTTTTCCTGGAACTTTGAAGCCGGCAATTCATTAATGGACTCGCTGATTTGAAGTTTCCATTGCTCAAAAGATGATGTAAGATCTTCCAGACAAACAAGCATATTCTGCACATGTTGCAATAAGAAAGAAGGAACCAGATTGAAAAGAAAATCCTACAATACATACCTAACGAACAGACACCATTTTATAAAAGTATTGGCCAGTGCCTACCGAAGGACAGGTCATATGGAGATGATTGAATCATATCCACCATTGTCTGCTTCACTGTAGTTTGATTTTGGTTGTACACGCATCAAAACAAGTTTTGCATCACCCCGTTTCCCAGAACTCCTGACGATAGACATTGACTGTGGATATTGTATCGCTGACACAGTCCATTTGACTGTTCAGAGATGTCACTAAACCCGCCCAAAGATGTAAACAATCATGCATGAGCAGCGCCTATTAGACGGTGGGTGTCCGACAGTCGATCAGTTCCAGTCATTCCACCAGGAAGGGGGTACACGGATCGTGTTGTCTGTAGTTCAACCACGCCTACACGCTCAATACCGCGGTTCGAACGCGTCCGCATTGTTACTTTGCGTCAGGAAGGGCGCTCAACAAGGGAAGTGTCCAGGCGTCTCGGAGTGAACCAAAGCGATGTTTTCGGACATGGAGGAGATACAGAGAGATAGAAACTGGCGATGACATGCTTTGCTCAGGCCACCCAAGGGCTACTACTGCAGTGGATGACTGCTACCTACGGATTATGGCTCGGAGAACCCTGGCAGCAATGCGACCATGTTGAATAATGCTTTTCGTGCAGCCAAAGGCGTCGTGTTACGACTCGAACTGTGCGAAATAGGCTGCGTGATGCGCAACTTCACTCCCGACGTCCCTGGCGAAGTCCATCTTTGCAACCACGAAACGATGCAGCGCGGTACAGATGGATCCAACAACATGCCGAATGGACCGCTCAAGATTGACATCGTGTACTCTTCACCGATGAGTGTCGCATATGTCTTCAACCAGACAACCGTCGGAGACGTGTTTGGAGGCAACCCGGTCGGGCTGAACGCTTTAGGGACACTAGCAAGCGAGTGCAGCAAGGTGGAGGTTCCCTGGTGTTTTGGGGTGGCATTATGTGGATCCGAGGTACGCCGCTGGTGGTCACGGAAGGCGCCGTAACAGCTGTACGTACGTGAATGCCATCCTCCAACAGATAGTGCAACCGTATCGGCAGCATATTGGCGAGGCATTCGTCCTCATGGACGACAATTCGCACCCCCATCGTTCACATCTTGTGAATGACTTCCTTCAGGATAACAACATCGTTCGACTAGAGTGGGTAGCACCCTAACAAACATGCCTGGGATAGATTGAAAAGGGCTGTTTGTGGACGACGCGACCCACCAACCACTCGGAGGGATCAACGCCGAATCGCCGTCGAGGAGTGGGACAATCTGGACCAACAGTGCCTTGTTGAACTTGTGGATAGTACTCCATGATGAATACAGGCATGCATCAATGCAAGAGGACATGCTACTGGGTATTAGAGGTACAGATATGTACGGCAATCTGGACCACCACCTCTGAAGTTCTCGCTGTACGGTGGTAAAACATGCAATGTGTGGTTTTCATGAACAATAAAAATGGCGTAAGGGGGTAAATGATGTTTATGTTTATTTCTATTACAATTTCCTGTACAGGTTGCGGAACTCTCGGAACCGAAGCGATGCTAAACTTTTTTTGATGTTTGTATTTGTGGTGCATTATTGCAACAGAACTAGAGAAACGAAGGGATAGGAGGAAGTGAGTGTGACATTCTTCTGAACAACTTCTGTTTATTACAACTATTGAGTGTGGCATTCTTTCGAACAACTTCTATTTATTACTATTTTAAACACAGCAAACGTTTTAAAATCCCAAGATCACCAGTAAGAGAAATAATTAATGTAATCTTTGACACAATAATAGATAATACTAATAACGGCACACAATATCAAACAGTTGGTTTTAGTGACGTAGGTCAGTTGAAGGCATAATTGAATGAGTTGAACGCTCCAGCTAGTACACAGGTAAACGATTTTGAGAGTGCACCACATTAAATCATGAAGTATTTCACACTCCACTCATGAACAAGACAGGCAGCTCACACTACGTGTGTATTTACCAAAAGAACAAATCTGCTTGCATGAAATAGCACAGGTAAAATAGAGGCCCAGCTCCCCCAGAAATACATCAGCGCCCGACAAGTTCCAATAGCAGCGGTGAGTCTTTCTTATGCACTCATAAAGAAGCGACAATGCTCATTGGCAGCGGCGCTGGCACTGATGCCGACCCAAAGCTTAAGGCGGCGGTGCGGCGAGCGGCGCGCAGCAGGAAGGCGGGCAGACCCCTCGGCCACTGCGAACGGCCGGCTGCGTCACGAGGGAGCTGGTGTAGCGGCTGCGAGCGCATAGCGCGTGATGCGATGCGCTGCCGCGCGCCACGCCGCCTGACGACTTCATGTCGGCACAGTTATGAATAAACCTGTATGCTCGTAACACACGTTTCTATTGCTATAATAAATATGAATAAGATAAACCAGCGTAACACAGTCCTTCCGCTATTAACACAGCTCTAGCTGCCTCATTAAGCAGCACCAAGTTCAAAAAAGGGTCATCTTCAGTACATTACACGGTATTACTGACCACACTCGATGGATAAAATATGCTGTAACGGCATATGCTGTTTCACCCTGCGACCAGTTTGTACATGTCAACTCCATGACACCGTGCTTAAACTCGTTGTTTAGTAAAACAGCCTGAAAATTTAATTGCTAGGACGTGACCTCTTTTCCAACTCACCGATTCAATTCTATACACTACGATCGCAGAAAACAGCTCAGCTTCGTTAAAGCCACGTAATCCGAACAGACGGTCAGGTCGCCTTCTCAGTGTTACTTCACGACAGCGAGATCGTGCACTCAGCTTATGTTCTAACACGACTTTTGATGGATCTTTAAATTTGTTGTGGAGGGACGTGTCGTGAGTACCAGACTAGAGGCTTGTCATCCGACTGTCCCTGGCTTCTGGAAAATCTATACTGAAGTTCTATGCATGCCTGACCAGCCAGAACATTAGGACCACAGACCCACCAACCATATAAACACATCTAGGCGACAGCAGCGTCATTTGGCAAGGAGTGATTGCTAATCAGACACAAACATGGCGTGCGTAGTATCAGTGAGCATACTGTCCGTGTGTAGAATGGGGGAGCGCACCGTATATCTGACACTGACCGAAGCACAATGTGATGCCCCGTCGCATCATGTTCAGACATCGTGGGGTTGCGCGGCCACCCCTCATTACAGATGCCGGACGTCGTAGACTGGTAAAACAATACAGAACGCGAAATGTGGCGGAACTAACATCACACTTTCATGCTGGGCAGAGAGATAATGTACCTGATTACACAGACCGCTCCTAACCATGTGACCAATGTTACCAGCACGACATCGGTAACTACGACTGAAATGGGCACGTTACCATCGCCACTGGACGTTGGCGCAGTGGCAGAGCGTTGCACGGTCTGATGAATCCCGATACCTTCTTCATCGTGTTAATGGGAGGGAGCGAATCCGTCGTTTTCCAGGAGACAACTCCTTGACACCTGTACTGCAGGACGGAGACAAGCTGGCGGCAGCTCCATTGTGACCCGGGGAACATTCATGTGGACATCCGTTGTTTCAGTGCAGGTCGTGGAAGGCACCTTGACGGCCGATGAGTATCGTACACTGGTTGCACACCACACACAGCCCTTCATACCGGTGTGGACCAGCGGTTCTAGGCGCTGCAGTCTGGAACCGCGCGACTGCTACGGTCGCAAGTTCGAATCCTGCCTCGGGCATGCATGTGTGCAATGTCCTTAGGTTAGTTAGGTTTAAGTAGTTCTAAATTCTAGGGGACTGACCTCCCATAGTGCTCAGAGCCATTAGAACCTCAGACCATCTTGTTTCTCCTATGGCAGTGTCATTTTTCGTCAAGATAATGCGGCATGTCACTACGCCAGGAGTGCGATAGAGGTGCGATGGAATGATTCGAGGAAAACACTGGCGAGTTTCAATTAATGTGCTGGCCTCCAACCCCAACGAACACATGTGGGATGTCAATGAACGTGGCGCAAGAGCTCATCTTCCTCCTACCCGGAATTTATGAGATGTAGCTGACTTGCGTGTGCAGTTGTGGTGCCAAAGCCACCGACCTGCCGCGGCTTCATTGTTTCCATGCCAAGGCGCGTCGCTGCTGCTATCGGTGTCAAAGGTTAGTACAATGTGCTGGGTATTGAGTGTACGTAACGTTAAATGTCTTTCAGTCGGGAGAGCGTACTGCACCGGCTCAAGTTTATTGCTACCACGCTAGAGGTATGGATTCAACCTTGCCTGTGTGCTTTCCTTTTCTTCTATTTTTCCAATTTCATCGTTCAGAATGTCATTAAAAAGACTGCGCCATGCAAACTTATTTAAAAATAGTATCATCGCTGTAGTAATTTTATTACAAAACTATCATTGCAACATACTTTTTTCAAATGTGTATTCGTTTGTTACACATTTGATTACAGAATCATCTTAGTCGCTACCGCTTACAGCTTTTCCTACGCTAGAACAGAATTCGGGTTGATATTTTTTTGTGTCAGCAACGAAATCCCAAATACATACAGCCTTGCAGGTACACGGATTTTTTCAGAATCGATACAGGGAAACACAGTTAATTTAAATTCAAAAATATTGATTTTTCTTCGATCAGCTTGCATGCGAGCCAGGCGTGTTTGATCATTCCTCTGAAAGCAGATGCACTAAACTCATTCAGAATTACAGAATTTATTTGTATGGAATCTTCCCCCGGAGTGATTTCTGTATCAGGCTTCAGAAAAATAGTATCATTAAAAAAAAAATTTCGTGAAAATTGTAGCCTGCCTGTAAAAATAAGCATACCGTCGCAGGCATAGCTCTGGATTCATGGTCACATATCCTGTCCTTTCGTTTGGGAACGCTGTAATGCCCCCTGTAATGCTAGGAACATACTTGTCAAATATCTGTGGATAGCATTCCACCTAAGCGTCTTTCTGTCGCTTTAGCACATGAAGAGTTTCACTGTCACAGTTATAAGGCTTCATTTTCATGCTTATTGCACTGTTCGTATATAGATACACCGAATGATCATTTTATAACATTTTCGTTGTCTCAGTTTTATAATATAGTCCATTAACCCTTTTAATACCGAGTATTTTTTGTTACACTTTGTACCATTGGGGTCTTCAGTGACTCCAACGGAATTTATTTTTTATTAAGGATAGTTTTAATAATGGTAGAATAAAATTACATTCGTTATTTTTTCCACAATCTAAAACATGATGTCAGTGACATTACATTAAATTAAAATGCATATTTTTTTAAATTATTTATTTCCATAAAATTTACAAACGATTCTCATGAAACTTCAAACATTTTTGATTAAATTCCGAATTGACATTTATGACGCATTACACTTACAGCAATAAATTACAGAGTGCTTTTTACACATAGAACATCCACATTTTGAACATTTATCGGTGAATTTTCTATCCTCAGACGTTGTAGAAAACGGACACCTTCCTCTTTTTTTGTCTGTACTGTTGATGGAAGTACTGGAGAAATAATTTTGTCTGGCGTTCTTCCGACGAGCTGCTTTCCAAATTCTATGAGAAATGCCCGTCTCTTGTAATTGGTCCTTTCTGCCCAGTCTGGTGTAAGATGTAGCCATATGATAAATTCATTCAGTGCACTGATATCAATCATGTTGTAAAATAATACCATTGGCCACCTTCTGCTCTTCCTCTTTGTAGTGTACGTTATAACCAGCTTGTCCATGGTATCTACTCATGATTTTGTTTTATTATAATCCAGAATCATTACTGGCTTGCATTCTTCACGATCTTCCACTTTCTTCCTTGAATGCATTGTACTGAGCAAAGTTATAACTTTTCCCTTTTTCAGACAATATGAAACACTTGAAGCATGCTCCTGGAGTCCAAAACTAGATGAATATTTGACTCGACCTTTGGTCTGAGTGAAAACTTGTGGCAGTTCTCCTTTATTTTTTCTAATTGTTCCTAAGAGTGTGAGATTTGCTGTGAGGAACATTTTCAGAAGTTCTCTCGCCAAACTAAGGCAAGTGAAAAAATGTTCAGTTGTTACATTTCTGCCACAGTTTTCTAAGTCTTTCACCATATCTAAAGCAACTCTCTTGCCTTGACCAACTTCACAAGATTCATTTTCTTGTCGACCAGTGTAAACTTGGAGATTGAGAACGTAAGACGTTGCACTATCACATACAGTCCATAATTTCAACCCATATTTTCCATGTTTTGAAGGAATATATTGCCGAAATGGACATCTACCACGAAAAGCCACAAGTTGCTTATCAGTTGTTACGTTGCTGTGAAGAACATATGCTTCTTGAAATGTGTGTACCCACATTTCAAATATTTCTCTAATGGGAGCCAGCTTGTCAGGAGCACGGTTGTGACGTCTTACATCTGCGTCATCAATTCGGATGCACCTTAAAATTTTCGTAAAGCGATTTCTAGCAATTGATTCACTAAAAATGGGTCTACCATCCTCTTTGTTTTACAGATGTGTAACTGCTTTATTATGGGCCTTGTAAGCACCTGCTAGGATCAAGACACCGATAAAGCACTTTAGTTCAATGGCATCTACTGGTTTCCATTTACTACCGTAAACAAGACTACCCTCTTTGTTAGTCCACTTTAGAATTACATCGACGATGTTTCTCATAAGATACAACTGAAAAGCTGATTCTATGGAGTCTACATTTTTCACTGCGAAGTTTGTTGGACCTGGCTTTACTCGCATTATGTCCCATTTCTCTTCTCTTCCAAAAGCTCTGCTCAACTCGTGTTTGTGCCACAATTCTTCTTTGTTTTTAGACCTAAACAAAATAAAAAATACAAAGCGTATATCTTGGCGCTAGACCCTATCGCACAATTACAAAAATACAATGTGTACGTACCTATAGCAGTCAGAAATATGTGTTACTTCCTGTTCGGGCTGGACATCTGCGCTGTCCAAATATTCTTCTGAACTTTCGTCTGACTGAGGAATATTCTCTTCTAAGATGTCAATTTCTCCATCGCTGCATGAGACATCACAAACTATATCTCTGATATCACAATTTGATTCTCCAGATAGAGGATTATCCTGCAATAATATTTCAAGCACTTCGTCTTCGGAAAGGTGACGAGACATTTTCCACTAAATCCAACACACACAATAGTAGTCTCCACTTGTACGGAACAACTGTCGGCTTATGAAGTATTGGCAATGATCACACGTTACAACAATATTTACAAGACTAAAACAAAGGAAATACAGCAACGGTTACGGATTCAATGCAGCGTTATTGGGTAATAATACCACAAGAGAGAAATGGGGTCGCATTTAACCCCACTGGTATTCAGTGGTTCTCTCTTGATTTTCTGCAAAACTAAATATTTTCAAATGTGTGAAATCTTAGTATATGTACCGCCGAAGCGAGTACTAAATATTTTCAAAAAGTTACATTAATATATTACGAACCCACTATTTAATTCAGGAAAAGTCCGAATTTTTCATAATTTTTAGGAATAGGAAATAAGCTCTATTTCACAGAAAATTACGGCCTGGGGTCATTATAGACTCCACGGCATTAGGAGGGTTTTCTGACTTTTGTACAATTCCTACAGTGTTGGGGATAGCCTGTATATGATGGTATGCTAGGGACTATTTACCTTTTTTGCCCTTTCATTTGGATAAAGGCCGATGGAAAACCCGAGAAATCCCAAGTGGAGAAACTGACTGTCCCATAAGGTTCTCATATTTCACTTATTTTGAGTTATTTTAGAACAAAATTTTATAAGGTTAAAAAAAATGAAAATTTTACGATTAAAAGCACTACAAACATTCTTTATGGTGAATTACTTTGAACACAATAGAACTACCTCAGTTTAAAAGCCTTATAGTTCAGTGTTTTGATCATGTAGCTATTTTTTATATTAATTGTTTGTGCAAAATTCACAAATGTTGCCACATACACACGTGATAAAATTTTCAAATTAGTGTTTTTGCTACTCCTAATCTTCAAAATGTGTGTTAATGTGGTCGATAAATGCAACAGTGTTTGAGTTATTAATTTTTGCCGACTGCCGTCGTCTTGAAGCGCCGTCGGACTTCGTCGAACGCCGACGGAGGTCGTCGTGGAGTGTAGGGGAGGCAGCTGGAGCCCGTTGGTGAAGGCTGTTATGACGAACGGCCGGAGCACGCTGTCAGGTCGCGAAGCCCGGACCCACAGCCGCGCAGCTGCACGGCTGGAAGCCTTCGTCAGCCGGAGTCGCGTAGGCGCCGACCCGTGCTCCGGGATTCAGCGCGGCAGTTCGGCACATCAGCAACGTGAGCACGAAATTAAAGTCACGTCGCCATATTATATTCTGACCAGAAACATGTTAATTTTGCTGTGGGATTGAATGTTATAGTGTGGTTATTCGCTGTTATTGTTAAGTGCAGAACCAGTTTCGGTCACTATTAATCACGTGCCATCTGCGTAACTATGAGTGTCCCCGAAGACCGTAACAGGGTTGCTTTCATTTCTCACAGAATTCAGCAATAGTTGGTTAAGGATTGGTTCACTCACTAGTGTTTGAAAGACACTGCTCTTGTAACAGCCTAGGCCCTACGTAAGCGTCCAGCTATGGTGACAATGCGGGCACTGCACTTTGTCTCAAAGACATTTTTCTCCTGCGAACGAGACAGCGTCCGAAGCGAGGCAGGAATGCGCATTGTTGTCGCAGAATAAGTTGCACCCAGCCCAAACACATCGGCTCTTATGTTTTGACTGTAGAAAAGTACCATTGTTTTTGCGTATCGCTTTCGTTCCGGTCTGCACAATTACACTGCGTTCCTTGTCTTGTCTGGGAACATTGAAGTATCACCAGTCACAGTCTTTCCAATCTCTGCTGTGTTTTCTGTAATTTTATGCGTGTATCCTGACGTCTCACTACATATCGTCCTGCCACTAACCACTGTTAATTTACGGGGCAATCAGCACAATACTATTCGCCCTGAGTGCTCTCACTAACAATTTGCAAGTAAAGTTCATGTTCGCACAGATAATGTTGAATGTCAGTTTCATTTATGCGAAATTCTGCACATTTCGAAACCGTTATCTGGGCGTGAACATCAATATACATATTTATTTATATTTCTTTTCCCAGTTTAGCACCTCATGTCAAGTTCTTCTGATCAACTGATCCTCACGAGTGGTATTCAGACTCCGGCCTGGGTTTTTCGTCCATGTCCTGTGTTTCCACCTAGTCTCCATCATGCTCTATGGCCGTATGCCAACGTTGTGGAAGAACATGTATTCCCTGCTGATAAAACCTCTTGTCCTGTAGGCGTAGCCATGTTTTCACTGCATGACTGACACTCTCGTCATCTTCAAAGTGTGTCCCCCAAAGAGAATCTTTGAGCAGCCCAAAGAGATGGCAGTCCGAGGGTGCCGGGTCTGGACCGTAGAACAGTGGCTGTGACAGAACGTCAAGAGCGTGGCTGATCATGGAGCTCTCTTTCTGCATTTCCCGAGGATGTAACTTCCTTTACCCATCATCCAAATGTGCGCCTATCAACTGCAGCACCGCCATACACTCCACACAAACGCTCATGGATGTTCACCACGGTTTCTTTTCCTGCACACTGGAATTCAATAACAGCGTGCTGCTTTTAAAGTAAGTCGTATGTAGACGCCTTTTTGACGCAGTACTGCGGCTCTCCCATCTGCCAGAACGGCTCGAAACTTCACCGACCCACAAACAAACATCAAATGCAAAGTACTAACAAGGAGGTTTGTCTATGTATATTAATGGGTTCTTGTAATACGTGAACTGCAATATCTACAACGAAGTTAAATTTTCACTTAAGTTCCACAATTGACCAAAGGGATGCACTCAAATGGCATGACTTCGTCTAAATCGGATAACTCTTTTATATTTGAAATCCTGATAGCATCAGGGATGACTTACGGCGCTTGTAAAGTGCCAATAAGCCAAACTCGTGGTCGTCAATTAATTGATCAGTTTAATTAAGCAGTAAATGAAACTGAAAAGTGTGAGAGGGATTATTCCAATAACTCAAAGTGTACCTGTAGTAGCAGGGGCTCCTGAGGGGGAGGGGATTGGGGTGTGGGGGAACAATAGTTTAACTATACGTCAATCAAACAGAAGGATCCCGTTAACAGAACAACAGATTAAGGACCTGTCAATCAAAATCAGAACAATAGGCTTGCCCCTAAGTGCATACCTGCCCCTGATGCAGGCAACCTGCACTAACAAATGCACTGACAGCACTCTTGTTTGCTACTCTTTTGCTGTTACGTAATCTGGTCCCTATGTGTACTGTCGTTGCCTAAGCCCGCCAAACTAGAATGAGTCAGTGAGTTACCTAGTGGCTGAGCCCCCCTGGTCTGTGGCGGAGGCCTGAATACTTTGTGTGGAGAGGGCACTGCTGCGTGTGGCTTGCGAGTCAGTCTCTGGCCTGTCTCCCGACGGGCGCCCTTGATCCAGCACCTAGTATCGATCTTCAAGCTACATCTTTGCCGACCGGTGCGCTGGCGACAGCTTACACCAGCACAGTCCTAATTGCCTGTCGCTTTCTTTATCACTTTTGGCTAATCTGCTTTCTAAATGTCTGTTTCTTTTTCTGTTTCGTTCTCCAAGTTTTGTAATATTCGGCAACAGTGTCTAGCAGTGGTGAACATATCAGTGCCATTATTGTTCTATCTGCTTGCCACCTACAACCCATTGGAGTATGTCCTGTCTGAACTACTTCTTCTATGCTCTGTCTAGCTGTGGGTGAGATGGGTTCTGCTTGGCTGTCAACACTTACCCCCAGCACTGTATTTGCTGTAGCAGTGACTACACTATCACCTTCGGCACCACATAACTCAGGCACATTTTCATGTGACACTAAATATCAACTATGTCCTGAATCCATTGTACATCCAAATTTTGTCATATCGTGTCCATAGTCACAGTATATATCTTCACACGAGCTGAAGTGACATACATAAACATTATCACATCAAAGAGAGCAGCATAAAGTGAGATACACCCTTAACAGTTTGAAATATTCCATATAGTTAACATTGTATGGTTTCCAATTATTAAATGGCCCTTGCTTTCGCTCAATGACTCTCTCTCTTTCGTTAATAATTACCTTAAGTGCAAAATTTTGCAGATATTTACTGTACACCATGTATTATCAGCTGCATTATCGATTTAAAAATGACACGAAAACAAGAGCTTATTCACTTAGGTCATGTCCTTAAATTTATGTATATTCGTGTTCGGCTTTAAATTTCCACTTCCAATGCAGCCTGTCTATCATCTTAAAGTGGAAAAGTTTTCCTTCCTGTTTCAGTGTGGGTGTTTTCTCACCATATCTCAGGTTTAGAATGAAGAAACATTTTATCTGAATTAGTACATGGAATATTCATACACACACACTGTTGTGACTTGGCAAGACAGCCAAGCCACTAGGAGAGGAAGCCGAAAGGCACGCGTTTAAGCTCACACAGGCTGGCGTGAGGTCTGGAACAGGTAAGGGAATTTATAGTAGCAAAGAACGTAAGTAACTACTGGAATACTTAACTTTAATTCATAATTGGTGAACATCGGTCTGACGGTACATGCATCACAAGATAAATAGCAAATGATAATGGCGCCTTACTAGGTCGTAGCAAATGACGTAGCTGAAGGCTATGCTAACTATCGTCTCGGCAAATGAGAGCGTAATTTGTCAGTGAACCATCGCTAGCAAAGTCGGCTGTACAACTGGGGCGAATGCTAGGACGTTCTCTCTAGACCTGCCGTGTGGCGGCGCTCGGTCTGCAATCACTGATAGTGGCGACACGCGGGTCCGACGTATACTAACGGACCGCGGCCGATTTAAAGGCTACCACCTAGCAAGTGTGGTGTCTGGCGGTGACACTGCACACACACACACACACACACACACACACACACACACACACACACACACACACACACACGTGTGTGTGTGTGTGTGTGTGTGTGTGTGTGTGTGTGTGTGTGTGTGTGTGTGTGTGTGTGTGTTTGTGTGTGTGTGTTTAGAGTTATTTCGTCTCGCTGTACAGGCCTGTTTCATGCTAATCTGTCTACAATCCTGCTTTATATCTGCGAAAAACAACTTTCTGTTGTGGTCTGGCTTCCATAGGACAAGAGCGAAATAAAAATTGTAAAAGTGAATATTTTTTGAATACTATGTTTGAAAATTACTTAAAATGACTTCTACCACTTACGGGGCCGAACATAATATATATTATTTAAATTCCTGTCAGTAGTACAGGCCAAAGCTGCTGTTTCTAGTTCGGACGCCGGTCGGAGTGGCGGAGCGGTTCTAGGCGCTTCAGTCTGGAACCGCGAAACCGCCACGGTCGCAGGTTCGAATCCTGCCTCGGGCATGGATGTGTGTGATGTCCTTAGGTTAGTTAGGTTTAAGTAGTTCTAAGTCTAGGGGACTGATGACGTCAGATGTTAAGTCCAATAGTTCATAGAGCCATTTCAAACATTTTTGTAAATCGGATATGAAAAACTGTAAACACTGAAAAGCCTGAAAAACATCTTAATTTAGTAAAATTTAAGTGAAATAATTTAAAATAGTTACCTGCTGTTACTGAAAAAGACGAAAAAAAGTATTTGAGTAAAGTTGAATTTGTTGCGTAATGGCCGCTAATTGTCGTCCACCAGCGATGCTCCGTTAACTGGCGGCGCTGCAGTTACAAAATTATGAAAGATTTCACTTTGCTATGACATGGTTCTCACAAGAAGAAAGAAAATCATGAAAAATGTAAATAAATTACCCACTGGGATTCAGTGACAAGTATTCTATCTTTTCTTTTGTGGACGCTATGAATTGTTTTTTTGAACACTCTCCCCACATGGTTCTTGCACATAAAAGAAGTAGTGAATGTCTCTCTTGACGCAGGTATAGTATACCGTGCTGTAAAGTAATGGCTAATTTTTTGTTTCTTTTAAGGCAGAGATACTGTTTTCGCACCTTGGTATGCAGTTAAATAGAAAGCACGGAGCACAGAGCCGTATTGCCACTGCAATATCCGCGACTCTCAGCCGCTGCGTTACGCTCACTTGGTCCAAACACGACCAACGTTAGGGGTGCAGGAGCTGCACATATAACTTGAAGATCGGCTTTCTCAGAAACTAGGAGCCGTCTCATGAAACGCCTCTACCCATTTGTGCAGGACAGGACCCTCTGCTGCGTATATAACACCCAACAAAACCGTGATTAATAAGTCTCGTGGTCCTGTTCTTAGACCAGACACTTTTGAAGACGTGGACGAATTTTCCTTTTATAGATAAAGGAGCAAGATGTTACGAATATATAGCATGAATAATTGTACAAGGCGGAAGAACCGCTGTAAAAAGAAACACCTTCTGGCACCCGAAAATATAAACGCCGGGCAAAGTCCGTGAAAATCTGTGCCCTTTGTGGGTGCAAAATGTGGCCAAACGGGGAAGGGAGTAATGAAAAGATTAGAAATATCTGAAACGTGACGTCTCAAGATAGGGCTGAAGAACGGGTGTATCGACTGAATAAGCAATGCTGCGCAGCGAAGACAAATGCTCGCTGAAGCACGCAATGAGTGGCAGAGAAGAGCGGCTGGGCAGGTGTCACGGCACTGCCCTTGCGGCGTCAGCGGAGAACAGCGAGGCCGCGCTGCGCCGCGCCCCTGCACACGGCGGCAGCGCCTTCACTTCGGGATCTGTTCTTGCGGCAAGTGTTTGCGAACTGCCTGCATCGTCGAGGGGAAGTTGCATCGGCTCGCAGACGATTGTGTGGAGAAAGGTTAAAGGTTAACGCCCGGTCGGCGGCGATGCCGGTAGCGCCGCGCCAAACACTCTGGAGCAGGGAAAGTCTGTGCGGGTAGTCCGTGATGCCACGACGTGGCGTCGTAAGTAGGCGGCAGGGGATCATTCGCTCTGCACACTGCTTCTCGCAACTGAGCTCGTTCGTGAGCGTAACTAATATGTGACTGAATGTGGATTGTTTTTCGTTACTTCGTGTCCACAAAGATGGACGATTTGTGTGTAAGCGATAAAACTATAGCGTTTTCACTACGAAATTGCCGTTTTTTTGTTGTGTGCCGTGTTACAAAGGTAATTACGATGGAGGCCCAAAACCGCTACATTTAAATTTGTGGAGGATGAAACGATAAGGAAGAAATGATTATCAAGATTTCATAGGAATAACTTTACTCCTTATTCAAGTTCAAGTGTGAGTAATTTTTTGCAGGTTCTTAAAAGACGCTAATTCTAACTACAAGGGGCACTGTTATTCGTCATTGTAACTGAATGTCGTACACATGTTCCTTCGAGAACGTTAGATTTCTTACATTCATGTGGCACTACATTCTCTATTTAATATTTGTTGTTAATAATACAAATAGGCCAGGCTGCAGTATTTAGTTCTGTTACCTGCTGCAAGGCTAGAAATTTAGTGGAGGTCTACCATGTAAATGTAAACTAAGTGAAGAGAAGCTACCACACTAGCACATATCCCATACATTAGGCTATCTATTGCAACCTGACGTTCAAAATCCATGTTAGTAACTCAGTGCATAACAATCGGAGCGACAAATGCTTCTTATCTTACAGTGCACAAATAGGCTAACTGTTTTTCTTTAAGCACACTGGACTCGCATTCGGGAGGACGACGGTTCAATCCTGCTTCCGGCCATCCTGATTTAGGTTTTCCGTGATTTCCCTAAATCCTTTCAAGCAAATGCCGGGATGGTTCCTTTGAAAGGGCACTGCCGATTTCCTTCCCCGTCCTTCCCTAACCCGAGCTTGCGCTCCGTCTCTAATGACCTCGTTGTCGACGGGACGTTAAACACTAATCTCCTCCTCCACTGTTTTTCTTTAATATACCGACAGATTTCCATGAAAAGGGAAAATCCATGAGCGGGTGAATATAGCAAATGGAAAGACAAGAGTCTTTTGTTTTTTACTTTCAAGGATTTATAGTCCGTCAGCACCTACAAATATCAAGGATATACCGCTTCTCCCCTCAAATTAGCCCAGCGTTTCATCTATTGCGCTTCACTAACAATTTCGTGACTCACTTCATCTGTAGTAAGCAGTATTCACACAGTACCTGAATCCAAAATATCTGAACTAGCGAGGAGAAGAAATAAATTGGTCCTTAGCATAGAAGAATGTAGACTGATGTCCAAAGGTTAAGGACGACAGTAAGTTTCGCATGATGTCTCGCAACCAAGTAGCATGGCTCAACAAAACTCGGATCGTACATAAATGAGCTGCTACAATGTAGTACAACAGATAAGCGAAAGAAATACGCAATGAGACCAAAAGAAACAACGCTTTTGTTCAAGGACAATAATGACGCTGAAGTCAGTACGATTTATGAGATTTACGATTGTACACAGCACATTAAAAATAGTGGAACGTGGAGAGGCATCATCACGGACGGAGCGCATGTTCTGCAGCGTGATGTCACACTGACCACAAGCTTCCTAAGGAGTTCTTGTGGTAGGGCGTTCCGTTCCTACACCTGCGGGGTTCATAACTGCTGGTTGGCCGTTGGTGCACGTGGTCGTGCCGCAGTACGTCCCCCCAATGCATCCCTCTCGTGCTCGATGGCATTTAAATCTGGGGAACGGGAAGGTCAATCCATTCGCCGAATGTCTTCTCGCTCTAAGAGCTCCCCATGTGCATTGTTCGATGCAGTTGCGCATTTTCCTCCATAACAATCAACTCGGGGCCGAATGCACCCCTGGAAAGATATACATCGGGAAGGAGTGTGGCAATTAACTTTGACCGGTGGGTGTATCATTTGGAGGTCAGTACGCCCATGGAACATTATGCCCCCCACACCGAGGCACCAGGACCGTCACAACCATTCTCTACGACAATATTACACCCCGTGTTTGGCGTGAGCCCTCTTTACCTGCTGTACCTGTCGACTATCTCCTCTGGGCTGGTGTGTAGGTGGCTCTAAACTCTCCCCATAAACGAGAAAAATTATGAGAGAAAAATCAAACTCCTGTGCTAAGTTCGTCTCACTTTGTACTCCTTATTATTTGTCAATGATTCTTCCCCGTGTGAAGTCATCCAAATGTTGCCTCCGCGCCATGTTGTAATGAAGAAGACCAGCACAGTGCATTGTAACTGTTCGCTGATCGACACACACTGTCCTTTCCCACTCCTAGAACTGCTTCGCGCTGTGGGGGCAGCCCCACTCGGCACTGTAGTCGCGCCGACCTTAGCTCGTGTCACTTCCAGCGTTCTGTGCACGATTGGGAGCCTCTGCCAACATGCTCCCTGACTTACATTCACCTCCACCGAGTAGATAATGCCTTACCTTACCTTATCCGTATTTTCCTTACTTTATAGACAGCAGTGTAAATAGTAGTGACAAAGAGAGTTCCATCTTCCCTAAATTGTCTTCTACAAGATGGTCATGTGACGGAAACAGTTTACGACAGTTAAAGTTAACAATGCAAAAAATTTTAGGCGGAGTACAATGGCATTTTTAAATGCATTCTGATACTATATACGATACAGAGCTTCAACTAGGAGTCAACTGTCTTTTTGCAGAGCAGCGAGCATAGCTGCGTACGCTTAGTCGCGTTTTCGCTAGTACCGACAATTCTCTATTGGGAGACGGTGACAAAATATTACACCGGGTCTTGTTTTCCTGTACGTGCTATTACCATTCCGTTAAGGCCACCAAACGCAGCTGCAAACTGTCTCAACAAATTATCGACAAAGTTATCTTTAACCTTCAAAATATCTGTCCGAGAAGCCTACACAGGAGAGGAAGGAAACAGCCTACTGCGACCACTGTGCTAGCAAAGTGAGTGCAGGTCCTACCGCCGACCGTGCGCGTGGGGTTCGTCTCGAGGGCACAGTACTCCGTTCCGTCATTCCTTTTTGCGTTGCAGTTAGAGGCAAGACACTGGTCTCACATTCGCGAGAACACACGTCCCACCATTGTCATTTAGGATTTCCGTATTCAGCCTTGAAAGCTAAGTAGGAGTGACGTATGGTTCCTTTCCAAGGTCGAGCTGGTCTTGCTTCCATAATCACCTCGCGATGCTGGTACTCTATATTTAATAATGAAATACAATGTGGAAACGTACGTCACGCAATTCTATGACATCTCCGATTGCCAAAACTACTAGATATTTCATTAGACTGTAACCTCCTTATCTCCTGCTAGGATAACAACTGCGCTGAAATGTCATATATCTACACAATACTCTTGCCAAGTAAATGGAGAAAAGCGGAGCGTAAATTGAAAATTGTGTGATAACGCCCAACAAACCAAATCTAGGACAGGTGTTCACCCATAGTAGCAGCCACGGGACCAGCAAAACATTGCTGACGTACGGTGACCATCTTTCGTCGGGAAGTACACTGCACTGAGGTGGCGTAAGTCGTGGGATATCGTTATGCCCATATAGGGATGGCGAGAGTACTGCGTGCACACAGTGTAAGCGCCAAGTGCATCGGCGAAGCTGTCATGTTTACTCTGGTGATTCATGTGGAAAGGTTTCCAACGTCATTACGGCCGCATGATGGGGTTCACGGACTTTGATCGCGGAGTGGTAGTGGGAGCTAGACGCGTGCGACATTCCGTTTCGGAAATCGCCAGGTCACTGAATGTTCCGAGATCCATAGTGTCAAGAGTGTGCTGAGAATAACGAATTTCAGGTATTACTCCTACCACGGACAACGCTGAGGCCGACGGCCCTCCGTTAACGACCGATCTCAGCAGAATTTGCGTAGAGTTGTCAGTGCTAATATACAAGCAAGATTGCGTGAAGTAATCGCAAAGATCGATGTGGGACGAACGACGGAAGTATTGGTTAGGACAGTGCGGCAGAATCTGGCGTTAGTGACGGCAGCAGACGACTGACGGGTGTGCCCCTGCTAACAGCAGGACATCGCCCGCAGCGCCTTCCTGCATTCGTGGCCTCGGGTCCCGCACGACTAGACAACCGTGGTCTGGTCACCTGAGTCCCGATCTACGGATCGAATGTGGTGCAGACCACAAGAAGCCACTGAGCTAAGTCGTCAACGAGGCACTGTAACAGCTGGTGGTGGCTCCATAATGGTGAAGGCTGTGTTTACATGGAATGGACTGGGTCCTCTGGTCCAGCTGAATCGATCACTGACTGGAAATGGTTATGCTCGGTTACTTGGAGGCCATATGCTACCAGTCAACGATGGAATTTTTAAGAATGACAATGCGCCATGTCACCGAGCCACAGTTGCTCGCGATTGCTTGACTAAAATATGGACATTTCGAACGAATGATTTGGCCACCGAAATCGCCCGACATGGATCCGATCGAACATTTATGGGACATAATCGGGAAGTCAGAAACCCTGCACCGCAACACTTCCGCAATTACGGACGGGTAGAGAAGCAGCGCGGCTCAGTAGGGGACTCGCAGCGACTCACTGAGCCCACGCCACGTCGGCGGGTAAAAGTAGGTCCGGCGTGATATTAGGCGGCATCCCGTGACCTTGGCACCTCAGTGTACGCCTAACTTCTATACGGAGAGCGTACGATCTGAATCTCACGGAGACCACCGAAACTAGAAGAAAAGCTTGGGATAATCTAGTGAATAGTCTTTGTCACGATAGTACCTAAGTCTATTGTGTTTCACAATACTTGAAAATGAACATAGCTGGCTGGGAATGAGTCGGAAATGAATGAACGGCGTAAGACGAATAATCCACATACGTTGTGACTGGTTGCTGCGTGTAATTATAACCTTGGTCGTAGCACATTGACGAGAGACTAGTACCGCCAGTACGCTAAATGATTATTGGTTTGGGTACCTCAAAGTGATTGCTCATATCTAGCTCACAGGTTATTTCCTCAGTTCCTGCCAACTTTTCGTGCAGAAGAATGTACAGGGTGTGGATAAAATGTGTAAACACTGCGAGAAATCCGTGCTAGACCAAAAATACAAATGCTGATCAAGTCTGCATGTTATGCTGTTATACTTGACCACGGACGGCGTCTGCGGAACTTCTTCAATACGTTGTTGGTGGCAGTCGTGGTCCGAACACTGTTTTCTTAGTTGTGAGAGCGTCGTGTTGGTGCTACCGTGACCCCTCGTAGCCTATGTGTTTGGTGTTCCAAGAGACGCCGTGCCCTAGAAGTATTCTGCATACTGGGTAAGCGGAGAAACATTATCCGATAAGTCACTACGCGGGCGATAGTGTATACTAAGCGGTTTTGAGATGGTCATTGTAGACGACTGTAACGAAGAATAGGAGGACAACTGCTATAGAACTGAATGTCGCGCACGCGGACCCTATGAGCACCAAAACAACACGAAAGGAACACCATAAGCAGGAAACTGCAGAGCGAGGTGGGATTGCAAAAGCAGTCATCAGTAGTGCGAATGCAGGAAACGGGTAAACGTGGTGCCGAAATCGTGAAACTTGGTCCATGGAGCCACAGGAGAAACACATTTGGTCGGTTACATGTTGTTTCACACTCTTTCCAACTTCTGGCCGAGTTTACGTCCCAAGACTGAAAAATGGCGGCGGTTGGATAATAGTTTGGGCAGCCATATCTTGGTATGCCGTAGGCTCGCATTACTGACAAGGATTATGTGGCCAATTTGGCCTATCAGAGCCATCCCCCCTGTTCGCAAGGCGTGCTCTGTGGAAGGCACGAAGAGTGACGGTCACATCGTCCTTGTGCACCACATCTCACTATCACTGAGCCTAAGTGGTCTGCTTTGGAGAGAAGGACGCGTCATAGCTATGCACCTCCACAGTCCTTGCTTGTTCTTGCAACGACTACCTTGCAGACAGAATGATAAGATTCAGTTCAAAACCGTACAGGACCTATATTTATCAACTCTGTCGTTTCGTACACCGTATTAGCTATGGCAACGTGCTTTGTTTTTGGTGTTTCCATATCTTTGTGCAACTGCTGTAGCATGAGCAACAGCATTGGAGATAATATCTGCCTCCCACTACTAGAATTCGTACTGAATAGACGGAAACCTCTCTCCGTCTACTTAAAACGGAGTGAAGGAATAGACAGAGACGCAGAAAGAAGCAGGTGCAGAGAGTCACGAGATGGAGTTCACACACGTGTCGGGTGCCTTTGGAATAAATTTACATACATGAAGCGAAGTGTAATTGAGTGCACACGCTTCTTGTGTTTTTGCTCTGTTCTTTCATTTCGTAGGTACCGCACAGGAGTCAGGTATCGGAACGAAGTTTGTCGGCCTGCAAGTCTGAAGAGCCTTTGTTTGTGAGCGCAGAAGGGTCAGAGGCAGAAGAACGGCTCACGAGGCGCGTGGGAGGGAAAGACAGGGCAGTGAGCTGCCAGCAGAGGTGGCAGGATGGGGGAGGGGGAAGGGGAAGCAATTCGCCCGGCGCCCATTGTCTGCCGACAAAGGCCAGCCTGCCTGCGCTTCCCTCTCTGCCGCTCGCACTTGCCCCTCGCAGCCTTCGCAGCCAAATGCACACCACTGTATTGCCTGTTGCATAGCGCGCCTTCAGCAGGCGCTTCTAGCCACTGTATCACTTTGTATCGTGTGACTGTGGGCTCTACCCTGCAAGTTTTTGCGTCATCCAGACCAGTCTTCCCGTGCGTTATGTAAGGATACAGTGACCACGTTCTACAACGGTTACTCTGCTTTTTGGTCTCTATTATTCAATAAGATGATCAGACGGCATATTCGATAAAAGGAGATTTTTAATTTTGTTTATCCAGGATCAGCTACTCAGATACCTCTGCACACATACATACTCACCTACATACATAGCTCTATATACATACTCCAGAACCCACCGTACGTTGCACCGCGGAGAGTATCTTGCACCACTAGTAGTCTTTTGCTTTCTTGTTGCATTGGCAAACACAGTGACGGAAACTGACTGTCTACGTCCGTCTGTCCGGGCCATGATTTCTCGTATCTTATCACTTTAGTCCTTACGCAAAATGTACGTTGGAGGTAGTACAATCGTTCTACAATCACTTTCAAATGCTGCACCTCTAAATGTTCCCGACACTGTTCCGCGAAAAGCACGTAGTCTTCCCTTCACGGATCCCCACCTCCGTAATACTGGCGTGTTGGTCGAACCTACTGGAAGGCAATCTAGCAGCACGCTTCTGACCTACTTCGAAGCCTTCCTTTAACCCGACCTGGTTGGGATTACTAACACTCGAACACTACTCAACAATGGATCACACTAATGTTCCGTACGCGGTCTCCTTCACAGCTGAACCACACTTCCCTAAACATTCTCTCAATAAACCGAAGTCTTCAATTAGCCTTTTTGACGACCGTACTTAAATGTTTGTTTCATTTTATGGTGCTTTGTAACGTTACGCCTGGATATTTAATGGGCGTGACTGTGTGATGCAGTGCACTGCAGTGTTTCTCGTACTCATCCGCATTAACTTATATTCTTCTACATTTAAAGCACGCTGCCATTAATCACACCATGTACAAACAGTGCCTGAATCACCTCGCATCGCCCAACAATCACACAACGACGACACGTTTCCATACGCCGCAGCATCATCAAAAACAGCTGCAGATTGCTGTTCATCCAGTCCATCACACCATTTATGAGCACAGAATATAAGAGCGGTCCTACAACAGTTCCCCAAGGCACTCCTGACGATACTCTTCTATATGAAGAACACTTACCGTCGTACTGGGTTCTACTTCGTAAGACATCTTCGCGCCATTCACATATCTGGGAACGTAATGTGTATCCTAGGACCTTCGTTAACAGTCCTCAGTGGCGCTTTCGTGAGTGCAAGTGAAACTCTGTGGGGAGAGCAATATCAAGAAAAGTGATCACAACCGCTTCGTTCTTCAGATATGCATATCACAGTTAAACAGAAATTATCATTCAAATCATATCCTGCAGTAATCGAAACACAAAAGTTTGACGATTTATCAGTAGGTAATACGCTTCATTCTGACCGTGTATGCAGAAATATCGTTATATTTGTAGGAGAATAAATGTAAAAATCTTGCTTACTTCCTTATAGAAACGGGTTCAAACTTTATCATGATGGACGAAAGTACAATAATTTCCAATAAAACCTGCTTAATAATATACACACGTTTGTCCTTTGAGGGATTTCCCTGCGAACAGATCACTGTAGGCCACATGTTACTTGACTGTGTTTTATTTTCAAACTACAGGGCAGTGGCAGATTTATCGGCAGATCTGCCTTCTATTTTAAGTCGCTTTGGAACGAATGTGGTTAGAGTTTTAGGGTTCCGTGATCTGTCCAACTTGTTTCCAAATCATTTAGGGACTTGTTCCTAATTTGGTAAGTGGATGACTGACTCACCCATGTTTTCTGTGAGTCGTCAGCTGGTCACATATCCTGTCCCAGTGCTTAAATTCTTCTGTCGTTTTGCTTCTGTTTTTAACCCGTGAGTAGCACTTTTCACTATTTCTCCTTAGTTTTAGCGTGTGAGATAAGAGTGATTGCGTGTGTCCACGCGAGCGAATGAGTGTAAGAACGCTTTTAGACCTTCTACCCACATTTGTTTCTTTTAATATTTGTGAGGGCGTTGATAACCTCTTGCCGTTGAGGGCCCGTACACCCGCCAAAAACAACAACATCAAGGGCTGCTTGAAATTATTTTATCGATATCGTTGAAATAGAAAGTGGAACAGGAGAACGTATTTTCAGTGCACTGATAGCAGCTCTTGAAGAGTATGACAAATATTATGTATTAAAAAACCATTTTGTAGCAACCGATTTAACTGTCGTACACTGTATGAATCACAAAATGGAAGTAGCTGTCCATGATGCTATGAATGATGTAGCAGATGCATGCCATATACAGCTTTTTTCATTTAGATTCCTTGTATACTGTGTTTCCTCGAAATCGCAAAAACAAGAGACTACTATAGGGCGTTCCACAAGAATTATCCTTACAGCTATTCCTCATATGCTTTTGGTTGCTCCCTCATTGCTATTCGAGCCCTTCTTGAAAGTCACAATTCTCTTGTCAGTCTTTTTTAAAAACTGAGTCATAATGGTTCCCGATCAACTGAAGGGATATAAATCTGAAGGTTCGCTAAAAAGTTGCACAAAGTGAGTGCTTATAATGGATTAGTTATCTTTTGTGAAGTCCTAGAAGTTCTGCTACTTGATGCAAAACACAAATTCACGGGGTTGTAAAAACTCTTGGAACATTGAAAACAAATGACTCCGAAAGAGCATAGCAGCACAAGATTAGCAGGAAAAGCGCACATTCAAAAGAGTCTTAATTAAACAACCATATTGTCATCAATGAAACAAATTTCAGACATTTAGAAATAACTTTTTTCAGTCTTTGGTAGACAGTATAAAAAACAGCTTTGAAGACTTTGATTTCTTTTTGGAGGCAGGCATATTAAATTTAAAAACATGGCCTTCAGACGATTATGAACGTCTGTTTTATGGCGACATGACAATTCCTCGTTTGTATGAGAAGGTGGAGTTTAAATTAAGTGAAAGCATGTGTGCGTCAGTAGCTAAGACTTTTCGAATCTTTATAGGAAATCTTCAACTTCTATGAAGGCTACATCTAAATGTGAACGCCTGTTTAGTGCGATGAATCTAACACTAACCGCTCAGACTCTATCATTTACAAATTCCAGCACTTTCAAATCTAATTTTCATTTCAGTAAATCAACCTCCACTGCATTGTTTCGATGCAGAAAAATTTGTAGAAGGTATATCAAGTCTCAGTGCCATAGCGCCCTTGATAAAGCACTTGGGAAACCATCAAATCTCCAGGAGCAGTCTCATTCATCTCGTCTGTTCAACTAAACTCTGTAAGTGTGTATCCAACATAGATGTTGTGCAAAGAGTATCGTTATAAAACAAAATAAATAATGAAAGGTAACTTAACCTTTCATAATCAATAGTAATACCCGTTTCGTGCTTTGCAATTTCAAGAATAATCATTGAAATGCTTTATTCGGAGACGCGAAACAGGCAGGTCAGACAAGTAAATGAATCGCCAGGAGTCTTATTGTCAGCCGTATCTCTACAGAAATTGCATTTCGCGTGACAGTATCTTGTCTAGAGATTCGTGTTTCCGTTTCATAACCAAAAAATCTTGTGTAATTTTCAAATAGAGACACACGATGTCATTCTGCATACCACGCAGTAAGGAACTCCTGTTGCTTGGATACTGTGTTGCCAGCAGTCAGTCGCTTCTGTGACTGGTTCGTCTGTCGCCTTTTGTGTTACAGTAAGTCCAGCTCAAACTGCCGAGAAAAGAAACGGATCCGCAGCAGACGGTGCAGCAGCGAGGCAACATGTGAACTCGAGCGTGCGCATACTTAAGTGGTTCTTTACAATAAATTTTTATGCATGCGATTTCGTTCCCGTGCATCTGCAATTATGCACGAGGAAAGAGACATCGTCTGGACATGTCTTTACTCCTTCACGCCGAACGGGCTGAATGATTTGGATGAAATTTGGAATGGAGATATGTCATATCCTAGGTTAACACACAGGCTATGCATTTTTAATTTATGTGGTGTATACCGTTACATATATATGTGATATATAAAGTGCCACATATCTCGAAAAGTTATTAACTGATTTACTTCAAATTTTTACACGATACTCTAATAAACATTTGGAGGGTCAAAGGCTATATGTTTTTGCAAAAATGTATGAGGAGAAGATTGCAGAGAGAGTAGAGAGGAGGTGTGCACAAACAGACGGGGAGGCGTTGGATATCGACAAAGGCGTGGGCTATACATTTTTATACAAAATAATAATAATAATTTTATTAGAGGCAACTTTTGAAATGGCGTAGACGTGTGGATAGTGAGTTTCAGCACTAACATTAATTGATAAATAACTGTTTAACCATGGGTAACATCGCGGGGCAGCGCTAGTGATCGACTATACTAATCTATTAAGACATCGCCCCCTCCTCCCCCCCTCTTCCACTCCACCGGGTAAAAGCACCACGGTAGGAAAGGCCTGTGGCGGAAGGTAGATTTTGCTGTTCCAGTTCTGCGGTGGGAACGCCGTCGTTGTGAGTAGTTCTAGTGTCTCGAGTTGCAGCCGTGACGGAGGTGGCAGCGGCGGGCGTGAGCTCGACACATGCTGGGTCGAGGGCTCTTGCAGTTCTTCTCTTGTATTACGATATAGCCATTACAAACTCGTTATAGTAATTTTCATTTTAAAAGTTACGCTGTGATTCAATCGCATAACATCTTATCCTTTCCATTTCACAATTTCGCGAAACTAAAGAATAATGCTTTCTTATTGCTGCTTACGAGCTTAACATGCAGTTTCGCTGTATAACGCACTACTGAAGCATGCGTTAGCCGTGCGTGGCTCGTGTTCGTGCCATATCTCATCTGACATCCTCTTTTTACTGTCGTACTACCTCGTTATGTTAATTTCAATTAGTGGCGTCACTGAGTTGCTCCTTGTATGCCCGTGAGCGGCAGCAGCGGCGCTTAACGATATAAGCCCAGGAGTATTATCTTTGCTGACTGCTATTACTTCCCAGTTGTCGTGTCTTCGGAGTTACTTCGGATCTGACAGTGAGTTGGAAGGTGCTAGCAGTGCAGTTCGGACCTGGTAGTGTTTGACTTAGGACGCGAAAGAAGTTTAGTCGGGGCGCGGCTGCAGTGAGGTCCGGATAGCCATGACTCGCCCGACGGTTGCCGATACATAACACTTGAGTGCAGACCACCTTGACTGGTCCTCGGTCGGTCGTCTTGTCGGACGACGTGTATGTTGGCCGGCGATCGCTTATGGGTTGCCTGCGTGTGCCGACTCGTGATACGTCCTTGTTATTGCACAGTCGCTGCCATTAGTATTGTCTAGTCCTTCGTGCAAGTGTTCGTGAAACTGTGTGTAGCTTGTGATGTCGACTGCTCAGTTATTTTGGTGCTGTCTCCGTGCTGATGTGCGGCAGGCGGTCGGTTGGCGTGGAGCAGCCAGGAAATCTGCGCGGGGCTTAGTTTGGCCGGGCCCACTGGTGGTCTCTGCACAGTGTCGGATGTGTGGGGCTGTTCCCATTGCTACGAGGTCCGTGGCTCTCCGACCCTGGACACGAAAGTAGAGTTTGGATTTAATTTACCAGCAAGTCAAGACTATATACGTTGTGCCGTCTGGTTCTCGTTGTTAGCTGTTGGGACATTCACGCGAGCATTAATGTGTGTGTTCGAGTTGGTGAAGGTTTAGCCACCGTATTTGGTTATTAGCAATCGAAGTGCACCAGGGGAATTTTTACCTTGTGGCCGTTAACGTTCCGGTTACCTGCCCTGGCCATTGACATAAACTCAGGCAGTGTCGTTTCTTCACCGCGTTGTCGCTGTCCAGCACGGTGTCTAGTTTGGCAGCTTACTGTACGCTTGGTTGTGGGCATCCATGCCTTTTACGTTTTGCATTGAACTCTCGGTTGTGTGCTGGTAGAGTGGGTCGGTGGGTCCGTTGACTGTCTGTTGGTTGGGTTGTCGCCGGCTCGAGAATGGTTGGGCCGACTGCCTGTCTCACCTAAGTGATCGTTAGCATTTCAAGTGCTGGCCGACCACCGAAACTTCTGAGACCCGTTATCTGCACTGCCTTTCCTTATTTTCTGTTGTGTGTATATGTATGGCTCATAGCCGATGGTTTTGAATTAAAGTTGAATTGTTTTTAGTTGTATTTTGAGTCATGGGCCTTGAGCCGCTTTAAAATTAAAGTTCCTTGCTTGTCAAGTAGTAGATTCTTTAGGGCCTTCAGCCTAATTTAAGATAAGCCGTTGTTGTTTAAATTTATTTTACCTTGAGTTTTAAGTCATGGGGCCTTCAGCCGTTTTTAAATTAAGGATCTCTGTCTTTCGAGCATCAGACTGTTCGGGACCTTCCGCCTAATTGAAGATTTGGCCTTCTGCCTTGTGTTTTTTTTAATTTAATTTACCTTGAGTCTCAAATCATGGGCCTTCAGCCGTCTTTAAATTAAGGTTGTTGCTTTCCAAGTCTAAGATTTTGGGTTGGCTCTGAGCACTATGGGACTCAACTTCTGAGGTCATTAGTACCCTATAACTTAGAACTAGTTAAACCTAACTAGCCTAAGGACATCACACACATCCGTGCCCGAGGCAGGATTCGAACCTGCGACCGTAGCCATCTTGCGGTTCCAGACTGCAGCGCCTAGAACCGCACGGCCACTTCGGCCGGCTAAGATTTTGGGCCTTCAGCCAAATTGTAGAACTTACTTAACGTGAGGCCTTCTGCCCTCTAAATATTCTCTTTGGCGTCTGAATTTTGAGTTAATGGCTTTTAGCCCTTTTTATTTCTTTTTTAAATTATGTGGTCGTGCCCTTAAGGCATAAGATAGTGTGGCGTATTCAGCGGATAACTAAGTTCAAGAATTTGTACTATAATGTTTGGTCAAATAAATAAAGTTATTTGTCTTCGAGTGTAAATGAGAGCCGTTCATTTTGGCCCCTATCCACAATTCCAACTATCTGTCCTGTCCCGCGGGTTTAGGAGGGCGTTTCAGAGCGTTAATGCCATAAATTTTAAGTGTCCAATAAATTTCGTACAGCTATAGCAATCTGTCCAAAGAACCCACCACCTAACCCCTTAAAACTAAATATCATGAAACTGTGTCTTTGACTACATGTGTAACTTTGTACAGGAGTTATGACCTGGCATACCTGGAGCAGCTAGGTCTCCGGCACTCAGAATGTGTGCTGAGTCCTTTACAAAACCGAAATGTAACTGCTCGTTATAACTATAAACTAAAAGGGGAAGTCAAATGAGAACGAGACATATGGAAAAAAATGAGTGAAGTGTTTACTACTTCAAACGTAGTCGCCGCAGCTGTTAACACGTTTATCCCGCTGTAGGACAACACTGTCAGTGCGTTGATGGAGAAACGTTTGCGGCTGCGTACGGAACCACGACTGTGTGTACCCAGGCTTCGGCCCGAGCAAGCCGACGCCCACGGACGCCTTCTTCAGGGCTCCAAAAATATGAAAATCCCATGGGGAGAGACCAGAGCTGTACGGAGGATGTGTAACGGCTTCCAAGCGAAACTTGTGCAGCACAGTCGAAACAACCTGGGAAAGTTATCGGCCGGCATTGTCCAGCAACAGATGACGCAGTCCGTCAGTATTCCTGGACGTTTGGAACTAATGATGCGCTTTAATTTTTGCGCTATGTCCACGCACGTCTGCACTTTAACTGTGGCGCGGTACTCCAGAAAGTCCACGAACAGCGGTGCCTCGCACTCAAAGAAAAAGGTCATGATGATTTTCCCCGAGGAGGCGTGTCTGCTGTTTCGATTATGCTGTAGAATTTTCACTCAGAAGCCCTTACTCATCACCCTTACAGTCCCGTTCTCTCCCCAATGCAATTTCATATTTTTGAAGCTGTCAAGAAAGACATTTGTGCCCGTCGATTTGCTGAGGACGATGAGGTGGAAGCTCGGGTGTAACCGTGGTGCGGTAGACAGTTGCAAAACATTTTTCCACGAAGGACTGTGGTATAAACGTGAACCGTTTGTTCCCTACTGGAGCTTCCCGGGGGACCGCGGCATCGGAGCCCCACTCAATCCCAGTAGTGCTTCTTTCGTCGCTGATTCTCTGTAGACTCTCGACTGCTCTCATCAATCCTTTTGTGCCATTTCCGTGTCTTAGCAGCTCGTGTAATTCTTAATGGACTGCTCTCTCTGCTACTGACTGGACTTCCTTGCTCGAGACCTCTTGTAGTCAGACTGTTTACGGTAGAACATTATTGTCTTACATTCAAGTTACTTTACAACTATATTATCACGTTCAAGTAACGCTCTTAGGGGAAAAGTAAACGCGCAGGTCGAAATACATTACGAAACAGATGTATAAAGACCGTAGAGGGAGACTAAGAGATGAATGCAGTAAGCAGATTCAGAAGGACGTCGGTTGCAGCAGTTACTCGGAGATGAAGAAGCTCGTACAGCATAGAGTAGCACGGAGAGTTGCATCAAAGCAGTCTTTGGACTGGAGACCACAACAACAACAGCTGCAAATTGCCTGAAACGAGAGCTCTGAAACGTGCTGAATAGCCGATTTTAAAACAGAAATGTCATATTTCTTCACCGTTTTATGAATGTTTCTTGAAGCAAATTCTGAACAGTTCACGCTCAATTTCATGCAAGTAAATTTAAGCAGGTAGTTGCGACGGTGTAACGTCTGCTTTCTCTTGGCAATTGCGAAATAGGGTGAAACACATATCCCATCTGAATGAAATGTATATTTATTGTTGCTGGTGTAGTTAGCCTGCAGACACGTCGCTAGTTCTGGTGCTCCCCAGCTCAGTGACCGCCACTGTGTACCACGCCTGCCAACACACTGCGCATGGCGGAGAGCGCACTGTGACTCGCCGATGTCTGCTAAAGTCACTGACGAAATCAAACTACAGAAAATCTACAGCGGGAACGTTCTTTGCTTCCCCTTTCGTACCTGTCTCTGTCTTAGGTGCCTCATCTCTCTCTCTCTCTCTAACACACACACACACACACACACACACACACACACACATACGCACACAAATATGATCATCGACTTCAGCAACGCCCGCCTTTCGACATGCTCTGATTTTTCCAGTCTTTCTCACGGTTTCTATTTTTCCGCCCAATGAATCTATACCGGCCCTGCGCGTTTTCCAGCGCCTTCCGGCAGTCCTCCGCTGCCACCTGGACCTTTCCTCGCGTCCTGGAATCCAGGACTTGCTGAGTAGCCTCTAGGTCCTTCGCAAGGCTCTGTACCCCATCTCCGTCAGACGTCTGGATGTCGATAACGCGAATTTCTTTCGCTTTTCGTCACGGGCTGAATTCTCAACATAACTATGAAGCGCTTCGTGCACTGTTACTTAATAAAAGGACGTGGCGCGTATAAAGCATTTGTAAAGTACGTAAGTATTTTTACAGTCAGCGGCTTGTGTGTCTCTATAGGTTGTCGGAGACAAGCTGCACTAGGAAAAGCATCCTACGCTACTTTTTCAATCTGCAAAGAAAGAATTCTTTGATGAGCAAATGGACAATGGAAAACACAAATTTCGGTCGTGCTGACATCTGTATTACACGAATGGAGGAGTTCACAATTAAGGATTGTTACACCATCTATTATACGTTTAATCGATAAGTTTTCCAACGTGTGCTAACACCGAAATTAGATTCGTCCTTCGTTGACAAACACGGAGTCAGCTATCTGTGCCGTGACGAACTTTGCCCTCTCGTAGTTATTTCTGTGTTTGGAGGTCACACGACAGCTGTCAGATTAATTGATTTACAGAGAAATCAATTATATACACGAAGAGAGCCGCCAAGGCGATAAGATGCAGTGCTTAACAGCACCAGCGGCAGAGCTTTGAACCAGTAAGACGAAAGACGTTTCGTGGTTTCTTAAATTGCTTTATCGTTCTCCCAGAAGAAACGCTGCTCTTATCTGATGTAGGAGGATCATCGTGACTACTTTCACACACTCAGTATTCATCCGAGTTAATCGTATGCTGTGCTGCAGACCCGTATTGCGGAATGGTCTTGCTGAAACCAAAAATAATGTTTCATCGAGTGACTACATCTTCAGCAATTTCCAGTTGCTAAATATACAGACAATCGTTTATCAGCCAACAGTCGCGTTGCTAATTATCGCCGGAATTACTGGTCCTCTTATGACGAGAGCAAGTGTCGCACAGTGGACAGTAGGCCACGATTTCCCCCCAGTCAGTCGGATCGCCGAAGCTAAATGCCGGAAACAGTCTTCCATAGGTGTCCGGACATTTGCCACGCCGGACATTTGCCACGATTTTACCTGTTCCGAAGGGTTGGGTCCCTTGCCTTCGCGTCCTCCTCCTCCTCCTCCTCCTCACCCGCCGCCCAACCCCTGAAATTCCCGTCGACGGTCCCCGAACCCGCACACTGGTCGCAACAAAAGTCCTTACACTCAGTTTGCTTTCGAAGTTCGTAACGTGACCATCAGTATGGAAGTTATTACAACGAACAAGGGCACGCCTCTTGTGCATTAGAAAGGTTACGCGTATCTTAAACACAGGGAATCTAAAGAAGGTGTTGTTAAGTGGATGTGCTTACGCCGAAAAGCGGATCATTGCAAGGGAAAGCTGGAAAGCTGCTTTCGAAGAACGGAGAAGTGTTGAACGTATCAGAACATCTCTGTGGACCACCTGACGATGTGGCTCTGGAAGTGAGAAAGCAAGTGGAAAGGGCGAAGAGAAGGTCTCGAGAAGAAACTACACAGTTAACGGAGATATTCGCGGATGAAATGGGAAATCTTCATAATAAAGGTTATGACTTTGTTACAGTGATGCCTAGTTCAGAATCTATGAAAAGAACCATGCGTCGTCGACGGAGTCAAGCGCGGGGGAACCAACAAGAGCCTGCGAACTCTTATGAAATTGATCTTCATGAAGATCTATTAAAAATGGAAGATGGCACCAGTTTTCTTCTAGAAGACGATAGATTAGAGGAGAGAATAATGATTTTTAGTGGAAGTAAGGGGAAAGAAAGTTTAAAAACATGTTCCCATTTTTTCTGGATGCAACTTTTAAGAGCTGCAGCAAGCAGTTCGCACAAATCTACACCATACACGTAGACTTAGGACGCCCGATTGAAGAAACAAACATTCTTCCTATTGTATTTGCACTGCTCCCAAATAAGAAGAAAGTCACATACGTTCGTCTGTTTAGTGTGATAAAACAGGCAGTCCCTGAGTGGTGTCCTAAAGATTCACTGTCGATTTTGAGGCAGCTGCGATATCGGCCATTCGTCAAGTTTTTCCCACAATTGAAATAAATGGATGCTATTTCCACATGAAGAAGAGTTTTTGGAGGAGAATTCAAGTTCTCGGTCTAACTGAGGACTACCGCCAGAACGAAGATTTAAGACTTCACGTCAGCATGAGTGCAGCGCTGGCATTTGTAAAACCGGAGGACGTAAGCAATGGATGGATTGAGATTCATGCAGAAGCTCCTGATAACGGAAGGCTCTCTCAATTTTTTGACTACTTTGTGGACAACTGGCTAGACAATGAAGATATCCCAATAGAAATGTGGAAAAAGGCACCGAATGACGAATGCTGTTGAAGGGTGGCACAACAAAATAAATAGTATTATTGGAAACCCTCACCCTAGAATCACCTATTTGGTGGAGTGCTTGAAAAAGGAAGCAGAGCTCACAAACTGCATGTACATGAAATCGGAAATGAATCTTGAAGGTAAGAAGAGGAAGAAGAAGTACTTGAAGCTGGACGAAAGGATAGAGAGAATCGTAAAGAATTATGAACAGACTGGCAACATTAGGCCTTGCTTGAAAGCCATTGCCCATATTCATAAACTGGATTAAAATACGTTAAAAATAATGCATTAAAACTATGAAGACCACTGAGACCTCGCAGATTATTGAGTTACAATTACTAAAACATTGAAGCAGCATTATCGGCGCTAATATTAAGTTGTAATTGTAAATAGAGTGTAGATTAGTTCAGCTTGTTTAGGCTGATTTTAAACACGCCAAAATGGTAAATGGTCATTTATCATTTTGACAGTCCAATGCCTGTGCAAAGTGTGATGGAAATCAGCCTTTATTGTACAAATTAAAGAGTGTTTCAAGCCTCACAAAGGTATCCCTAAATAGCTTGACGATGTAACTAGCTGGTCCCAGCTAGGTTTACTAGCACGCAATCAAGAAGCAGTGAATTAACGAAGCCAACATTAAACATCACTCAAATGATCCTCCTGTAACCAGAATTTACAGTTACAGCTAATTTTTTTCAATAGCAATTTCCTTTTTAAGTAAGAGCTCCTATTGTGTCACGTTAAGATAAGTTTTTTCTGCCTTCTAATATTATGGCCATACTATTAAATAATGTATTACAGATGGAGCACAAAAGCTCGCAAGAGATGTGGACAGAAGTAGCTAATACTGTCAAGGAGGCCGCAGAGAAACACATTCCCAAGGAAAGGAACAGTAAGAAGGCTAGATGGCTATCAGTTGAGGCACTGCAAGTTGCAGAAGAACGAAGGAAAGCAAAAATCAAGGGAGATAGATCAGCTATGTTTGAATTAAATAAAGATTTTCAGAAATTAGCCAGAAGAGATAAAAATATATTCTTTAATGAACAGTGCAAGGAAGTTGAAGATAGTAACGTAATGGGGAAGACAAGAGATCTTTATAAGAAAATTAGAGAAATTAAAGGAAAATTCCAGGCAAAAATTGAAATGATAAAAGATAGAAACGGGAAAGATCTGAGTGAAGCAGAGGATGTTAAGGAAAGATGGGCAGAATATGTAGAAGACCTATACAAGAAAGAACTGCATCATGACAGGGCTCCTACTGCTGATGTTAATGCTAATTTAGAACTAGGGCCAGATATTTTGGAGAGCGAAACCCAGTGGGCCCTTGAAAATATGGCTGATAACAAAACTAGTGGACATGATGAAATACCAGCAAAATTGTTTAAAGTCACTGGAAAGGATGCAGTGAAAGTGCTGCACTCAATATGTCAAAAAATATGGATCACGCAGCAGTGGCCAGAAGAATGGAAAAGATCAGTATTCATCCCCATTCCAAAGAAGAAAAGTTCTAAAGAATGCTCAGATTACCGAACAATCGCACTTATTTCACATGCTAGCAAAGTTATGTTGAAAATCTTACAAAATAGACTTCGCCAATATCTAGATCGAGAGCTACCAGAAGAACAAGCTGGATTTAGGAAAGGAAGAGGAACTAGAGATCAAATTGCTAACATTCGGTGGATTATGGAAAAAGCGAGAGAATTCCAGAAAGATGTGTACCTCTGCTTTATTGACTACGCCAAAGCATTTGACTGCGTCGATCACAACAAATTGTGGAACGTACTGAAAAACATGGGGGTACCAGATCACCTCATTCATCTGATACGGAGTTTATACCTTGACCAAGAAGCCACGGTGAGAACTATGTATGGAACAACGAAATGGATAAAGATTCAGAAAGGGGTCCGGCAAGGTTGCATACTGTCACCGTACTTATTCAATCTGTTTGCAGAACATGTCATGAGGAATGCGAGGCTAGATGAAGGAGAAACAGGAACTAAAATAGCTGGAATAAATGTAAACAACCTCAGGTACGCGGATGATACGATCCTGTTGGCAGAAAGTGAAGAAGAATTGAGAACACTCTTACTGAAGGTGAAAGACGAAAGTGAAAAGGCCGGTCTTATGCTGAATGTGAAGAAAACGAAAATTATGGCAACTACACCTACCAATTCGTGGGATATAGCAGGAGAAACCATGGAGGTAGTGACCACATTCAGTTATCTCGGTTCCCAGATCTCTGCTGACGGCGACTGCAGCCATGAAATCCGGAGACGCCTGTTGCTCGATAGACAGGCGATGTCAAACCTTGACAAGGTTATAAGGTCCAGAGATATAACACTAGCAACAAAGATCCATATTGTGAGGGCTATGGTCTTTCCAGTTGTGATGTATGGATGTGAGACCTGGACCATTAGAAAGGCTGAACGGCGAAGAATTGACTCCTTCGAATTGTGGTGTTGGAGGAAACTTCTTATAGTTCCATGGACTGCAAAGAGAACCAACAGATCAATATTGGAGCAAATTAAGCCAGATTTCTCCCTGGATGGTCTAATGTTAAAACAAAAGCTGACCTACTTTGGACATACAATGCGAAGGCATGCCTCGCTGGAAAAAAACATTAATGCTGGGGAAAATTGAAGGAACTAGAAGAAAAGGACGTCAGAGGATGACCTGGAAGGTCTACGGGAGAAAGTGCAAGACAGGAAAAAGTGCCGTGATTTGGTTCATGGGGTCACGAAGAGTCGGAACCGACTAAACGAATAGAGAGAGAGAATAAATAATTGTGAGTTCTAAAATTATTTTCTTAAGCTTCAGAGTCGCAACTATCACCTAAAATATCATGCTTTGTTAAATTGATAGTATAAGCTTTTATAAAAGAAAATGGGAACTGAACCTTTGAATTGAACCTAAAATTGACATCCCAAAACTGATCTGATCCTAAGGTTGACAATTTTGGTATCTCAAAATTTTTTTTTATTTAAGTTTAGCTGCAAACATTTATAGTAGATGTAAATCTATTTAAGTACATTTAGATATAGTCCTTTAAAAATTAAAATTCCTTACTAAATTGTTGATTGTCTTTAAACAGGGCAGTAAAAGCAACTGAAACTAGGCAAGGAGCTACTACTGAAAATTAATTGTTATTGAAGAACATCAGAAACGTATTAGACCTACTTTTCGTATACATTAGGGACTTTTTTAAAAGATATTTGATGATATCCTCTGTCACTGACAGTTCAGGCACCTCTGTAATATCAGTTATTTGATAGTGTAATTTGATTTGCTTCCCAACACCAGGCATATCTACTTCTATATTATGTTTGCAGCTATTCTCATTTCGGATTCTGGAATATTTACTTCGTCTTCTTCGGTGAAGGAATTTCGGAAAACTGCATTTACTAACTCCACTTCATCAGTAACATTACCGTCACTGTCGCGCAGGGAAGGTACTTACTGAGCCTTTCCGCTGGTTTACTTAACATAGGACCAGAATCTCTTTGGATTTTCCGCCACATTTCTAGAGAGAGTTTCGTTGTGGGAACTATTAAATGCAGCTCGCATTGAAATGCCCACCAAATTTCGAGCCTCGGTAAAACTTCGCCAATATTGGAGATTTTGCGTTCGTCTAAATTATACGTGCCTTTTTCGTTGCTCCTGCAGCAGCTTTCTGTCCTGTTTTGTGCACCATGGGGGATCAGTTCCGTCTCTTATTAATTTATTCGGTATGAATCTCTCGAGTGCTGTTGATACTGTTTCTTTGAACTTAAGCCACATATGGTCTTCACTTACATAGTTTGGAAGGATTGGAGACTGTCTCTTAGAAAGAAGTCAACCGAATTTTTAGCTGCTTTTATAAATAGGTATATTTCGCGTTTAGTTTTGGTGAATTTCTTTGTTACGGAGTTGAGCCTCGTTACGACTGTGTTCACTAATCCCTGTATCCGTCGTGATGCTCAGGATTATTTGTGGCTAAGAGCTAAAGTGTGTTTTCGTAACCATTAACAATTTGAATGGCCTCGTGAACTAATTGTTCAAAATAATTTTTTTTAAAATTATTTAGAACAATTACAGAAGTTGTTTTCTATCTACAATAGGGTCTGATAATGTATTTTTATCAACATACGGAAGGTAGATTGAAGTCACTGACAACTATAATTGTAGAATATGGTTCCTATTTGTGATGAGACTCAAGATTTCTTTGATCTGTTCAGCAACTGTTTCTTCTGAGACTGAGGGTCACTAAAGGGAGCCAGTTATTAATTTATTCCGGTTGTCGAATGTAACCTCTGCCCATACTAAGTCACAGGAACTATCTGCTTCAATGTCGCTTGTGAGCTAGAATACACATTACACTATTTTTCCTTAAGTTGTGCTTCTTGTTTCTGTTGTAGTGCAGATCATTACAATTACGGCTTTACGCTCCAAAACCTAGGATGCTTTCTCTGTGACCCTGTAAATACCAGAGCTAAACAATGTAGAACAACAACGTACGTTACAAGCGTAGCGTTCTGTTTTACTTCATTTCCTTATTTCTAACATTTTAAAATTGTAAGTCGACTTTAGATGACATGTCAGTCATAGATGTTCTTATCTCTATTTAGTGAACGTACGAGTATTTTCAGTCATGTTTTGAACATTGTCCCGCTACACTTTATTAACTAATGTTTCACCACAAGGGATATCGCATTTTAGAGAATAAATTAATATAGAGTATGTCGTTCTTCTTTTCGAACATTCACATAAACATTTCTTCTTTCCTTGTTGTGTTTTGGGCATGCAGTTGTAGTAATTAAAGTAGGCACAAATGCAGTGATCAAAAGGAAATGATTAGCGTACATTCGCATTCTCTTTAGATCGTTCCTTTCTTGTTGCTCCCATGGCGATGGACTGTTTCTATCGCAATCAGTAAGCGTGAAAGGAAGCTACTGTACAGACTGAGGAATCTATATTTATACTTGGCAGAACTAATTACATGCTGACATAATCGTCAGTGTTGCTTTCGTTTCCCAAAAGTTATAAATACTTCGATTTCGGAAAAGAAGCTCTGCATTTCGCCAAGATGTCGAAGAAGAAGGTCCCTTACGTACTGGTTGTATCGAGTAAGATGTGGAGACGGTGGTTTGAAAGCGGACAGAAGTAGTACGAGGAAGGGCGTCCCTTACCTGAGGGATCGCTACCTGGCGTAGGGGCAAGTGTGGCAAATGTCCGGCGTGGCAAATGTCCGGTGTGGCAAATGTCCGGCATTCCTTCCATAAGAATACGGCTTATTTCTGTCGAGAGTATTATTTAATTCCAGTGACAGTTGCGATCCTAATGACTTCGCCAGAAAGCTACGTACACCTATTTGTCAGGATGTTGCCAGCATTTTGCTTCGTGATGGTATAGTGGTGTGCAGGAAAAATTCCGAACAGACTGTGGACGTAGCTGCAGAGGCGGTGTGCCGATGTACTGACAGTTCCGGTGCTGCTCTAGGACCGCTATCGTGGGAGGCAGCAGGCGGCAGGGGGAGACGACAGCGCGCGAAACTCCTCACCCGCCTTCGAGTAGGCCACCAGTCTGCGGTGCTCATGGCGTACAGATCACTGTGCGCCATATGTTAGTGGACGGTGTTGTATTTTCAGACCAGAGGGTAGAGGCAGATTTGTCTACAGATCTGTCCTCTATTCTAAGTGACATTCAAACGAATGCGGTTACAAAATTGGATCTGTGGTTTCAACTGGCGAAATTGAGTTTGTTTCGAAAAAATAGAAGAGCTTGATAGATCGTTCAAAATGGCTCTGAGCACTATGGGACTTAACTCCTGAGGTCATCAGTCCCTTAGAACTTAGAACTACTTAAACCTAACCAAACTAAGGAAATCACACACATCCATGCCCGAGGCAGGATTCGAACCTGCGACCGTAGCGGTCGCGTGGTTCCAGACTGTAGCGCCCAGAACCGCTCGGCCACTCCGGCCAGCAATGTGGTTACAGTTATAAGGTTTCGTGTGACTGTTAATTTGATGACTCGGCCAATCACGTTTTTTGTAAAAGCTCAGCCAGTCACTTTTCCCCTTGCTGCCATCTTAGCTCTTCTTTCATATTTCTTATTTTCCCATCAATTTTAGTTACTGTTAGGTATTTCACAGACTGGTTCACCATGGTTTTTGTATGTGGTCAGCCAGTCAAATTTTTCTCTGTTGTTATATTATCTTCTGTGTTGTTTTCCTTATGTTTTAGTCCCAGTTATACACCGTTGAGCCCTTCTCTGTTGCTTTAACGCGTCTTAGATGGAGTGATTATGTGGGTCAACACGTGAATGACTATCATACTGTACGTGAACTTCTCACGCTGTGACAACATTTTTAGCCGCTTCTATCCACATTTGGTTCGTTCAATATCTGTTAAGGGCGCCACTTAGCGCCGCTAAACTCTGAATAGACGCGCGCACACACACTTTTTAATTCCCTACGCGGTCATCGTGCTCGCTAGACTGCTGGCAGCACTTTGTAGCTCCGGAGTGACTCCAGTCGCTGACTGCCTATGGTTTTTTACAGCCACCCTCGTTCTACCCTATCCGTCAGTGTAAGAGATCTGCCTGGGATCGGATCAGCTGTCGTCGTTCCTTCGCTCTTCCACTTCACAATCGCATCACCAGAAGTCCGTTTGCCCCGTTTTAGAAGCGCTGAAATGTGCCAGACGCATTTGTTAGTCAGTTGACGTCCAGTGAGCAGCGAACGTTAAAAAGTCTCTGAGTTGTCGTTTCCGGCGTGTTCTAATGTCACTGCTTCTCTACTGACAGCACAGGACTCACCTTCTCCTTTCACAGCGGCAAGTCCGCTTCTCGAAACGTGTAGCATTCGTAAATTCCGCATCACACGGGTGTGTTCGCATTCTCTTGATACGATATTGTATTTGCAGTGATCGCAGTTGCTTAGTTCTGTATGGAAGAACCAGAAGCCTTCTCATTAGGTGTCAGATGTATGATTAAACGTTTCAACGTATTTTTGACGTATCTATAAAAGCTACGGGTTGTCAGAAAAGGGTCCGTCCAGCAGTTCATAGCGCACAAACTGCAAAACCTATTTCCGCATCATGCAGACGTTCTTCATGTAATAATGAGGATTTTCAGAACACTACCCTAGATCGTTCCGTGAGTTCCATGTATCGCCATTACTGCAGCACTGTTCCCTCAGAAAGAAAGCGGCAGTTCAAGATGAGTGTATCTCCACTCATCAGTCGATGCACAGCTGGCACTTTGTGAGGTTGCAGTTGGCGTTTGTTCACGGTTGTGCGTGCAGATGTTACTTACCTGCCAGTCTTAAGTGAAGCAGACATTTTCTCAGACTTATAAACAAGTCTGAGAAGACTGTTATTAGAACAGAAGGCGGTTTCTTCCTTATCTTGTTCGGCCGAATCCAAAATGCCACATGTATAAGTTGGAGAAACGGGCTGCAGCGGTCACGGCCACCCCGGTAGTGATTGAGCAACCGGCCAGTCTGAACAACCGATTCGCCAGTCGACTGCTTATTCACGTGGTCACTTTATTCAGGAGAATGAAACAACCGCACTAAACGAGTCACTGTTGGCCACGTCAACTGTGTCAGCGTTTCTCACTCGCTCTGCGAGCCTGAAATGTTTCACGTAACGCGAGACAATCGATTTACACAAGTCATTGAATGCTACGTCAGATGTATCAATGTTTTCTCTCGCTCTCCTGCTTCGAGTGGTTTCGCTTACATACTTCTTCAGCAATTTCGTATCTACAAGAATCATGACTTGTGTTTCCAATTTTTTGAGACAAATAACGTACATTTCGAATTATGAATGAAAGCCGGTGTTACAAATAAAAAGTATATTTCTGAAAATGAAGTATTTTCAAAATTTATGTATTTATTTACGTAAATACGGATTTTTAGTACTTCTTGCATTAAATATGGCTTCCTGGTTATTTATAAAAGGTTAATAACTGCTGGTACATTGTAAATTTATGATTCAATCAATGAAAAATTACTCTTTTATTGAAATTTATGTCCTTCTCTTCCCGTCATATGTCTCCGTCGCCTACGTTTCTGCTTCGGTAAATGCTGAGGTGGCGTGAACACAAGACGGCTACTAGTTCCAGTGCTTCAGTCGTATACACGATTCATCAGTGGCCAACGTCTACTAGGAACTGGTTTCCGCAAACTACGTGTAACAATAATATTGTGTCTCCAGCTACCATCAACTGACGGTTAGTAGGAAAATGCGAGTATGGTCACCGCTATTAACTTAATTTAGATTTATCTACAGAATTCCAAAGACTCAGGCTGGGTCGCTGACGCTCTGCAATATGTGGCGGTGCCGTAACACTCACAAATACAGTCCCGCGGGAACACAGCCTATGAACGACACCCGCCAGGGCTCCCACGCAGAATGTAACGACCTGTAATTCTCGCAATATTAGTATGCGGCGACATTATAAGACTCGCAAATAGATGTGGAAATAATCGGAAGAAAATACGCTCTCAACACACACGCACAAGTCTGAGCAGTGGCTATAGTGCAGCAAATGTAAACTCTCGTTGCGTACAATGTAATGACTCATACAGGTGACGATAGCTGTCTCGCTATTCATTCAAAATTCCCGCCTCAGGGATAGAATACCGACTGTCAGTAAGCGTATCCTCCACAGACCAATTCACCTGCCGCCAACGTAATTAAAATTGCAACGAGCACATCAACTACTGATGGAAAAAGTCTGCAGGTACGCGATAATGGTACAATTGCAGCCATATTTATTACGACATGCTCTGCCTGTCGTGCTACTGACCCAGACCTGCAGACTCGTGAAGAAGCCTGACATGGAATACCAGCCGACAGCGATGTCCATCATTCCTGATCAATAAAAATTGCTCTGAGCACTGCGGGACTTAACTGCTGAGGTCATCAGTCCCCTAGAACTTAGAACTACTTAAAGCTAACTAACCTAAAGACATCACATACGACAGGATTCGAATCTGCGACCGTAGCGGTCGCGCGGTTCCAGACTGTAGCGCCTAGAACCGCTCGGCCACCACGGCCGGGTCCTGATCAATAGTGGAAAATCACTGATATGTGTACCTCTCCAGTCAACCGAAAGAAAATTCCTTCCACAACCACCCATGATCAATACGACTAGAAGACCGTCGTCGTAACGCGGACGCTATGAAACGATATATGACCGTGTCCATGTTATTGCCGGCGTCTGCATTTGCTAGATGTCGTTTTCATAAGATAACCGTCTTGTCACCCATCGAGAGGCGAAACATCCGGAGGAACCTGTACGAATAAAAATATTCTAATATTATTTTTATTATGCGTCTGTTAACGGCAGAGTTTACACACAAACTCTTATTATTAACAAAAATGCATTACTTAGTTGCAAAAACAAACCTTATTTTTACCGTTTAGCGTAATATCATCAGGAGTATACTGTTTGGTGTTAAGATTTTACGTCGAGTCCATTATTCTTGGTTCCATGTATCTTTAGTGCTCCAACAAAATTCTCGTCTACGATATTGTTATCGATCACAAATCGCAAATCAGGTAGCGTAGGAATGAAGTTAAGTGCTTGATGCTTCAGAGGGAGAAGCAAGGTGTAGAAAGAGATATAACTAAAACTTTTTATCGTACTCTTCTAAGACGGTAAATGAAAAAAAAACTGCTGGCAATCCTTGTGCGTAATGTATTCCTCTTATAGGGCGCTGCTAGATAAGTTTTTAGGCAGTTTAATAAGTCACAGCTGCAAAATACTAACGCGAATTCTTTACAGACGAATGGAAAAACTGGTAGAAGCGGACCTCGGGGAAGATCAGTTTGGATTCCGTAGAAATGTTGGAACACGTGAGGCAATACTAACCTTACGACTTATCTTAGAAGAAAGATTAAGAAAAGGCAAACCTACGTTTCTAGCATTTGTAGACTTAGAGAAAGCTTTTGACAGTGTTAACTGGTATACTCTCTTTCAAATTCTGAAGGTGGCAGGGGTAAAATACAGGGAGCGGAAGGCTATTTACAATTTGTACAGAAACCAGAGGGCAGTTATAAGAGTCGAGGGGCATGAAAGGGAAGCAGTGGTTGGGAAAGGAGTGAGACAGGGTTGTAGCCTCTCCCCGATGTTATTCAATCTGTATATTGAGCAAGCAGTAAAGGAAACAAAAGAAAAATTCCGAGTAGGTATTAAAATTCATGGAGAAGAAGTAAAAACTTTGAGGTTCGCCGATGACACTGTAATTCTGTCAGAGACAGCAAAGGACTTGGAAGAGCAGTTGAACGGAATGAACAGTGTCTTGAAAGGAGGATATAAGATGAACATAAACAAAAGCAAAACAAGGATAATGGAATGTAGTCAAACTAAATCGGGTGATGCTGAGGGAATTAGATTAGGAAATGAGACACTTAAAGTAGTAAAGCAGTTTTGCTATTTAGGGAGTAAAATAACTGATGATGGTCGAAGTAGAGAGGATATAAAATGTAGACTGGCAATGGCAAGGAAAGCGTTTCTGAAGAAGAGAAATTTGTTAACATCGAGTATAGATTTAAGTGTCAGGAAGTCGTTACTGAAAGTATTTGTATGGAGTGTAGCCATGTATGGAAGTGAAACATGGACGATAACTAGTTTGGAAAAAAAGAGAATAGAAGCTTTCGAAATGTGGTGCTACAGAAGAATGCTGAAGATAAGGTGGGTAGATCACGTAACTAATGAGGAGGTATTGAATAGGATTGGTGAGAAGAGAAGTTTGTGGCACAACTTGACTAGAAGAAGGGATCGGTTGGTAGGACATGTTTTGAGGCATCAAGGGAACACAAATTTAGCATTGGAGGGCAGCGTGGAGGATAAAAATCGTAGAGGGAGACCAAGAGACGAATACACTAAGCAGATTCAGAAGGATGTAGGTTGCACTAGGTACTGGGAGATGAAGAAGCTTGCACAGGATAGAGTAGCATGGAGAGCTGCATCAAACCAGTCTCAAGACTGAAGACCACAACAACAACAACAACGTCAAAGATATCGTGTGCGATAAACACTTCCCACACAACACTGCCAACATGGCACGCGTCTTATACAGACTAGGAAATGCCGATAAGTTGTTCTCATAAGCCGCTGACTTCTCGTCGTAGCAGGGAAACTTTTGATGCTGTAACACACAACTTACTGGAGACAAAAAAAAATTTCCTTATGAACCAATGGCGGAATGCTGGACTTGGCACCAGTAGCTTCAATCAGCAAGCTAGTATTACGTGAAGTCAAACTGGACAATGTTCTTTTCTCGAAAACACACTAGTGAGAAGTGACGTTTGTAACCAGCATACATTTCAAATAAGGTAAGAGAATTACGGATCTATAGACACGTGCCTCTCTATAGCATCATTCATACGAGACACGTTCCTCTCTATAGCATCGTTCATACGTATGTAAGCTCTGGACTGTCAGTAAAATAGGCTTCAATGGAAGTAGTTGTCGTGGTAATTATAGCCTAATTCCATTAAACCAACCCAGTAAGTGTCGCAGACAGTCGACCAAAACTCGTATTTCGTCATAACACGCCACGACAATCCTTAACATGTGACGTATGTGATAAATAATTATTGATCGAAGATCAATTGTATGTAGTTATTTACAACACCATGCTAACATAGCACTTCGTAGTGGAACCATACCACAACTGGAAAGACAATGATTCTGCAAGCCATAGGTGCGATGGCATAACAAAGGTAGTTTCTCGATCTTGGTTCTATAGGAAGTAAAGAGGCGGACAAAACTCCTACCATATCAAAACAGCTGACAGTATTACTGATCTCTGTGTAATCGATTTCCACATTTAAACTATAGGTATACAGCGAATAGTTTTGTAGTCTGTTACAGGTATTAATTGTCTTTCTTTTAAGTATACTATCGAGGTATTACACCCTGCCATTACCAAATAATCCGGCAAAACTAAAGTCTTCCACGATACGTACACAATCAGCTAAAGATATAGGACTTGTTCCAATTTTAGGAACCATAGCAGTAAAAAGATATCTTTATCCACAACAAGAATTACGTACACGAAATTTAAATAGGTAGTGGTCTAAGAATACTCGACAAACAATTCCTCCCTTACGTATCAGGTAGGTGTATTACGGTATATTGCTAAGTTTTACTTGTTGACCGTCTAACTACAACTGAATGAAACACAATTTACGTGCATACGCGCTTCACGTTTATTCTCTGCAAGGCATCTTCAGTGGCCTGGAATATGTACATATTTCTAATATTTGGTTTACATTTTGGGACAATGTATATATATCATACAATGTAGGCTTTCACGGCCGGTGTTGTCTTCAGTTAGGCCGTGGTCGATGTATAAAATTTCCGCCTGACGTTTCGTCTCCATCTGCGGGAGACATCTTCTGAGGTCGTAGCCGGACGACCTCAGAAGATGTCTCCCGCAGATGGAGACGAAACGTCAGGTGGAAATTTTATACATTGACCACGACCTCTCAGCCCGGACGTTTTAACTGAAGAATGTATACATAGGTTATAACCAGTTCTGGTGGTTGTTTTTTCTATGGAGTAGTTGTTGTTGTTGTTGTTGTGGCCTTCAGTCCTGAGACTGGTTTGATGCAGCTCTCCATGCTACTCTATCCTGTGCAAGCCTCTTCATCTCCCAGTACCTACTGCAACCTACATCCTTCTGAATCTGCTTAGTGTATTCATCTCTTGATCTCCCTCTACGATTTTTACCCTCCACGCTGCCCTCCAATACTAAATTGGTGATCCCTTGATGCCTCAGAACATGTCCTACCAACCGATCCCTTCTTCTGGTCAAGTTGTGCCACAAACTTCTCTTCTCCCCAATCCTATTCAATACTTCCTCATTAGTTATGTGATCTACCCATCTAATCTTCAGCATTCTTCTGTAGCACCACATTTCGAAAGCTTCTATTCTCTTCTTGTCCAAACTATTTATCGTCCATGTTTCACTTCCATACATGGCTACACTCCATACGAATACTTTCAGAAATGACTTCCTGACACTTAAATCAATACTGGATGTTAACAAATTTCTCTTCTTCAGAAACGCTTTCCTTGCCATTGCCAGCCTACATTTTATATCCTCTCTACTTCGACCATCATCAGTTATTTTGCTCCCCAAATAGCAAAACTCCTTTACTACTTTAAGTGCCTCATTTCCTAATCTAATTCCCTCAGCATCACCCGACTTAATTAGACTACATTCCATTATCATTGTTTTGCTTTTGTTGATGTTCATCTTATATTCTCCTTTCAAGACACTGTCCATTCCATTCAACTGCTCTTCCAAGTCCTTTGCTGTCTCTGACAGAATTACAATGTCATCGGCGAACCTCAAAGTTTTTATTTCTTCTCCATGAATTTTAATACCTACTCCGAATTTTTCTTTTGTTTCCTTTACTGCTTGCTCGATATATAGATTGAACAACATCGGGGAGAGGCTACAACCCTGTCTTACTCCCTTCCCAACCACTGCTTCCCTTTCATGTCCCTCGACTCTTATAACTACCATCTGGTTTCTGTACAAATTGTAAATAGCCTTTCGCTCCCTGTATTTTACCCCTGCCACCTTTAGAATTTGAAAGAGAGTATTCCAGTCAACATTGTCAAAAGCTTTCTCTAAGTCTACAAATGCTAGAAACGTAGGTTTGCCTTTCCTTAATCTTTCTTCTAAGATAAGTCGTAAGGTCAGTATTGCCTCACGTGTTCCAGTGTTTCTACGGAATCCAAACTGATCTTCCCCGAGGTTGGCTTCTACTAGTTTTTCCATTCGTCTGTAAAGAATTCGTGTTAGTATTTTGCAGCTGTGACTTATTAAGCTGATAGTTCGGTAATTTTCACATCTGTCAACACCTGCTTTCTTTGGGATTGGAATTATTATATTCTTCTTGAAGTCTGAGGGTATTTCGCCTGTTTCATACATCTTGCTCACCAGATGGTAGAGTTTTGTCAGGACTGGCTCTCCCAAGGCCGTCAGTAGTTCCAATGGAATATTGTCTACTCTGGGGGCCTTGTTTCGACTCAGGTCTTTCAGTGCTCTGTCAAACTCTTCACGCAGTATCATATCTCCCATTTCATCTTCATCTACATCCTCTTCCATTTCCATAATATTGTCCTCAAGTACATCGCCCTTGTATAGACCCTCTATATACTCCTTCCACCTTTCTGCTTTCCCTTCTTTGCTTAGAACTGGGTTTCCATCTGAGCTCTTGATATTCATACAAGTCGTTCTCTTATCTCCAAAGGTCTCTTTAATTTTCCTGTAGGCGGTATCTATCTTACCCCTAGTGATATAGGCCTCTACATCCTTACATTTGTTCTCTAGCCATCCCTGCTTAGCCATTTTGCACTTCCTGTCGATCTCATTTTTGAGACGTTTGTATTCCTTTTTGCCTGCTTCACTTACTGCATTTTTATATTTTCTCCTTTCATCAATTAAATTCAATATTTCTTCTGTTACCCAAGGATTTCTACTAGCCCTCGTCTTTTTACCTACTTGATCCTCTGCTGCCTTCACTACTTCATCCCTCAAAGCTACCCATTCTTCTTCTACTGTATTTATTTCCCCCATTCCTGTCAATTGCTCCCTTATGCTCTCCCTGAATCTCTGTACAACCTCTGGTTCTTTTAGTTTATCCAGGTCCCATCTCCTTAAATTCCCACCTTATTGCAGTTTCTTCAGTTTTAATCTACAGGTCATAACCAATAGATTGTGGTCAGAGTCCACATCTGCCCCTGGAAATGTCTTACAATTTATAACCTGGTTCCTAAATCTCTGTCTTACCATTATATAATCTATCTGATACCTTTTAGTATCTCCAGGGTTCTTCCATGTATACAACCTTCTTTCATGATTCTTAAACCAAGTGTTAGTTGTGATTATGTTGTGCTCTGTGCAAAATTCGACCAGGCGGCTTCCTCTTTCATTTCTGTCCCCCAATCCATATTCACCTACTATGTTTCCTTCTCTCCCTTTTCCTACACTCGAATTCCAGTCACCCATGACTATTAAATTTTCGTCTCCCTTCACAATCTGAATAATTTCTTTTATTTCATCATACATTTCTTCAATTTCTTCGTCATCTGCAGAGCTAGTTGGCATATAAACTTGTACTACTGTAGTAGGCGTGGGCTTCGTATCTATCTTGGCCACAATAATGCGTTCACTATGCTGTTTGTAGTAGCTTACCCGCATTCCTATTTTCCTATTCATTATTAAACCTACTCCTGCATTACCCCTATTTGATTTTGTGTTTATAACCCTGTAGTCACCTGACCAGAAGTCTTGTTCCTCCTGCCATCGAACTTCACTAATTCCCACTATATCTAACTTCAACCTATCCATTTCCCTTTTTAAATTTTCTAACCTACCTGCCCGATTAAGGGATCTGACATTCCACACTCCGATCCGTAGAACGCCAGTTTTCTTTCTCCTGATAACGACATCCTCCTGAGTAGTCCCCGCCCGGAGATCCGAATGGGGGACTATTTTACCTCCGGAATATTTTACCCAAGAGGACGCCATCATCATGTAATCATACAGTAAAGCTGCATGCCCTCGGGAAAAATTACGGCTGTAGTTTCCCCTTGCTTTCAGCCGTTCGCAGTACCAGCACAGAAAGGCCGTTTTGGTTATTGTTACAAGGCCAGATCAGTCAATCATCCAGACTGTTGCCCTTGCAACTACTGAAAAGGCTGCTGCCCCTCTTCAGGAACCACACGTTTGTCTGGCCTCTCAACAGATACCCCTCCGTTGTGGTTGCACCTACGGTACGGCTATCTGTATCGCTGAGGCACGCAAGCCTCCCCACCAACGGCAAGGTCCATGGTTCATGGGGGGTATGGAGTAGTAATGATATAAATTCTACTTACATGTTCCATGGGTGATTTTCTACATGTTGTGTTTTAGTTCCGTTTTTGGCGCTGTTATTCTTCTTATAACTGCCATTTGGGTTTTTGTTTTGCACACTTCGCAGCAGTGGGAACAGAACGCTTGTTTTGATGCTATGTTTTTATTTGTGTCACAGAATGTCGGATCTGGTTGCCAAAGATCGAACGTTACTGGCAACTTTCTAGTGTAATTTTTTTTAAATACCTGTGAACTGGTTGTGTATGTGTGTGTGTGTGTGTGTCTGTGTGTGTGTGTGTGTGTGTGTGTGTGTGTGTGTGTGTGTGTGTCCGTGTGTCAAGTTGTGTGGGCGACCAGAAGGCGGGAGGGAGAGACGGAGAGAGAGAGAGAGAGAGAAGAAGGTATGTATTTGTTTTAATGTGGCTGCATGTGCAAGAGGGATAATTTTTGTCTTACCATTTCTTTTATTACGTGTAGTAGGGATTCTGTACTGGTGTGTGTTTGCACATTTATCACATGTTTCTTTTCAGCGATGGATTTCTGGATGTGGAATTTTTTATTTTATTTTTTTTATTTTATTTATTTATTGTTCCGTGGGACCAAATTAAGGAGAAGTCTCCATGGTCATGGAACGAGTCAATACATGAAATTATAACACGATATTAGAAACAGATAAAATGAAATATAAGAAAACATATTCAGGTGACAAGTCGTAAGTTTAAATGAAGAAAATCAACAATGTAACACTGGAATTTGCTTAATTTTTTAGCTCTTCCAGGAGCTCCTCGACAGAGTATAAGGAGTGAGCCATGAGGAAACTCTTCAGTTTGGACTTAAAAATTGTTTGGGCTACTGCTAAGATTTTTGAGTTCTTGTGGTAGCTTATTGAAAATGGATGCAGCAGAATACTGCACTCCTTCCTGCACAAGAGTCAAGGAAGTGCATTCTACATGCAGATTTGATTTCTGCCTAGTATTAACTGAGTGAAAGCTGCTAACTCTTGGGAATAGGCTAATATTGCTAACAACAAACGACATTAAAGAAAATATATACTGTGAGGGCAATGTCAGAATTCCCAGATTTTTGGATAGGGGTCGACAAGAGGTTCTCGAACTTACACCCCATATAGCTACAACAGTCCGTTTTTGAGCCAAAAATACCCTTTTTGAATCAGAAGAATTACCCCAAAAAATAATACCATACGACATAAGCGTATGAAAATATGCGAAGTAGACTACTTTTCGTGTTGAAGTGTCACTTATTTCAGATGCTGTTCTAATGGTAAATAAAGCAGCATTTAGCTTCTGAACAAGATCCTGGACATGTGCTGTCCACAACAACTTACTATCTATCCGAACGCTTAGGAACTTGAACTGTTCCGTCTCGCTTATAATATGCCTATTCTGTCTGATCAAAATATCGGTTCTTGTTGAATTGTGAGATAGAAACTGTAAAAACTGAGTGTTACAGTGATTTAGCATCAAATTATTTTCCACAAGCCACAAACTTATATCATGAACTACATTATTTGATACTATTTCAATATTACACACAAGATCCTTCACTACCAAGCTGGTATCATCTGCAAACAGAAATAATTTTGAATCACCTGTCATACTAGAAGGCATATCATTTATATAAATAAGAAATAGCAGTGGCCCCAGCACCGACCCTTGGGGAATGCCCCACTTAACAGTGCCCCATTGGGACTGAACATCACTACCACTCTCAATATTGCGGAGAATTACCCTCTGCTTTCTGTTCTTAAAGTAAGAGGCGAACCAATTGTAAGCTACTCCCCTTACTCCATAATGGTCCAACTTCTGCAGTAATATTTTGTGGTCAACACAGTCAAAAGCCTTCGTTAAATCAAAGAAAACACCAAGCGTTCGCAACCTTTTATTTAATCCGTCCAAAACCTCACAGAGAAAAGAGAATATAGCATTTTCAGTTGTTAAACCATTTCTAAAACCAAACTGAACATTTGACAGCAAATTATGTGAATTTAAATGCTCCAGTAACCTTGTATATACAACCTTCTCGATAACTTTAGCAAACACCGATGGCATATAAATAGGTCTAAAATTGTCAACATTATCAATGTCTCCCTTTTTATAAAGTGGCTTCACTACCGGGTACTTTAACCGGTCAGGAAACCGACCACTCCTAAAGGAAAAGTTACAGATATGGCTGAGAACTGGGCTAACATACATAGAACAATACTTCAGTATTCTGCTAGATACCCCGTCATATCCATGAGAGTTCTTGGTCTTTAGTGATTTAATTATTAACTCAATCTCCCTCTTGTCAGTATCATGGAGGAGCATTTCAGGTAACAGTCTCGGAACACTTTCTTCTAAGAGCGCTATATGATTCCCTGTTAGGACTAGGTTTCTATTTAGTTCACCTGCTATATTCAGAAAGTGATTATTAAATACTGTACATATATGCGACTTATCAGTAACACGGACATTCCCACTACGCACTGATTCTATATCCTTGACCTGTCTCTGCAGACCAGCAACTTCCTTTACGACTGACCATATGGTTTTAATTTTATCCTGAGACTTAGCTATTCTATCTGCATACGACATACTTTTTGCCTTCCTAATAACATTTTTAAGCACCTTACAATACTGTTTGTAATGGGCTGCTGCATTTAGAATTTGACTGTTTCTAACGTTTTGATATAATTGCCACTTTGTTCTACAAGATATTCTTATCCCTCTAGTCAGCCACCCAGGCTGCCTGTTTGTGCTAGTACACTGTTTTAAACGTTCTAACGGAAAGCAACTTTCAAAGAGCATGAGAAAAATCTTGAGAAAAGCATTATATTTATCGTCTACTGTATCAGCGCTATAAACATCTTTCCACTCTTGTTCCTTTATAAGGTTTACAAAGGTCTCTACAGCAACTGGATCAGCTTTCCTTAACAGCTGATGACTATATTTAACACGTGTTGCAGCACAAAAATCTTTTACAGTTAAAATTTGTGCATTATGATCTGAAAGGCCATTCACCTTTTTGCTAACAGAATGCCCTTCTAGTAATGAGGAATGAACAAAAATGTTGTCTATGGTTGTTCTACTGTTCCCTTACACTCTCGTTGGAAAGAATACGGTTTGCATAAGATTATACGAATTAAAGAGGTCTACCAGCATCCTCTTCCTTGCACAATCACTTATACAATTAATATTGAAGTCACCACATATAACTAACTTTTTGTATTTCCTATAAAGTGAACCAAGAACCTCCTCTAGCTTTAGCAAAAATGTTGTGAAATCGGAGTCTGGGGATCTATAAATAACAACAGTTAGAAGTTAAGCTCCGTTAAATTTAACGACACCTGCACAACATTCAAACACCTTTTCAGTGCAGTACTTTGAAACATCAATTGACTCAAATGGGATACCGTTTTTCACATACATGGCTACTCCCCCACACCGCAAAGAGCTCCTCGAAAAGCTGCCAGCCAACCTGTATCCTGGTAAAGGAAGCCTCTGAATTATCTCCTTATTTAAGAAGTGTTCAGATATACCAATAATTTCAGAGGCAACATCTATAAGTAGTTCACTAACTTTATCCCTAATACCTTGTATATTTTGATGAAATGTACTAATTCCCTCATTACTCGGATACCTAAGCTTTGTCAAAAGTGATTCCCTTGTAAGAGAGACTTCCCTTAAGCAGGAATACCTATCAGCTGACTTCAATCTAAAAAAGGTGCAGCTCTAACACCCACTACTGCAGGAATTTTCGCATGAGTGATCCCACCAACCCCACCTATGCTGTCACCAATAAGCTTTGCCAACCTCCCCTTCCCATACCTGTTGAGGTGCAGGCCATGTCTAGTGAAACCCGTCCTGCTGACAGACTCCACCGACACCACTGAAATGTGACCGATGCTTTCTGTCATCAGCGCACCCCCAAGTCTCATGTTATTACGCCTGACGGCTGTATTGAGATGAGGCCGATCGTGACGCTGAAACAGTTCCACGAAATGCACATTCGTGCTGCCAGTCTGAGTGACTATCTTTTCCAGGTCACCATTTATGTCATACTCCCCATCCCTATCAATATTATTACCAGCCCCACCCACAATCACTACCTGATCCTCTTTAGTAAAATCCCTACATAACCCCCCTACGTTAACAGTCACCTGAGTCAACCCTGCATTAGGCTTCACAATGCTGGTGACATGGTACTCACTCCCCAGCACTTCCTGCAACTGCTGGCCTACACCTCTGCCATGAGAACTACCTAACAGCAGAACCATCTTCTTCCTCTTCGACTTTGCAACTGTTCTAGGCACAGTAACTACTGAGGTCTGCTGCATACTTCGTACATCTACAGCTACTAGAGATTCCTCTCCACTGGACTCTGACAGTTGGTCATATCTATTGTAAACACCAATAGTAAAACTATCTGAAATTCTTCTTCTCCTAGCAGATCTCTTGCCAACAGCCAGCTCCCATTCGCCAACCCCCTTCTCCCTCCTCATCCTATCTAGCTCCTCCTGTGCGTTTTTCAACTGCACCTGAAGGGCACAGATCTTACGCTCCTGCTCCTCTATCAACTTACTCTTGCTACATATCCTGCAGTTCCAGGAGAGGATCTCACCAGAATGCCCACTGGCTTCCCCACTGCATTCCCCCCAGTGAAAATACTTCGAACAAGTCTCACACCGCAATCAACTACTCACGAACCTACGGCAAAGCCCACACTTCTCACTCGTGGTAAAATTTTACTTTTTCTAAGTTCCGCTACTACAATAAGAAGATGTTAAAAACCTGACTACAATAATCACAAATTTACTCTACAAGGGAAGTAACTACTATTATTAACAGTATTAATAAACAACAAAAGTGAATATAACAAAAGACTAATACAGAAAGAGAATCAAACGTCTAATGACACAGTAAGGAATCTGAAAACAGTTCCCAAAAAGTTCTTCTGAAATTATTTCACCAGAAAACACCAAGAACACCGGTTGAAGACTACTAAAGTTCCTAAATAAACCACTATACACAAACAATTAATTAGTACTTAGCTTTCGATGCGCCGCTACAGCTGCAACTGGTCAGCGCGGAATGTAAACACAGGCAAGAGGTTAAGTTGCTCGATACGAAACACTCACAAATATCAGGTCACAATACAAGAAAGGGAGAGGTGAATGAAGAAACCACTAATACGTCACTTATATAGTAAATATTACCACAAAAACCGTTAGAATATGTATCTGAAACCTAAAAATATTTGAAAACTTAGAGAGCGATCTCACACGTAGTCACTCGCTTATGACGTCACACCAAAGATCTCAGTGTGTTAATTTATGTGTGTGACTCATAGTATACCATCTGCTTCTTTTCTGTGTGATCTTGTAATTGGGTGTGTCCGTGTTGAGCGTGTTTGTGAGTTTGTAGCTTGCGAGTTTTACTGCATTCTGTAAATGTTGTGTTTGTTTTGTATTTGTGTTTTTATTTTATGATTGGGTCCTTCTACTACATGTATGTCATAACCACTTTTCGTAGCTATTTGTATGATTGCAGCCAGCAAACACTTGGACCTTAAATTACTGGAACTATCATATCACTGCATGTGCCACTACTTCACGGACGCTATCCGTACTGCAGCTTAAAGTGACTAACAGCTCGTCAATTACAATGAGAATGTGTGAACTTAACTGGAACAGTTCTACCTTTAACTTCCCCCAACAACTGACTCTAAACAGGTTGTCAGGGCAACTTCATATGGACAACTGTTCTTTTCCAGGTGCCCACGAACTCCGTCCGAAGAGGACACGGAAGGCCCAAAGGCACCGACCGACTGCCGTGTCATCCTCAGACGATGGGCGCCACTGGTTGTGCATACGCAGGGGCACATGGTCAGCACACCGCACTTCCGGCCGTTGTTAGTTGTCGTGACTAGAACCGCCACATCTCAATGAAGTAGTTCTTCAATTGGCCTCACTAGCGCTGAGTACATCCCACTTGCCAACAACGCTCAGCAGCCCCGGACAGTCACCCAACCAAATGTTAGCCAAGCCCAACAGTGCCTGAATATGGTGATCTGACGGGAAACGGTTTTACTACTGTGGCACCTCGATTGGCAGCTGCCCATAAAGTCGACGTTGAACCATTTACTGAAACAAATCCACAGTGACACCATTACATTTAAATCATTATTTCAGACGGCCGTCGACACTGCTCACTGCTTCTCGTGGTCGGCTGCTACTACCATAGAATCTTTGCCGCTCGAAAAGCTACTGCCGTCCGCCACCAATATAATTACAGTCTTTGCTGCTGAACGCAATATTTGCTTCTGCATGGGTTCTCTCTGACGTTGCAATAAATGACGATGGATTTGCGTAAATTTGCGTTACTACCCCAAGAAGTCACGTTTTGAATGGTAGCACCATATTAATAAAGATCGATAAAACGAATATCTCTCTAGGCTAATTTGGGATCACTCCATTGAATGACCAATTAAGACTGGAGTTCAAAAATAATTTTGTTGGCAGTGAGAAACAAACCGACGGTTTCTGTAGGCACTTAGCATTGCATGGAAGATATGATGAGCAGTACTTGTCAGTATTGGGGCAAGGCGAATTCTGGAGCAAAGTATCGTTATCCAAGATGTCAGCGATGACGTCACACAACCCCAAGGTGGTTTCTGGCGCAAGTTACCGTTATCCAAGATGGTGGCGATGACGTCATCCAAGATGGTGGTGATGATGTTATCCAAGATGGCGGCCTTGACATCAGGTGATGACATAGGTACCGTTATCCAAGGTGGCGCAAACAGTGTGTTCACGGAGAGACCTAGTACATATTGCCACCACCAGAGAGCACTACCGTGATGTCAACTGATGACGCGAGTACCATTACCCACTATGGCGGCAAATGGTGTATTCGTCACGTGGTTTGGTACACAGTACTGGCACCAGAGGGCGCTGTCGTCCGTGACGTCATCCAAGTTCTACATATACATCTGCATGGTTACTATGCAATTCACACTTAAGTGCCTGGCTGAGGGTTCATCGAACCATTTTCACACTATTTCTCTGCCATTCCACTCTCGAATGGTGCTTGGGGAAAAGAAACGTCTAAATCTTTCCGTTGGAGCCCTGATTTCTCTTATTTTATTAGGATGATCAATTCTCCCTATGTAGGTGGGTGTCAACCAAATATTTTCGCATTCGGAAGAGAAAGTTGGTGATTGGAATTTCGTAAAAAGGTCTTACTGCGAAGAAAACCGCGTTTGTTTCAGTGACTGCCACCTCAACTCGCGTCTCATATCAGTGACACTCTCACCCCTATTGCTCAATAACACGAAACGAGCTGCCCTTCTTTGCACTTTGTCGATGTCCTCCATCAGTCCTATATGGTAAGGATTCCACACAGCACAGCAATATTCGAGCAGAGGATGGACAAGAGTTATGTAGGCTGTCTGTTTAGTGGGTTTGTCACATCTTCTAAGCGTTCTGCCAACAAAGCACAGTCTTTGTTTCGCCTTCCCCACAATATTATCTGTGTGGTCTTTCCAATTTAACCCTTAACTGGTCTGGTGAAAAAAATTGCATTAAAACTGCTGCGGGGTCTGAGAAACGCCAATGATTGAAAATAAGATGTTATCACAAATAATTGCATTTACTTGTCAAATAAGATACATATTATTACGTGTGAATGTGTAATACATGAACTATGTGTATATACATAAATTATGTGTGATTACATAATTAAATTGTGCATGTAAAGTAAGCCATGTTATTTTGCACAGTCTGGGCAAACACATATACTATGTTCCAAACAAAGCACTTCACAGAAGAATTTTTGCCTTTCTGTCTTTTCCTCGAGGGCACAACTGACAACGCCCCTTTCTGACACGCGGCTCTCGACTCCCCACTCCTTCGTCTCCACCTCTGTTTTTTGCAACAACCTGCAGCAGCTCCCTTGGAAGATATCTGGTTTCACGTGTATCCACATGCTCTTTGATAAGTGCCATGCCTAATGAAGTCAAAAATACCCTTCTTGGCATCTACTGTGCTGTTGAATTAGGCTTGCAGTATGAGACAATAGCACTGTTTACACCAGCGATGGACAACATTGCGAAGAAAATGGCCATAGGCCATCTCCTTGTGCGTCTCGAAGTAGTGTATGTACCACACAGCTGGTCAAGGGTATCCACCCTGAGTCAGGGATATCTTTGGTTCAGACACTACAGATTCCCTCTGGCAGAAGTTTGTCTTCGGAGCCTGGGCCGGCTGAGGATATAGTGGGGCAGTAGGAGTGGAAAGGGGGAACAAGGATGGCACGGCACGCGGAAGTGCGCGCATTAGCGAGACGTTGGAGAGACGACAGCGAGCGCGGTGTGCCAGAGTACGGGCGGCAGTTGGCGCCTGATCGTACTGGGGTCAGTAAGAGCGGGCCGGCGCTGTGGCTTCTCGGCAGCCTCGTGAAGCTATGCATGTGCTCGCTTCCGTGAAGGAACACGCTGTTACAACCGGACTAAGCAACGTCTGGTGTCTTCGCCACATCGATCCAGCAGCTGGCATCAAGTTATGTAATTCAAGTCCTACCAACGATTAGTGAAATATAATGCTGATTGCTCTTGCGGCAGCAAAGCGTTGCAAGGACTTGTTAAGTGTGTGCTTCGCTCCTTAATACTATTGTTCTTACTTCAGCTGGCGTCTAAAGCGTTGATACGTGTGCGCAGCCTTACCGAACGATCTATATTACGTGTCTAAAGATGGCCGTGTGGTACCTTACAGGCCCACATAAGGTGCTCCATGAGAACCTAGGTTTTAATGAGCCAGGTCCGTTTGCATCATTGTGTACGTGGTTCTGCTTAAAGGAATGAAATGTTTTATTATTGTTTTCTGTATAAGTTTTAGTATTAAGGTGTAGGAAGGGTTGTTTGGTTCCCTGTTGTCGCTTTTGATTTATGTTTCAGAGATCGGCAGCAGTGGGCCACCGAAGTGCAGAGCCTCTCCTTTTAAATTACTAGCGGGCGTACGGGCGGTGGACTTCGCCTGATCTCGCGTGCTGTTTGGTTCCGCTTTTGATGTTCTGAACGGGTTGGAACTACAAACGAAGCCCACATCTTAATTCGAAGATAACTACTCACTCACCTCCACCGTTCGTGGCCAAGTCGCGGCCTCACAATCTCGGGCCTCAGTTATTGTACAAGCTGCAGTTTTCTAAAACTTGTGGTGGCCCTGCAAGGTTGCCTGGGTTAAATGTTTTATATATTTGTCTTAAGAATTTTGAGGGATTTGTAGAAGAATGTGTCTTAATTGAAACCGTGTTCTAAAGCTGCGGTGCAATTCAGCCTTAGTGGCGCAAATAACTGGGTTATTATTGATCAACCTGTCTATAGCCTTGCAACGTTGTCTGGTAATATCACGCCCGGGAGGGGCGGTTTTCAATCTACGTGGAAATAATAATTGATTTCCTGGTTATTTGATGTAAAGTTTATTTTAAATGATTTACTTGGCCCGAGTGGCGTGCTTTTTTAAATGTTTGTAAAGACAATAGACCCGTGGTCTAGGGGCAGCGTCTTTGATTCATAATCAAAACGTCTTCGGTCCCGGGTTCGATCCCCGCCACTCCCTAAATTTTGATAAATAATCAGCATTGGCGGCCGAAGACATCCGGCATAAGAAGTCAGCCTCATTCTGCCAACGGCCTTGTCAAAGAGGGCGGAGGAGCGGATAGAGGTTCAGGGCACTCTCTTGTCCTAGGGGTGGGAAATTGCCCCTAAAGGCGGAAGAATCAGCAATGATCAACGACATGAGGATGCAGAAGGCAATGGAAACCACTGAATTAAAGACACGTAACGTGTATCCACAGGACATGTGGCCTGTATTTGAAGAAGTGTCATGATGATCTCTCCATTGGCAAAAGATTCCGGAATAGTCACCCATTCGGATCTCCGGGAGGGGACTTCCAAGGGGGAGATAACCGTGAGAAAAAGATTGAATAATCAACGAAAGGATAACGTTCTACGAGTCGGGGCGTGGAATGTCAGAAGCTTGAACGTGGTAGGGAAACTAGAAAATCTGAAAAGGGAAATACAAAGGCTCAGTCTAGATATAGTAGGGATCAGTGAAGTGAAGTGGAAGGAAGACAATGATTTCTGGTCAGATGAGTATCGGGTAATATCAACAGCAGCAAAAAATGGTATAACAGGTGTAGGATTCGCTGTGAATAGGAAGGTAGGGCAGAGGGTGAACAGTTCAGTGACCGGGTTGTTCTAATCAGAATCGACAGCAGACCAACACCGACAACGATAGTTCAGGTATACATGCCGACGTCGCAAGCTGAAGATGAACAGATAGAGAAAGTGTATCAGGATATTAAAAGGGTAATGCAGTATGTAAAGGGGGACGAAAATCTAATAGTCATGGGCGACTGGAATGCAGTTGTAGGGGAAGGAAGAAAATGTTACAGGAGAGTATGGGCTTGGGACAAGGAATGAAAGAGGAGAAAGACTAATTGAGTTCTGTTTCAGCTAGTATTAGCGAATACCCTGTTCAAGAATCACAAGAGGAGGAGGTATACTTGGAAAAGGCCGGCAGATACGGGAAGATTTCAATTAGATTACATCATGGTCAGACAGAGATTCCGAAATCAGATACTGGATTGTAAGGCGTACCCAGGAACAGATATAGACTCAGATCACAATATAGTAGTGATGAAGAGTAGGCTGAAGTTCAAGACATTAGTCAGGAAGAAGCAATACGCAAAGAAGTGGGATACGGAAGTACTAAGGAATGACGAGATACGTTTGAAGTTCTCTAACGCTATAGATACAGCAATAAGGAATAGCGCAGTAGGCAGTAAAGTTGAAGAGGAATGGACATCTCTAAAAAGGGCCATCACAGAAGTTGGGAAGAAAAACATAGGTACAAAGAAGGTAGCTGCGAAGAAACCATGGGTAACAGAAGAAATACTTCAGTTGATTGATGAAAGGAGGAAGTACAAACATGTTCCGGGAAAATCAGGAATACAGAAATAAAAGTCGCTGAGGAATGAAATAAATAGGAAGTGGAGGGAAGCTAAGACGAAATGGCTGTAGGAAAAATGTGAAGACATCGAAAAAGATATGATTGTTGGAAGGACAGACTCAGCAAAACAACCTTTGGTGACATTAAAAAAAGCAACGGTGGTAACATTAAGAGTGAAACGAGAATTCCACTGTTAAATGCAGAGGAGAGAGCAGACAGGTGGAAAGATTACATTGAAAGCCTCTATGAGGGTGAAGATTTGGCGGATGTGATAGAAGAAGAAACAGTAGTCGATTTAGAAGAGATAGGGGATCCAGTATTAGAATCGGAATTTAAAAGAGCTTTGAAGGACTTACGGTCAAATAAGGCAGAAGGGATAGATAACATTCCATCAGAATTTCTAAAATCATTGGGGGAAGTGGCAACAAAACGACTATTCACGTTGGTGTGTAGAATATATGAGTCTGGCGACATACCACCTGACTTTCGGAAAAGCATCATTCACACAATTCCGAAGACAGCAAGAGCTGACAAGTGCGAGAATTATAGCACAATCAGCTTAGCAGCTCATGCATCGAACGAAGCTGCTTACAAGAAAAATATACAGAAGAATGGAAAAGAAAACTGAGAATGCGCTAGGTGACGATCTGCCTTGGCTTTAGGAAGAGTAAAGGGACGAGAGAGGCAATTCTGACATTACGGCTAATGATGGAAGCAAGGCTAAAGAAAAATCAAGACACTTTCATAGGATTTGTCGACCTGGAAAAAGCGTTCGACAATATAAAATGGTGCAAGCTGTTCGAGATTCTGAAAAAAGTAGGGGTAAGCTATAGGGAGAGACGGGTCATATACAATATGTACAACAACCAAGAGGGAATAATAAGAGTGGACGATCAAGAACGAAGTGCTCGTATTAAGAAGGGTGTAAGACAAGGCTGTAGCCTTTCGCTCCTACTCTTCAATCTGTACATCGAGGAAGCAATGATGGAAATAAAAGGAAGGTTCAGGAGTGGAATTAAAATACAAGGTGAAAGGATATCAATGATACGATTCGCTGATGACATTGCTATCCTGAGTGAAAGTGAAGAAGAATTAAATGATCTGCTGACCGGAATGAACAGTCTAATGAGTACACAGTATGATTTGAGAGTAAACCGGAGAAAGACGAAGGTAATGAGAAGTAGTAGATATGAGAACAGCGATAAACTTAACATCAGGATTGATGGTCACGAAGTCAATGAAGTTAAGGAATTCTGCTACCTAGGCAGTAAAGTAACCAATGACGGACGGAGCAAGGAGGACATCAAAAGCAGACTCGCTATGGCAAAAAAGGCATTTCTAGCCAAGAGAAGTCTCCTAATATCAAATACCGGCCTTAATTTGAGGAAGAAATTTCTGAGGATGTACGTCTGGAGTACAGCATTGTATGGTAGTGAAACATGGACTGTGGGAAAACCGGAACAGATGAGAATCGAAGCATTTGAGATGTGGTGCTATAGACGAATGTTGAAAATTAGGTGGACTGATAAGGTAAGGAATGAGAAGGTTCTACGCAGAATCGGAAAGGAAAGGAATATGTGGAAAACACTGATAAGGAGAAGGGACAGGATGATAGGACATCTGCTAAGACATGAGGGAATGACTTCCATGGTACTAGAGGGAGCTGTAGAGGGCAAAAACTGTAGAGGAAGACAGAGATTGGAATACGTCAAGCAAATAATTGAGGACGTAGGTTGGAAGTGCTACTCTGAGATGAAGAGGTTAGCACAGGAAAGGAATTCGTGGCGGGCCACATCAAACCAGTCAGTAGACTGATGAAGAAAAAAAAAAAAAAAAAGAAAAAAAAACGATTAATTCGCTTGTGGTTTCGTATAACAAGCAGTTTGTAAAATTGGCCTGAGTGGCGGGTTTTTACATGTTTTTAAAGAGATTAGTTCATTTGTAGTTTTATATAACAAGCAGTTTGTAAAGTTTGCCTGAATGGCGTTTCTGAAATAAATTATTATCTGATTTATGATTGTAATTCTCTTAATGATTTATCTATGATGCAAATAAATATGTTGAAATGAAATGGTCACTGTATGGGTCAAGTCTTTCCACTCCCTCTATATTAAAGATTAAGGAAATTGCAGTTCGAAAAGAGAAATAACGTCCCACACCCCACCCTTCGTGTCATTGTAGTTGGTTATCATTTCCGGTTTTCCAGAATCTGTTATCTTCTGATCGTGATGCAGGCTAGACAATAAAATAACGGCTTTGTTCTTCTTCGGAACATATGAACAAAGGGTGAGGTCGTCAACAGTTACAAAGCTTCCAACAACAACATACTGAATACAGTTTTGGATGAGTGCATCCCAAATTTCACGAATAGGAGCAAGTTTATCTGTTTCCCTTTGCTCCGTTCGTGTCTGGGCACAGTCAAACCGCAAGGCTGCAAGAATGAACAAGAATCTCCTGACACTCATAGTGGCCCGGAAGATCTCTCTATCTGTACCATCTGAAGCAAAAAGGCTAGAAACATCTTCGTTTCCTGATTTCAATACACCTGCCAGGTATAACAGTCCTACCACTGCTTTGATTTTAATCATATCAACACCACCCACAAATGATGTTTATACCTGCTTCTCATTTGACGGATTTTGGCATTTGAATGATTCACTATAATTTGTAGCTTGGTGTCAGTGAAGTATAACTGCCAAGCATCTAAAACGTAATTGTCACGGACATCCTTTGCATCTCCACGAACACCTGGCAATCTCATAACAATTTTATGCTCACGTGTACGTCCAAGTGCAGGGGGATTCTTGCTCCACTTGAAACATTTATTCTTCCCATAGAAATAGTTGGAATCACAAGTGGGCACAGAATCTTCTTCCTCGCTGACATCAGTTTCATCTGAAGATGATATGTCACCAGGCTCCAATACACCATCTGAGATTTCCGTAGAAGACGATAACTCATTCTCACTGATATCACTGAGAGTTGGGTCATCCAGTAGACGCTGTATTTCTTCGTCTGCCAAACGCTTCCTCCAAGCCATGGCACCGTAACTTCTGCAGATATTACAAAAGTTTAGAGCAAAAAATGGGAGAAAGTTTCCTAGAAAATGTTCACCTTAATGCAAAAAACACTAACGTTATCGCTCTGGTGGGGTCTCACACACCCCGGACTGCTCCCGACAAACCTTTTGGAATGAATTCAGTGTGATGGCGCGCACAATTAGAAAATACCAAAACCGCCAGCGCCATCTGTTGCCTAGATATAGAGGTACGTGTAGAAAAAAAAAGTCGTGGGGTCTGTCAGACCCCACTAGACCAGTTAAGGGTTAAGTTGCTCATAATTGTAATTCCTAGGTATTTAGTCGAAATGACAGCCCTTAGATTTGCGCGATTTATCGTATATCCAAAATTTATCAGACTTCTCTTAGTTCCCATGTGGATGACCTTGCACTTTTCTTTATTTAGTGCCAATTGCAAATTTTCACACCATACAGAAAATCTCTCTAGATCATCTTGTAATTGGAATTGATCGTCTGATGATTTTACTAGACGGTAAATTACAGCGTTATCTGCAAACAATCTAAGGGGGCTGCTCAGATTATCTCCTAGATCATTTATGTAAATCAGGAAGAGCAAAGGGCCTATGACACTACCTTGCTGAACACCAGATATCACTTCTGTTCTACTCGATGATTTGCCGTCTATCACTGCTAACAGTGACCTCCCTGAGAGTAAATCACGAATCCAGTCACACAACTCCATATGAACGCTATCTGATTGATAGTGGCTTGTGGGGAACGGTATCAAAAGCCTTATGGAAATCTAGGAATATGGAATCGATCTGAGATCCCTTATCGAGAGCACTCATTACTTCATGGGAATAAAGAGCTAGCTGCGTTGCACAAGAACGATATTTTCTGAATTCGTGTTGGTTATGTATCAATAAGTCATTTTCTTCAAGGTAATTCATAATGTTCGAGTGCAGTATATGCTCCAAAATCCTACTGTAAATTGAGGTCAGTGATATGGGTCTGTAATTCAATGGGTTACTCCTATTCCCTCTATTGAATATTGGTGTGATCTGTGCTACTTTCCAGTCCTTAGGAACAGACCTTTCGTCAAGTGAGCGGTTGTATGTTGGCAAGCACTGTGTTCGCCATGTGATCTAGGACACAGCCAAAGCAGGCTTCCATTACGTAATGCAAGATCGCCGCTTGCAGTACGTGAAACACGCATCACCCCTCGCCCCAACTGCAGTCAAGTGCTGAGAGAGAGATGCTGCAATGCTCTCTCTGTCATGCATTTCTAACGGGGCCCGCGCAACGTGTATAGACCACGAGCACGCGAATGCTGACGTCATGGCCTCTAGCCCGCACCCTCATACTGACGCTAGAGATCGTCCTCTAGAAATACGCTAACGGAAGATTTGTGGCACATAGCGCATCTAACTTATGAATTACGAAGTACTTAATTCAATGCAATTTTAATAATATTCGATAACTGAATGTATTCAATTATGAAATGAGAAGTTCGAGATTTTCCCACTAGGAACGAAGTCATCATTCATTGATGATGTAGCAGCCCTCACCCTTAAAATGCAGTACTCCTATTTGTTACAGCACCAGCGACGTGATTCGACATCAAAGAAGCTATATAAGCCACAACAGAACTCGCCGTCATTCTGCTTCTGTACTTCTACGAGTTTCCCAGAGGTCAATCGTTTCTACTTTCGTCCTCATCATGAAGCAGCTGCCGAGGAGATGAAGATTAATTACCTGGTAAATACTTTTCCGTGTTCAAATATCCATTTAAGCCCCAGTCCACGGACTGCTTCACACTTTAACAGAGTCTGTGTCTGTATTCAACGTTTGTTTCTGCTATATCTGTTTTGAACCGCGGTCTTCACAGACTACTGCGTCCTTTAACGGATTGTGTGTGGTATATGTGTTTTGGACAGCAGTCTACACAAACTGTTACGCCCTCTAATAGATTCTATGTCTGTGTTATGTGTCACATCTGTTTGGGCCACAGTCCACAGACTGCTGCGCCCTTTAACAGATTGTGTATATGTCTGTGTATGTGTGTGCTACAGATTTTTTTTTTTTCATACTGGATATTATACTCAGTCTTTTCCGTCTTTCTAGAATTCATCCCTCGCATGTTAGCTGGGCTAGCCCATCAGCTAGAGGGTCGAGAGGACTGGAGCACAGTGCAAATCTAAGTACATTTGTAAAACGTAGTTCTTAGGTAAAATAATTTCGTGTAATATATATCGGTCTTCCAAGTGCCTAGATTGATCTGTCTGAGACATTTTCTTTTCTTTTCTTTCTAGATGATTCTATGCATAGGGAGGGGCTGCCGAGGATGTCGTGCAAAGCGGGGCGAAATCCCAGACTGGTACACGAGATGGCGGCCACTGTGGATGAAGAAGAAGAATCCGAAAGGCGCAAGCTTATGGCCCTTTTAGATGAGGCAGTGGATATAACTGAGTGGGTGGGAGGCCTCACTGTATGTGCTGATGAGCTGCTCGAGCCATGGAGCCAGAGTGGAGAAGGTGAATATTTTTTGAACTTTATCAACACAGCAAATAATTAACATTATTTAGTCTTATTGTTTGTTGTTTTAAATCTAGATCATTAAACTTCTTTTTTCTTATTTATGTTACAGGCATATCACGCGAAGTTCATTGTGTATCTAGAGCTGTGGTTGCGGGGGTGGGAGGTACCCACGCAGCGCCTTGTGTAGCGCCAGTCACAGCTGGGAGAGAGGCGGCAGCAGCACCTGGCCCCACACCGCCGCAAGTCCTCTGGCGCCCGTGGGCAACTCAGCCGGCAGAAGACGAAGAAGGGCATCTGCCTCACACCTCGCCGGGAGCCATCGCCGCAGCCCGGTTGTCCCCACCGACCATCGTCACCTCCTCCTCCTCAGACAGTTCGCCGCCGCCGCCGTCAATGAAGGTGTGAGTACCGAGGTGCGTAACCCACCAGTCCCATCGCCGACGGGCTGGACTCCTACCTCTAGTGGTAGTACGTGTCTGTGTCTAGTTGTTCCTTACTTCAAAGCTGACAGCTTGACTTCCCTGTCACGTCTCCTTTCTCTCCGAAGAGGTTTACTTTTCACTTTTTCGTTAGTTGACTCCTTCTTTTACAGGGGCATTTCTGTAATCACTGAATATCCTGCTTCCTCTGTTCTAAAATTACACAATTTTTCATTTTGTATGAATTCACATGGGCCATATCCTGTGGTCTGGGCCACAATTTATTTATTTATAATTTACTCAAAGATAGGAATATAACTGGTCCAAGCTGTTTTTGGAGTAGTGCCTCCTGCACAAATTTTTAATTCATCCATTATTCTTTCAACATTGTTATCATGCAGGAAGTACACAGACCTCAATGCACTTTTGAAATATTGCAGAAACAGATTGTGACCTGTGCTAGGACAATAACGTATTTGGACTCTCTAGTGTTGGAATTTACTCAAGTATAGCCTGTTGACATTCCTCTGACCAGTGCTTCAAGAGAAACATTGCTTCATGTAAAAGCCTCACCACTCAGGCGGATCTCGTAAACGGTATATTCTCGTTTTCATTCTAGTAACCGGGTAAAACATCTCCAAAATCTTTCAAAATTACCATGGGTATAATTTGTAAAAATTGTTACGTTTGACTGGAACACCTTCCACACACATGTTCTTACCAGCACACGTCACACATTCAGTTAGGGGCCGGAGTGGCCGTGCGGCTCTAGGCGCCGCAGTTTGGAGCCGAGCGACCGCTACGGTCGCAGGTTCGAATCCTGCCTCGGGGCCGGCCGCGGTGGTCTCGCGGTTCTAGGCGCTCAGTCCGGAATTGCGTGACTACTACGATCGCAGGTTCGAATCCTGCATCGGGCATGGATGTGTGTGATGTCCTTAGGTTAGTTAAGTTTAAGTAGTTCTAAGTTCTAGGGGACTGATGACCTCAGAAGTTAAGTCCCATAGTGCTCAGAGCCATTTGCACCATTTTTTGAACCTGCCTCGGGCGTGGATGTGTGTTATGTCCTTAGGTTAGTTAGGTTTAATTAGTTCTAAGTTCTAGGCGACTGATGACCTTAGAAGTTAAGTCGCATAGTGCTCAGAGCCATTTGAACCATTTGAGCCATAGGCTACCTTCGGTGACTCTCTCTCCTGAGTCCCATATTTACGTAAGATAGCAACCCGCCTCGTCAAGTGACGTGGCAGCAGCGTTCCTAGTGCATAAAGTCAAAACTAAAGACTCTGTGACGTCAGTGTTTATGGGGCAACGCACCAATTTGCATGGTACCTCTCTGCCACGAAGTCGCGCCAGCAAATTACCCCTTAAAACTCGCGTTTATGGGAATACGTTCATTTTATGTTCACCCAGATGTTTATATTTAAGGCGTTTATTTTTTATACATACGTCATGAACACAGTGGATTTACTCAGGATGTTTCACAATATCTTTCTTAAAATTTTTCTGTTGCAGTTCTTCAACACCATTAGTAAGGATGCAATGTTCACGACACTTAAATAAATGTAAATATTTGTAAATGGGTTGCCAGGCATTTTGAAATATCATGGAAAAATAAACGCCTATAAAAGCAACTGGATGTGGCTAATTCACTATAAATTGCTTTCAGTTTCAGCAGCTACACTGTTCTAATACGGTCATACCGGACGGAATTATTTACTAATATTAATACGAGAAAGAATGAGACATGCAATCCCAGTCGACAAACGAGAAGGAGAAACTTGGCGAATTTCGTCCGCGGGCCGGACTGTAGCCAAACGCGAGCGGGACCTGGCCTGCGGGCCGCCGGCTGCCCACCCGTGCTCCAGTCTATTGACACGCTGCTCAGTATTTCGTCTGCTTGGTTCAGCCCTTCAGTACGCCTGCCTTCCCGGCCGTCATGCTGTGCCACGTATTGCAGCTGCACTTGACTCAACCGGTCTTGTACAGGCGGTTTAATTTCTGTCTTCTGCTCCTCCATTTGTCTGTACCTGCTACTATAACTACCGTGCTGCCAAACTTTCTCATCTGTTCACTACGTTGTTTCTCCAGTACTGAATCATATTTCTAGAGTCACTTTACAGCCTCACTACGCCGACGAAAAAAATTGCACAACCAAAAAGTAATTAATGTAGAGTAATAAACTTTCGGGAATACATTTCAGTAGGTAGCATATCTAACTTATCAACATTGCAACATCACAGGTTTATGCAAGTGTGAGATAAGGCATTGCAAATGTGAAATGCTGGACTTTCATAACCGCTGTAACCGCAAAAATGTTGAATGCAAACGTGTATGCCTTGTGCTGAGCAGGTGCCGAATACCAATTTGTAGGATGGAGTTTCTTGCCTGTTGCACTTAAACGCTCAATAAGGGATGGTTAATGCTCGTTGTACATGACGCTGTACTTGTTATCCGATGGTGTCCCATAACTGCTCGACCGAAGACAGATATAATGATCGAGCAGGCGAAGGCAACATGTCGACACGCTGTAGAGCCTTTTGGGTTACAACACCGCAATGTGGGAGAGCCTTGGAAAACACCCCCTGGAATCAGTCCGTGGATGGCAGCGCAACAGGTCGAGTCACCAGACTTACGTACAAACCTGCACCAGGGGTGCGAGGTGGGAGGCAGAGTGCTCCTGCTACCATACGAAATCGCACCGCAGGCCGTAATCCAGGTGCAGCTCCGGTGTGTTCGGCACAGCTGCAGGCTGCAAGCTCGCCTCCTTCTAACCAACACACGGCCATCAGTGAAAAGCGAGGTAGAACCAGCTTTCATCAGAAAACACAACAGACCTCAACCGGTCCCTGCAGTGTGCCCTCGCTTGACACCACTAACGCGGCAAATGGCGGTGGTCTGGGGTCAATGGAATGCACGCCACAGGACGTTTGGATCGCAGCTGTCCTTGAAGTAAGTGATTCGTAACAGTCCGTTGTGTCACCGTGGTCGGAACTGCTGCTGACATTGCTGCTGCAGTACTGTGCGCGAGAGCCATACGTCGAAGAGGATGGTCCTTCCTCTCGGTGCCACATCCAGAGCATGGTCTACTGGCGACCGTGCATTCTCGTGATGACCGCAGCCACCAATCGTGTGCAGCGGCTACATTCTTGCCAAGTCTTCGTGCAGTATCACAGAAGATACGTCCAGCTTCTTTCATTCCTATTACCCGACCTCGCTGAAACTCAGCGAGGTGCTGATAATGGCGTCTTTATCACCTTAAAGACATTCTTGAGTTACGTCAGCTCACCATGTCCGGCCACAAAGGTAACTAACGCTCACGCCCGCTACATCGTGTGTTTACAGAAAACCTGCTTTGCATCATCACAGTGGCGCTTCTTGCGTCAAGTTATACTACTGGCCAGAAACATGAACAGACATCACGTTCCAGATGCAGAAACGTCTAGCGATTATCGTACACGTCGGATAGCTACTTGTAGTTGCTGCGCTTTGTTGCTGTACTGCCTACTGTAGCTGCACCACATTTGTCATTGCATCTGCTTCTTTTTTAATCTCCAGATTATGTAATGGAGAGCATGATTCCTTTCCAAAATTATCGACTGCTGGTGGCTGAGAACATTCTGCAGAGTTCCATAAAAATTCGGGTTTCACAAGGAAGTAACTGCGGATACATGTGATAAGTAATAGTCTGTACAAAATTCGTGTTTCACATGGAAGTAACTGCGGATACATATCAAGCCACAATTAGCCTACATGACTTTTACAGACCAATACACGTAGTAAGTCCATAGTGCAAAAAGCGTACGTAGTATCTGCCAACGAGAGCAGCAAGGCTGCGGTAGGATCCAGAATGCCAGGGCATAAAGGCAGTGCATATACTGTCATTAAAAGCGAAACAGCGAGTAAACCGTATTAGGAAATTATTTTCCCTTAAATGTGCAATAGGGAGAGCCATAAGTGCTTTGAAACAAAAGCGAAGAAGGAGTTGGGAAGAATTCTGTTCGACTTTCAGTAAACAAACACCACTCACAGATTTCGACACAACATTCAGTGCACGAATGAGGAATAAGAGACGGGTCACTCCTCCTCCTGAGGACGGGTTACAGGCAACACCTGCAGACAGTGGCTAGCCCTACTGAGAACCCCAGACCTCAGCGAAGGTGTGAAGTTACAATGGACGAGCTCTTGCGGCCATACGGTCCAGCAGAGCGCTGTTACACGCGATGCGTGCAGCACTGGGTCCTCAGGATATTAGCTACAAAATTTAATCGCACCTACCACCAAGGGAAAAGTAACACCTCATTAATATTTGGAATAGAATATGGGGTAAATGTATCATTATTCTATCCGTGACACTAGCAAGAACAGCGACAATTGAGAAACAAGATAGGGACAGGGAGAGCCCGCTGAATAGCTAGCTGCAACTGTTGAAGCGCACAGACCAGCTGTGACCGGATGGAAATCGCTCTGCGGCGGTTCGACAGCAAGGGTCGGTATGCCGGCGGCCCTGGATGCTGAATACTGAACCGGTACCCAAGCCACACCTCAGTTACACGATTCGGAAACATTTAGCCAACTGTCGCTCACATTCACAAGAATAACCCCACACAGACAAAGTTGGGGTAGACATGTTCCGTCCCGGGAAAGAACCTAGAGGGGCAGGGCGGGCACGCGGTCACCCTTCGAGCTAACCGTGCCACACCCGGCAACAGCCGCACCGACCCGGCGGCGTCGACGCTGGACAAAGGCCGCTGCGGGCGAGCCAGCGGCGAGGACTGCCGGCCGCCCCGGTCGCGGCTACGTCCCGGAGCTGGCAGCATGCGCCACTGTCGTTCACGTGGCCTTCTGTATCTGAATTTGAACTGAATATGGTAGGAACATTTCCGTTTATTTGAGATGCCATTTCAAGAATAAACATTTTCCAACATAATTCTCTGTCGTCTATATCAATTACAGCCGTTAGAATAGACCATTGTTACTTATATTACTTACTTGTTACTTAATTATCATCCCCCTGTATGCACATTAAAACAAACGAATGTGGAAAAAATTACGAAAATGTCATCACAGAATTAGGAGGAAACCTATAAAATGGCACTCATGCACACACTTCCCCTCACTCGTGTTGACCACCACTCACTCTATCTCACGCGCTTTAAGATAACGGAAAAGGTTGAAACGTTAGGCGCTATACTTTGGATTAAAATAGAAATAAAACAGCAGGTGAAGTGAAAGAGAGGCACACAGAAATGTGACTGGCTGACCACCTACAAAAAACATGGGTGAGCCATCAAACTATTAACACTTTAAAAATATCTCCGTAAAAATTTTGGAAAACAAGTGGGACAAATCACAAAACCTTAAAACTTTCACCACATTCGTCTGAACGTTACTCAATGCAGAGGGTAGCTGTGTTCGCACGTATGCCGCTACCCACTGCTTGGAAAATAAAACAGAGTATAGTAAAGTGTGGCACACAGTGTTCTGCGCAGCACAATCACCTCACTATCCATTGTTGCCAAATTTATACAAGATGGTGAATCCAAGACGATATGGCAACGTTGCAATGATGTCATGGTGGGAAGTTCAAATTTTGCATGGAAGATTGGTCAATTGGACTACATCCACTAGCCTAACATCCTCCCCTCCCCCTCCACTTCACCCTCCCCGCCCCTCCTCCAGAAATGGTGGGAATTCCATTAGGACAATTCAGCACACTATGGCTACCTCCACTAACGTAAGAAAATGCCGGGAAAACAGCTCACTTAGGCTACCTCCACTAACCAAAGTCATCTGACCGCCACCTATTCCTAGGAATTGGCTGAGAAAGGTCTCAGCCTGTGCTGGGCTGCAGGATAGGATGGATGTAAGTCTTTATTTTCCATGCAATTTGAGGTAGTACTGCCATCCAGTGTGTTCACCACGAGGTCCAGACTTCAAATGGCTCTGAGCAGTATGGGACTTAACATCTGAGGTCATCAGTCCCCTAGAACTTACAACTACTTAAACCTAACTAACCTAAGCACATCACACACATCCATGCCCGAGGCAGGATTCGAACCTGCGACCGTAGCGGTCGAGTGGCTCCAGACTAAAGCGCCTAGAACCACTCGCCTACACCAGCCAGCAGTCCAGAGTCCAACAGATCCAGCACACAGTACTGTCACCAGAATGAGATGTTGTCCCTCCCATGATGTAATCCAAGATGGCGGTCTGGAGAGGAAAAGTGGAGGGAAAAGGACTCAGCCTCCGCTGGTCTGCTGGAGAGTGTACTTTGCCTATTTTGGAACAGTTCATTTAGGGACGTATTTCACATAGTTCATCCACTACACTGATACAAATACGTGCTTGGGTGTCACAGTGCACAGTTTACAGACCTGCAAAGTACTTGTAAATCACCGAAATAATGCGGTACACTGATGTGAAGACACGCTCACTAATTATAAACTGTTAGAATAATGCATACAATTTATTTAGGGACGGGTTTCACGTAGTTTATTTATTACACTGGTACAAAACACTTATCCTCGCGTGCTTGGGGTCACAATACACAGTTTACAGACCTGCAAACTACTCGCAAATCACCGAAATAATGCAGTACACTGACGTTCAAGGCAAACAACTACTAAATTAAAATAATGCATGTAAAAGACTCTGCAACCACACTTGCTAACCATCAGCTATCGAAATCATGCATTACACAGCCTGCACACCTATTCACATAATAATGCAACATACATGAAAACAACTTCTAAATTGCCAAAAATTATGCATGTGTAACGCTAGTCTAACATGTTCACAATGCCTTAACACAAAAAAAAATATAGTGCACAAACACTCAGTGACCATCAAAAAGGCAACATATCAATGAACTGTTCCAACATGCGCACGCTCTTTGCAGGGCCAGCCGGATGCAAGCCAGTGCCAGAGTGTGAGCCACAGGTATATCGCCACTGTCAACGACAGGTGAAAGTAGTGTCTGTTTTCGGATATACAGTTAGAGTTCTTTAAGTGTTATACTGATGCCAAATGTCTATTTAACAAAGTGGCAAATCACCCTCGGGACAGTGCGCACGTGTTCACCATTGCTGTCGCAATCCCTCTCTCTACCTGTGGTCCAGTGAAGACCTAATTGCTGAGTAACACACCCTTGCAGACATTGCGGAAATCTGTTCCATTGCTTCCCAGAATAGCATAGGCTGCATTGTTCCTAGTAATCGTAACGGGACCTTCAAGCTGCATCTAGCTGTGCACACATTTATGAGCCAAGCGTGACTGACGCATCGCCGTGAAATGCTCACGTAGCTACACACCATCGCAAGCACATCTAAAAGATTCTCAATGTAATACTGATGACACGTGGCATGAGCCAAGTCGACCTCTCGGAAATTATATAGTGTCCCAGAAGTAGTAAACGGTCACTTTTGTGGCAGCTTTTGTGATGTCTCAGCTTGTAAGCATCGAAATTTTTGCATTAACAGAACCTGTTTACGAAAATAGCACATAATAACACCAAATGCATTCCTCCTGATGGTACTAACGTGGCACCCCGTCCATCTTGTGTCAGCCTTCCTACAAATCGTTAAGTCCTGTTTTCAACAAGCATCTCCAAAACGAAAACGTTCTCACTGCTATGTAGAGGCTCCTACGTCCCTGCACAAAGGATGTCTTCTGAATGAATGGAGCATTATGATTGCTTTTATTGAATTTACCCGCCAAATTACTCATGCCATTCTTTTCGTTCTGCAGATGAGACTTTCGGCGGCAAAAAGCTATTTTGTACAGATCATCATATTGCACCGACAATTAAACCCTGCAAAGTGACCTACAGATCATCAAATAAGGAAAGACTCATACTCAGTTAAATCACTCTGCCACTTAGGGTTGGAACTTTAATATTAGAGCATGAAAGCGATCTCCAACCTGTCAATATATCACCACATACCGTGTCGATGTAGTAAACATACAATTCGTATCCTCCACCATACAAAATCGCCCCTTGTACATCATTCATGTAGCTGTCGACTGCCAGACACTTGTACATCTACTGCAAAGGCAGACAGCATAAGCACATGCACCGTTGTTATACTTTTCATTACATTAGATATTTCCTGTGAGGCCGGGCTGTCATCCACCCCTGATGCACGACCAGAGCGCTCTCAGTGGACCTAAGTCACTAACTGTTCTGCAAATGTGGGGTGGGCTCCCTTTGGCAGAAACGCACTACTGTTTCTGGTACCGACCTGCTTCCTTGCTTTTCTACACCCATCTCCAAAATCTGGGATTACAAGAACATATGTAAGTTCGCATGGTTTGCCAGAATATCATACCATTTTCTCGATATGTCTCGATAGGAGACACAGACAATTATCTCGTGCATAGCAGTATCGCTCGTGCAAAAAAAATCTGTAGATATAGACTGGAAATTATTTCTCTAGAAACCTGGAACTTAGCGAGGTGCAGCGTGCTGTAAACCAATGAGTAACTAGAAATTTATCCTGTCTGTGAAGACCTTTACACCAAAACTCGAAAAAAAAGAAAATTAGTGGAAACTGATATTTCTACTCATGGCGTTGGGTTGGCGGTTGGGTTGTTTGGGGTAGGAGACCAGACAGCGAGGTGATCGGTCTCATCGGAATAGGGAAGGATGGGGAAGGAAGTCAGCCGTACCCCTTCAAAGGAACCATCCCAGCATTTGCCTGGAGCGATTTAGGGAAATCACAGAAAACCTAAATCGGGATGGCCGGACGCGGGATTGAACCGTCGTCCTTCAGAATGCGAGTCCAGTGTCTAACCACTGCGCCATCTCGCTCGGTTTTCTACTCATGAATACTGATGTCGGTGATGTAACAGATTCCAAATCATTCCTATAATTTAAAAAGTCAACTAAGGTGTTTCTCATGTCTAGAGAACCAGCATCCGCCGGCCGCTGTGGCCGAGCGGTTCTAGGCTCTTCAGTCTGGAACCACGCGGCCGCTACGGTCGCAGGTTCGAATCCTGCCTCGGGCCTGGATGTGTGTGATGTCCTTAGGTTAATTAGGTTTAAGGAATCCTAAGTTCTAATAGACTGATGACCTCAGATGTTAAGTCCCATAGTGCTCAGAGCCATTTGAGCCGTTTAGAACCAGCGAAGGTGTCTTCCACCTCTCTTTCACCTACTAGATGCACACACCACAATCGATGTTCCCTCAAAAAAATAAAGGTGCGAAATTTGCGGAAGCAGTCAACCGGGCAATTTACATGGAAGGGAATAATGGTCCAACGCAAACACACGTCCGTATTGAATCTTCTCAAATTTTTATGCGATCACGAAAGCTGTCCAACACATACTAAGTATTAGTTCGCTATTGAACCGTCTAGAGGACACCATGATTAAGTCGGCTACATTCCTGCACCCCAACAGACCTATCCATTTGGACACCTCCTACCATTAGCTCGAAACGTGAATAATCCCTGCAATAGGACACCGCCGGCGTGCCACGCACCCCTACACAGACTCGTCCTAGGAAATCAGTCACATATGTATTTTATCTCTATACTTACAATTAAATGTTACGACTGCAGTCTCAGTTGAACTACAACCGACTTTGAGTGAAGTATCGGAAATACCACCTGCTGACGGCTGTGGCTCTGGAAATAGAAATATCTGTGCCAGTCATTTACGTTCATCTGTCACAGAGCCATCCACGAGATATGCACATACACAGACATACAGAAAACAGAGCAAACGCTCTGCAGATGTGGAATATGTGGGAGGAGGCGAGTGGACACAATCGAGTGCAGTGCTACATTACGACTCCCAATCAGAAAAATAGTGAATTAGCGATAGGTGTTGCCAGCTGTACTACATTTACAAGCAGTTTTAGAACACGGAACAAGGCGTTATGTCATGATCGCGTGAGTAGAAGTGACATAAAAAATCGATAGAACTACAAAAAATGGTGGAAAATACGTATAAATTGAGGGAAAATACTCTGAAATGCTGGGAAATTGAGGAAGTAATTGCATGTCTTCCGGTTTGCGCAGAACAGTTCTACATGGGAACAAGTATGCATCAGCAAGAGAAATCCCACAAAACGTCGACATGGAAGCAAAGGGAACCAGGGAAACAGTTACTTTCTTTCCGTCGAGGCAGCATTCTCTTGTATGTCCATTGTGGTAACAGTGATACACGCGAGTTGACTTCTGTATTTGACGCTTTTAAGGAAAACAGGGAACCATCTGCCTCAAAACTCACATGGATCTGCGTTAAAGGATAACAGAGAGTGGACGGGGTGATGGATCGAGATGGCAGATTTATGACATTCTAGAGAGGGAGGGAGTTGTTGGCGCAGGTCATTTGACCGTTTTTTCCGCTGTCCTGTCAGGATGCATCAGTCGTGTGACACAGCCTGCGTTCCACTTGTATACATTTACGTAATCTGTATTTGATTTAGAGCACTGTCTACTTGCGATCGTTAACAGCAATCCTGTCGGTCATCAGAGGACATCGACCTTATATGTGATGAAACGTCATCACCCTTTTTTGACACATTCCTCTCAACGAAAGAAGATTTATGTGATGTTCTCCATTCCCTTGTCGCATATTGAGTATAAAATCGAGACTTCAGTTTCATAATTAAATGATTCTAAGGTAGCGATAGTTGTTTGTGGGACACTGAAATCCCCATGTACACATCTGCTTGAAAGATATATGTTTACAGAGTTAGTGGCGGCACGATGAGTAATTTAACATGTCGGAGGCCGCTGCTATGTATTTATGTGTTTGCTTGTAAGAGGTATTCTCCTTTACTGACTATAATTTCGTATAGAACTGATGAAAGCACAGTATAATTTCTGAACCTTGATCAGATGTGGACAGTTGACGCTATACATCTCTGAAAAGCAGTTTTTTTTCATTTTACAGTTTATTACCATAGTTTATCGTAGAGAAATGTGCAGGATGGATGTACGTCATGCGCTGGCGTGGCCCGTTAGCCACTCCCGGGGGTTCCACGAGACCGCGACGGTTTGTACAAAGCATCTCCCGACTGCTGTTGACCGCCCACACAGTGGACGGGGGCGTGCAGTCGGCACGCGATAAAAGCGTGGGACGTCGGGCGGTTCATATTGTTAGGACCAGCTTTGAAGGTTGTCGACACGTCGCTGGGACAGCTGTTTAAAACACTGTCCACATGGAGCATAGGTGGAAAGTAAGACTCATTTACGACTGGTCAGCATTCGCAAACTATGGGAACGGTGACTTACATTCGTCAGCGCACTCTACTTCTCGAAGAAGATGAATTATTTAGCATAATGAACTTGTCATTTTGGGGTCAACATTTCTCACAGAGCTAAAGGCGTTCTTTTTGAATAGCCTACCAGCAATTCTGGGGCATCGCAAGGGCAGATGTGGAAAGCGCAGGTTTTTAGTGACAAGAGGGATGTAGGCTTCTTCCAAGTACTTAGGAAGTCACCCTTCTTCGGAGACACTTGCAGAGGAGACAGCGGAGGGCAGAAGGGAGGGGAGATGTGTTTAGCAGGCCATCACTCGCTGCCACGTCATCTCACCTCGGCTCCGTGTAACTTGTGTAAGGTTAAGCAGCAGTGTGGCGAGCAACAAACACCCACGAAGGAATGGGCTTGGGTTTTCTAACACGCTTATCTACCACACGACCTCTCAATTGAATTCAACTGGACTCAGCGCGAAGCTTTATTACCAGAGTAATTATGAGCCCTAGCAGTTCAACGTACTTATTTAGAAGAACTGAGGTTCTGCACTCATTTCTTCTCAGTCCTGTTTCATTCCAGCAGACATGTTTCCCCAGTGCTACACTCACATTTATTAATGTCTTGTAAGACTGACAGCTACAGTTCACATGCCAGTGCGTGCCCCCCCCCCCCCCCCATGCGCTTACGTCATTACCACACATCCGAGTCGTAGTGAGGCGATTTGCATGTTTAGAGGGGGCACTCCGTGCGTACCAAAGGCTCATTTAGTAAAGTATAGTCATAACACCAGTGGCGTGTTGCACCACGTTATAAAACTTTAACTTAGTCAACACGTAACTGAATAATCGTCGCCAACTCGGACTTGACTAGTCCAAGCCTCAAGAAGAACTTTTACACAGTATAATAAGATTCATTTTCTTTAATAAAATTAACTGAGACTTCTTGACATTGTCGGACGAATATGCTCGTGGTAGACGGCTTTGGGCTCCGACGCAGAGCAGCGCCGGAAGATCTGCACAGACGGCCACCCCTTATGAGGGAATGTATTGGGAGCTTACACGCCCCGCGTCGTGCACTACAGATGGAAAATTTGCCTACTTACCAGATGTAGAAGTATGAAACCTGAATTTGGTCTCTTATTTGAAACTGATAAACAATATGTTATTGAAATAATCTCCATTGCTATTTATACATTTCTCCCACCTCCCCGGCAGGCTATGGATGCCATGCCAAAAAAACAGTTCTTTTTTTGAAGCGAACCAGTCAGCGAGCCATTTTTGATCATTTTGATACAAATTGAAGCGTTGTTCAACGAGAGCGTGTCCCAGTGATGCAAACAGATGATAATCGAACGAAGCCAAGTGTGGAGAATAAGCCGCGTGCCCTAGCATTTCCCAACTGAACGCCTCGGTCGTTTCCCTGACCCGTTTTACTGCGTGTGATGGGACGTCATAATGGAGAAATATGACTTTGTGTTGCCTTTTTCCATTTTCAGGTCGTTTTTCACATAACGCTGGATTTAAATCGATCATTTGCTATTGGTAGCGAAGAGTGTTAACAGTTTCACCAGGTTTTAACAGCTCATAATGGATGACACACTTCTGATCCCAAAAAAAAACAGAGCATTGTATTCTTTCCAAAACGATTAGTCTTGCAGCGGATGTCGATGGTTTGCCTGGATTCATCCATGATTTACGACTCTCAAAATATATTTATTTTTCGTCACCTGTTGAGAGATTGCAGGGCACTCTCACTTCTGATTCGGTGTAGGGAATACGATCTACGGCGATTTGACTTCATACATTGTGATGAAATGGTGGGCAGAGTTTATGGTTTTGTTTGCGTGCTCTAGGGAAAGAAATTCGGTAAGCTTTACCTGCGTTCAAAGGAACAGGGTGTTGACTTAAACAACTGTAGTAAAAGCACGATGTTGGTGGGCCCATAAAAAGCGTTTTTTCTGGGGAACGATGAAGAGACATTTCCAGATGGCCACGTGCAGCGGTCGCATTGTGAAAAACACATTAGCTTTGGCGCCAGACAGGGGGCAGACGTCCAGGTATACGGCCTAGCGCCGAAAAGTCGCCGAAAGTACATTGTAGGCCTCGTTATCAAGCCGCCAAAAGAAATGTAAACGTTCTGCAAATGTCCGTGAAACAGGGAAACTGGCACCCAGACGTCCAGACTCTGTTTCAAAACATGCTTTTGTCAATGCACGAAGCTGTTTGTGTGTTTATGACCATTTTTTGTAAACTTTGAGATGGACGCAACAGGGGAGATAACAAGCTGTTTATGGAGGGCTGTGCTTCCACCCTATATTGTGTTAGCAAAAGACACGGCAAACGTGTGGGAAAGAGGCTGTGAAGCTGAATTTTTTCCGTTTTCTGCCAATTAACTTTAAAGTCTCTGACTGGTAAAATCGGTTTGCAGTGCAAAGACCATTCTCCGAGCTTAGAATGCCGGGCTCCAGCTTGTGATTGGCTTGTGTGTAAGTGGGGGAAGTCAGAAAAGAGAAATGTGTTTTTGGAACCGACCTGAGGAGAAAACGGGGAGAAACCAAGAAAGGGGTCTCATGTACAAGTCTCTCGCACTGGCGCTTCGCTAGTAAAGAACTGCAAATCTCTACCTAAATGGTGAGACTTGTGTCCTTTGCTAGGGTGCGACATAGAACCTGTGTCAGTCACCTTCTGAACCGTCAGAGGTACTGCTGATATCATCACGGTCACAACGAGTGACGCATGCGTGTACTTATTTGTCTTGAGTCAGCCGTCCAAACATTTGATGTATTCCAAGATACACAGTCATGGCTCGGAGTCAAATTGGTTTGGCAGACCAGCAAAGAGGTCCACCTGCACACTGGAATCCATCGAGGTTTCAGAGGCTCTTAGGGAAGTACCTGCATTCTGAATTCACCGAACGTCAGACCTCGTACTTGCATTTTTTTGGGAACGCGCATTTAATAACAGATGGCCCCCATCCATGACTTCAGTCGCAGAGTGCCTTGTGATGTGCCGCCTTGACCAGTAGGATGGTAATGTATTCGCTGCTGCGTCGTAGGGCTATAATATCTATTTCTCAGCATCCTGTTCTTTCGAACCATATTTTTCTTTCTTTTTTTTTGCATGGTGGAATATAGACGCTTGGTGGTGGCGTAGTTTGACGCCATAACCTGGATTCACGTGTCAGGCAGAGCGAGCAGTGATCTGGCTAGTGTCGTGTGTCGATCCCCAGCAAATCACTTTGTCCACCATACATCCCATGTTGGTGAGGCGTTTGTCAATCGAAAATGTTTGTGTGATGTTTATTTAATAATTTTGTTGTCTTGTCATGTTTAAGATCATTAAATCGATTGTCAATTAGACTACAACTTCTCTCTGAGTTCAAAATAACAGTTCCTTCCGATTTTTTTATGGTAGTCTGGATCCGAAACATAAGGAGTAGCTTTTTCATTAGGTGTCCACTGCGGGGATCTTTTACTTCATTAACAATAATCTTCTTTCACCGTCACTATTCGATGGAGAAACAGCTTTCTTTTGTGTCTGGCATGCACCATTTCAGAAGTGGTCATTCGATTTCCTTACTGTCTCTAATTCTGTTCATGCGGAACCCATTTTTCCACTGTCTACACCTTTCCATAGCTTTCAACGGAATAGAAACGGCTTTCTGTGTCACATTCAATTGTTCCAAGCGTTACTGTTGATTCTGAGTGTCCTCTTCATGCAATAAAGCCTACAATTTGTTGTCTTCGAACGGTTTGCCGCCCTCGTCGCTTCTCACGTCAAAATCGCCACTTTCGAACCACTCTAAAAACTGTGTTTTCCCAAGAGGATGTTCGCCGAAAGCTTCGACAAGCATTCGATGCAATTTTCAGCTGTTTTCTTCAAATGATAACAGAAAACCAATTCTGTCCGTAAATCGTAGTTCATAGGCACAAAACTCTACATGTTTACTGTTTTGAAACAGATACCGATGTATGGAACTTAGGTTATTGTGTGATGACATTCGCCGTCAGCTTTTACACGATGTAGAAGGCGCTGCAGACATGGTCTCAAGGGCCCTACACTGACGGCTAGCACTATAGGGAAATTACGGTTTCATACTTCTACACCTGGTATGTGTGAAACATGTTTCCTCTCAAAATTATATTTGCCATAATTGTACTTGTTTGTGAAAATTATGTGCAGTGTCTTTTTCGTACTGCTGTTTAATACGGTGAAATCAGAAGACCTATGCGTGTATGAAGTGAAATCTGAAGCTTCTAGAATAGTTTCTAGGAAATATGTTTGGTGTGCTTTATAGTTCAGTGGTAGAAATAAGCCCTATATAGTGAATACTAGCAAATGAACGCCAAATAAATTATAAGAAGTGCAGTTATTTTTACACAGAGTGTAAACGCATTGCACTATGGTGGAAGATTGCTGTTTTTCGTTATAATGTTTGATACAGTGTTGGCATACGACATATCCATTGTACTTCGACGCTTTTGTTGTATCAAACCATTTTACTGTTTAATTTACATGTTTGGTTAAAAAATTATTCTGTTACCAAATGTAGGCTTCAGTCACATAAAGTGAATTTCGTACAGTTGCTTGACCTGATCCCTTTACTTGTTTACGTTTAAAGCCTTTTTGTGTTAATACGCAATCATATTCTCTTGCTGATTCCAAGAGGTTAATAGAAAGGGTTGATCAAAGAAAGTGGAGTCCATCTTAAATGAGTAAAGCTATTGATGTAGCTAAAACAGGTGAGTTGGAAGAAGGCCAGTGAGCAGTTTTATGTTCCAAAAACAAATCTTGTAAAGGTGTCCAAGCAGTACCGTACATCAGAAAAAAAAACCAAAAGGCCAGACCTACACTTTGAGAAAGATCCTGATGAAAAGCTGGTTTAGTACAGCACTTCCTTGCTATGGAAGCTTCCTTCTTCACACTTACTCGCAATGACTTGTCAAGGATCGCTATAGAACTGGGAGGGGGAAATAACATTGCACACCCTTGCAAAGAAATAATCGCTGGAAAATGTGGGTAGTTCTTAAACGACGCAGAGCCAAACTGCCAGAAAGAAATCCTACATAAATATCCTACAGCAGGACTCACCCAAGGAAACACACATCAATACTATCACATTATGGTAGATGTTTTATTATACCCACTTCACAACTAGATTATGTTTCCTCCGATTTAATAAGTCTTTTAATTTTGTTAAATGCTTTGGATCCAATTTTGGCAGCTATTTCTGGAAGTAGTTAATTGCAAAGTTTTTAAAAATATTTTTCACAACAACTTTTCATTTGTTTCCTACTACAAAAGTTAAATGATGCATAACATTATAAAGTAAATATTACCGGCTTTTAAAACATAATTATTTGGTCTTTCCTATTCGTTAAATAAAAACGAAATGGAGGTCCACTTTTAGGCACTTCCATCTCCAAATGTCACTGCTGCTCGCTCACTCACAGCAGTGTAAGCTGTAGTGTTGGGTTCGTGCCTAACCACACCCACTGAAATCGCGACGTAATCGAAAAAGACCGTCAAATATTTGTGACAAGTAAGTATACAGATATCATTGCTAGTCTCAGAATCCGTTCCAAACGTAGAGAAGAAAGGGGAGAAAATGCATACATCGAACGGCGAACCTTGAGCATTCACTCGCGAGTAAGATGCATTTTGCCACACAGCCACATATCACGGTGACAGTATGTGACAGTGTCATTGTTCATGTGGGTATTTCCTAATGCCTTCTTATCCGTCAATGCATCCTCAACTGATATTTTGTTACAAGAGATTCTTCCAAGGGTGATATGTTAGTAATAAACTTTCAATGCGCCAAAAACAACTTTAGTAAGAAAACCAATGTAAACCTGCTCGCGGGTGAAACAGAACGTGCGGATCAGGAGAAGTTTAAATAAGAAGAAGCAGACAGGACCGAACACCGCTAAGGCAGAGGTCCATTCACCGAGGATCACAAAAACAGCCCATCGACTGACCAAAAGTGTCTACGCGAAGAACTCAGTATCATTTAATACCGAGATACGACGTTACTACGCAGTAATACGACCGAAGGCCATATACGAGGCAGAAGAAGCAAAACAATTTACAGAGAATCCGAGAAAAAATCTTGTGCTACGTCAAATCGCTAAGCGTCCAAAAGATTCAGTCACTGTCTGACCAGTCTGGTATGGCAATAGAAGATAAGAAAATGAAACTGAAGATTTAAATTGCGCGTTTAACAAATTATTCACGCATAAGGGGTATACGTAATACATTCGTTTGACCATCGCTCAGACTCCCGTATCAAGAACGTAGTAATAGGCATCACGGGTATAGAGAAGCAAGGAATCCGATTTCAGTTTTACTGAGCACTCTATAGCACTGGCCCGTTGTTTAGCCTGCACAAACTGCGTATCTCTCGTCCAGCGTGTCAGGAGGGTGGCTACATACTGTGGGCTGTGCTGGTGTTAATGATTCTGAACAAAAACAGTCATATGAATATGTTCTGAGGTGTGGGGTTGATCTGTTATTCTGCGCAACGGATTAACCTGAGATGTACCCTTTACCCTTTGGCTCCTGCAAGACGCAATTTCCACCCCCACACTACTACAGAAGTCAGACGGACCCTCCTAACGTTCTAAAGAGAAATGCTTAAAAAACTTTCAGCAATAAATATCTTCTGGAGTCGTTCGCTGTAAGGAAATGACACAAAAATTCACAGAATTTCTTACGTAACGAGTGGGATACTTGGGTACTGGAGTAGTGCTAGTTAGTGTAAGAAAAACATGAAACTAACGAAAGTTATTATTTATTTTGCAAAAATTCTGAGAAATTACAATTGAACAAGTTATATCCTGGTTCTTTTCGGAGTGTGAAGTTACCTCTCAAGGATAGGATTCGCTAATGAAATTTCTATACAAAGTTTAAGATGGTTGTTCAGTTGGCAGAATGGCTGAGAGGCGCGCCTACTCAACTTGACGCCTACCGGCGTCCCGTTGTGTGGTTTCTCTCTCGAACTGAAAGCTTCTGTGACCGTCGTGTCTGGAATGTATGTGTGTACGCCAGCCTCGAGTATTTCAACCACGGTGCGCTGACTTGTTAATTGCATATCGTTTACGTGAATTCATACAACATTGACTTTATCTGATTGAGTTTGGGTTTGAATGAAGCGTCTTGATGTGGGGAATATGATTGTGAGGGCGGAATACGTAAGCAATGAAGGTCGGGAGACCACAACGTCTTACAATGTGTCCTGTTCTTAACAGGATATGAAGCTGATAAAAACAATGGGGAACAGAACTAATTCAGGCGTGAGCTAATGTTTTGTTTATTTGTGTACTTTTTCTCACAAAAGATGTTCAAGAAGTCCACCGTCCACTGCAATGCATTTTGCAGCTCTTCTAGACAGCTGCTGTGTTGCTGATCTGAGCTTATTTTTCGGTGATTTAGTTGGGCACGCGCATGTAAAATACGAGCGAGAAGTTAGGTTCAAGTAGTTCTAAGTTCTAGGGGACTGATGACCTCAGCAGTTAAGTACCACGGTGCTCAGAGCCACATGTGCCGCTGCACGAATCGAGCGTCCGCTACTCAGGCTTTCGCGCGCCCTTTCCTTTGGCTGGAGGGCGTCCACGGGCAGCTTCTAAGGGGTCTCTGGTGAGCTCGCTCGCTCGCAGAAAGTCCGTCGAGAAGGGAGTCGTTGGCCGTCAGGAAAGCTCGTGGGACGTGCGGAGCACCGGGGAGTCCCCAGTTGGCGCTCGAGCTCCTGCCGGTGGGCGCGCGAGTGTCGTTCCGCCGTAGCCGGTGCTGTCGTGGGTCACGTGTAGAGGGGCCTCCTCCACCGCGGCCTCACGGCTGACACCGCCAGCCGCAGCCTGTGCCGGAGCTCTGCCCCACTTGCCACCACGGCTCTGCAAGCCTCGTGTTTACGTCTCTCCATTAACACACGAGAGGACGTTTGAAAGTGGTTGCTTACGTTTAGCAGTGCGGCAGCGCTTCTCCAGTTCCAATTACGAGACGCTGTACCAGCTGCGAGTCTCCAAAGGCGCGGTTGTTAACTGGGCAGACTTCTGAGACAGTTCGATACCCGATAATTATCATCCCGGTATTCAAATTACTTGATTTGATTGACAGGGCTCAGCCTCCGGTGATAAACCTTCCTCCTTGTTTCATGATCGCTGTTTATTATGTTATCTTTGAGAGAAATGATTAGGGACGTACAATCTTAGGGTCAGTAAATTTTGGCGTTGCACACGGCGTAAATTTTGGTGTGACTTTTAACGTTCCACCTTTGTTCTGTGCAGGTGCTCCTTATGTACTCGGACCAGAACATTAATGGGATTGTTTTGTTGATCTGGGTAGTGCGGGTTCTTCGACCACAAATTTTCTACTTCTCGCAAATGCAGAAAAATTGTGTTACTGATTGTAGCTCTCTGTTATGTCATCTGATACCAGGAATCTTTACTTGTTCCTTCTTATACCGTAAAACTGAGTGCTATAGAAGGAAGGCGAGCAGCTAAGCCATAAATCTGATTCCATTCAATAGCTGATATTGAGCTATTTGATGCTACTTTTAATGAGTCTGTTAATTTTTTTGTGTTTGCAACAATGGCCTTGTGTATCTTTTAGAACCAGTTAATTTGGTTCACGTGGCCGAGTTCTTGTAGGGTGTCAGGGGTTGCACGTACCTGTGCAAACCGCTTGCAAACCGGGAGACGGCTCGGAGTATTCTGCAAAAGTTTCACCCTCAAACTTCCTTTAATAGTAGTTCTATATATCTTTGCTTAAAACATTCGTTAAACTGACAGAAATGTCACTGGATGTGCTCAGTTAAGGTTCGTCTGACTGTTACACGAGTTTATGTTAGTTATTTCATGCACTGATAACAGGTTTTAAGTGTATTTGATTTTATTTAAAGGACTACACCGTTAATATTACGTTATTTTACTCTGAAATACTCACTAATGTGAAGTATATTTTGTAAATCTCGTCATATCTAAGTCTTTGCTTTGCAGGGATCTCGATTTGCAAATCGGTAATTGCACCCTTTGGTTTTGAAAACCGTCTTTTTAAGTTTGCTAATTTGGCGAATTATGTGGAATTTTTTAATTGTAATAAATAGTAGTTCAAATGTGCATTAACGAATGATGTTGGGTCCGCATTTGCCCAGGTCCTCCTTGTCCTTCCTAGAGAAAGTGTACCGAGGTGCCTCAACACGCGTGGAGCACGTGGCTGATCTCGGTCTGCAGCTCGTCACCGAAAACACGAGGCGTGCGCTCGTCTCGCTGTTTTGGTCAACGACCGCCTTGTCGAACGACAAATAACACCTGCGCAAATGTAATGACACCGACCAGATTTGTTACTGCTGGTGTGGGGCAATTTTGTGAGAGGGCACAAGTGTGCAGTAACACGGTTCTTGAATTTCAACACTTCACCTCACATACATTCACTGCTAGCCACCGCGACACTTGCTCCAGTAACGAGAGAACAAACGTCAGTTAAAATCACACTTGGTTTCTTCTTTGGACTATGCTCACGTGACTGTGCGACGCGAAAGTGTGTGGCGGTGTAAAGCAGCGTTGCAGTCACCCTCACCCATAAACAGCAGAGCAACACCTGTCACAATGCCTTTGTGTGTAGCTCTTATAATGACACGTAAGCGTGAGCCTGAAATGTACACCATTATTACTTGTACCCCTGAGCTAGGAGACAATTGTAATGTTGATGTTAGTGTGAGTCTATAAAGCAGGGCTGCGTACGTTTCTTTACATTTACGTACCGCGTTTCTGAGGGAGTCAGTGGCATGAATAAAGTAAGCAGGTTCAAATAAATGCACTATTATCTTCTATGGATGTAAGCATTACCCTTGGATGTAGATTGGTGTAAAGAACCGTATTTTTTTTTTTTTTATACAAGCACTGTCCTGATTCTATGTTTGCACGCTGTAGGTAGGCTGATTCCCGTTACCAGAGATTGCTTCAGCGTGAAACACCGGCTGCCTTTAGATAACTGAAAACAATGCAGCTCTCGCGACGAGATAGCCAGTGATAAGGGATGGGCGAGTTGCTGCGGCCCGAGGCAGAAAGCTGACGGTAGCTGGACCGTTGTGCAGCTCGTGCAGAACAAACAGCGAGTTTTAGCCGCGACACGTGACAGTTCCGCCACTCGGTAACTAGCAGACGGGCGGTCTGTTGTCTCTGAACCAGCGGTTACGTCACAGGCTCGCCACACCGACGGGATACAGTCCAGTGGTGCGCAGAGAACGGCAGAGGAGCACCTCGGCGCGGGCAGACGGCAGCAGCAGACGGGGTGAGCGAGCTGTGTCCAGTGTCTGCAGCACAGGCCGGGGACAGCAACAAGTCTTACTGCTTCGCACTACCTTATGTGGAATACTACAGTTTCTCTGTCTTCTGGCGAAACTGAACGTAAAGGTTCCCTGCTGATAGTGTGCTGCTATTGCTGACACAGACATGAAAGGAGACTAGTTACGACGAAGTCGTTGTACTTGAGACGATTCTAAAAGGTAAATGTGTCAAGAATTAACCACTGAAAACAATGAGGAGAGTCGAATCCACTTTCGGCTTCTTTCAGCGTCTGTCACATCTCTAGACAATATATGTCTTGATGTTTGATGTATTTCCCCCTTGCTAAGTTCTATGGTAGATATAGGGCGATTCAACTAAACTGTTCATCGCGGATACTTCCTGAACCATTTAAGATATCGTGTTTCTGTTTCCGCACCAACCAGTTGTGTGAAATTCCTCACTCAATGATATATGGTCGCCCTCACAGGTGTACAGGGCGTAATTGAGTGACGTTAGAAAACTATCGGAGACTGCAGAGGAAGAAATTTTAAACATTTTGATACAAGGAATCTGCAGCCAGAAAAGTTAAATAAGAGTCTCTGCAGGGCTATGCACTTTCCATCCATTCGGCAGGCTGAATAAAACGCCACAATACTGAAGCTCGGATAACGTTTATTGGAAGTTAATTACAATTTTTATTTTGAAAACTAAGAAACCGCGGGAGAATTGTTTAATCCACAAGCTTTAATTCTGTACACACGACTTCTTTCGGGACAGTTGATGTTCCATCATCTGGTGTAAAAAAATGAAATCACGTAATCAAATGGTTCAAATGGCTCTGAGCACTATGCGACTTAATTTCTGAGGTCATCAGTCCCCTAGAACTTAGAACTACTTGAACCTAACTAACCTAAGGACATCACACACATCCATGCCCGAGCCAGGATTCGAACCTGCGACCGTAGCGGTCGTGCGGCTCCAGACTGTAGCGCCTAGAACCACTCGGCGACACCGGCCGGCGAAATCACGTAATCAACTGAGGTCATCCTCACCCCATTGTTGTCATGGTTTTCTGGTTCCGTGAGAACATTTGGTTGATGATGACTTCATAGTTGATTAAGTGATTTTACTTTTTACGTCATACGATAGATCTTTAACTGTTCCGAAACCGGTCGTGTGTACACAATAAAAGATTGTGGATTAAGCAACGTTCCTGCGGTTTCTTCATTTTCAGAATGAACTTCTACAGTCGTCGCTGCCACATAAGAAGAACTGTCTGACCAGTATTGCAAACCGAATACGTGACTTCACTACTGCAGAGTAAATGTTCGTTATGACGACCATCAGCTCCATTACATACTATGCGACGACGGACCACATTTTTTCTGCTTCTCTGTAAGATTGCGCACTCTCCTCTGACGGCGTCAAACGCTGTAAAGATGCGCTCAATAAGCTCGGCTACTGTTGTTGCTTGCGTTGAGGTCACAAATAATCCCAGGCCAAAAAGTCAAGAAGCGTGCGGCAGGGGAGCGCACAGGCCACGGGACCGGCTGTCCGCCTCCAGTTTGTCTCGGCCTGACGCGGCCCGTGACACGAGCCCTGCCCGACGATCCATCTGTGTTGGAGCGCCATCGTTCTGGAACCACGAACTAGCGACCACCTGTGAGGGAACGTCCTCCAGGAGTTCAGGCTAGGCACTATCCACAAAGTTCAAATACCATGCTTCATTCAAACGATTCAGTAAGATGAGTACTTCACTAAACTAACCTTCAATAAGTGCAGCTTGAATATTCGTAGAAAACCTCACCTAGTAACTTCTCGTACTGGTTGGTAGTGCGTCGATGTCCAACAGCCCAGTGGTCGCTGTAGAACCTTTATTTCACATTGTTACTTATTGCCAAACGTTCAAAATGTCATCCTCAGCATAAGCCTGTGGGATATCGTCCCATTCCTCCACAGCAGTGTCCATGATGTCCTGGAAGGTCTCTCTCTTGTGGGATAGGACGACTGCAATTCGATCGTTTCAGCGCGGCTTACGCATTGTCAATGCAGTTGAAATACGGACAAAAAGGAAGGTATTCCATGCGACTGATTCTATGCTACACTACGAAAGTGTACACAACATTGTGACGATGGCACCTTGCATTGCCGCCAAGCAGCGTGAACCCCACTCCACTGTGTTCACAAAATGAATCTGCAAAGCGTCCGAGGACGTCGTCGCGATACTTGTCACCAGTCACCCTCCCATGTATCGGCAAAAGGAGTGTCCTGCTGCCGTACACGATTCCACTCCAAAACATGAATGAACCGTCTTGATAAGGGTAACGGTCTACGATACAGTTAGGGTGTAAACGTTGCCCTCCTTGCATCTACACACAAATATCAGTATCTTCAGGATACTGTCCGTGCGACACGAGCTCTTTTACGAACCCATTTTAGTGGAGAAGCCGCGACAGATATTCTAGCCCGTAATCCCTGTTCATGGAGCTCATTTCGTATCGTTTGTATTAACTAAATATATATAATTAAAAACAGTCTTGATCGCAAATTTCTTTTAATATTATCTATTAGGATGTGTGTGATGTCCTTAGGTTAGTTAGGTTTAAGTAGTTCTAAGTTCTAGGGGACTGATGACCAGAGATGTTAAGTCCCATAGTGCTCACAGCCATTTGAACCATTATCTATTAATACTAAAGTTTCAATCCTTGAGGATCATCTTCAGACTCCAGAACAGCAGGTGGACTTCGATGGAGCAAGCTGCGCCGAGCCTCGGTGCTTAACTGCCTGCGCAGTCAGTTTCATCGAAGTCCACCTGCCGTTCTGGAGTCTGAAGATGATCCCTAAGGATTGAAACCGGTCACTCCAATTACAAGAAATTTGCGATCAAGATATTTAATTATATTATATAAGACCGCTGATAATGTTTTCAAAAGTATTTATTTTGTATTAACGTCTGCAGACCTGTAGACGTTTGGAACTGCCGCCGTAGAAGTGTAGAGCTACGTTGGGGGTTTCTGCTTGCTGTTATACGCAGATATCGGTCGCACACCTGCTGTTCTTCCTCCGGGGCCACCTGTATGACGGTTCTCAACCGATCCTGATGCAAGAAATTTGTTCCAGATTCTATAAATTTCACTTCGATGGGAGAAACTTGTCCTACACTCTAGAAACTTCACTTCCACTCACAGCGACACTCGCATGGACGTTCGCTTGCCTAGTTCTGCGCTTCAGTAGGGTGACTGTGGGGAGCCTCTGATCGTATGTTATCGTTGTCCGAAACATCCTGAAGCGACACAGCTCTCGCCGTGACACACAGTACAAGTACCGCAATGTTTACAGGTGACACGTTTGCCATAGACTGCATATACTGCCCTCTGATAGTAGATACTGTTTCCGCTAGAGTTAGACTACAAACAAACCAATATAAAAGTTTCGGCTATAAGCAACATTTATTTTGACCACTGTATGTACCTCCTCGTGTTTTCGGCGTGCGACGCTGTGATTTCCATTCCGTCGATCACATAAGATTCCCCTCACCGACGAAAGTACTCAGCAGCAGACATATCGGCACCGGCTCATACTGCCGATACGTGAGGACCACAGCACGTCTCTGCTGTTCTCTGGTCGATCCTTCACGTGTTTACGTCCGCCGTCCTTCTCGGACCTCGCCACGTTGAAAGGAGGGAGGAAGTGGAAGGTCTAACGTTGTAATATTGCTGAACAAAAATAAATAATGTAGTGAACGTTATGAGAAAAACAACTGAACTGACCTGCTTTCCTATCTTTAATTGTGTGTGTCTGCGTTGTAATGCCAAACAGTACAAGCGGTGTGCTTACGGAAACGCTATCTGCTAATAACGAGTCGCCAAAGCTATCTGAAATTGTACAACTGTATTTGAGTAGACCTTTACCAGAATAATCGAAATATTCAAAACTGTGTTCTAAAGAAACTATCTTGTGAAATTCTGTGTTGCGCAGTGCAATGGACAGTGCTATATTGCGTGACTCCACAACGCGTGAATTGCAGTTTCAACACACAAAACTAACAGAATAAAACTGCTTCGTGAAATTGCAAAACAAATTTTCAAGAATTAAATAAAACAAATTTTTCTCCAAAAATCGCCTGTGATTGTACGTCACTAAGTGACTAAATAAAATTCCGAACACTAAGTGATACACACGAGAATATAACAATGCTCTGTAATAATGAGACTGTCATTTAAAGTCAACTTTACCTAAACTGAACGTCATATTAATTTTGACATGCAACACCTAACTCTGAATGACTTGTCTTGACTGTAATGTAACTCGCCGTAAAAGATGTAGGTGGCTTATCTGAGGCAATGGAAACTCGGCACCACTAGAGAATGATGAGCGTTAATGTACAGCGCGGCAGCTAAATAAGAGAAAGCCTTATGCAGTGTAGTGCAAGGTGCAAGGACGAGGAGCTGTGCTAAACACATCGTGCTTCAATCGCCATATTCCGCAAAGTGCGAGCGACGACACGCATGATCGGAAAATAAAGTTCGTGGTAGGCCTTGGGTTTACTAAATGATGTAAAGCAGACAGAGGAGACTAGCATTAAAAAACAATATTGAAACTCTCGTTTCTTAACAATTGCAATCATCTTCACAAAAATGACCATTTTATAAAAGAAAATATTACTCCGTCATGAAATAAATTAGCATCTGTAACTTCTGAGTGCAAGTTATGTGAACAGATAACTTTACTTATTCAAGTCTGAACAATGAAACTAACTAACCTGAACCAACAAAGGAAAAGCCAACTAAAACATTCCGTTTTCCAAACACACTTTAAATTATTTCCAGGCAACGAATGCAACAACAGAATTATCAGTAAATATTCACACTTCTCAAATTAATGTTTCCAAAATTCAGCATCATCTGTCCGTTTATCTCTCTGCTCCGCCACCTATTTGCAGAGCACTCAGTAGGGTGACAGTCACTAGACTCACACGCTTACCTCTCACAGAATGCTACACCAACGAAAATGCTACTGGCGGCTGAAGGTCACAGGGCTTGTACACAGCACCTCTGTGGCGCAACATATAAACTATTGAAGACTGAAACTTCCTGGCAGATTAAAAGTGTGTGCCACACCGAGGCTCGAACTCGGGACCTTTGCCTTATTGAAGACTATTATTTGAAAAATGTCCAATGAACGAATATGAAGCGCGACACGTCGAATGAAAATGTAGAGCACACATAACGTTCCTCGAATACCAGAAGTAAACAAGAGAACTCATAACGTGCCGCCGACGTAGAGGTTGTCACAGACAGAGAGCGACGTCGACTGAGACATGGGTGTCACGGCATTTGGTGTAAGGGTCTTAAAGAAAGCGCGGAAAATCAGAACAAGATAACTGCACAGGGAACCCAGGACCTTCCCGCTCACCCACGAGTTACAGGGCCTCGGTCATTGCTCAGCGCCTTTTTTACCACCGTGTGAACAGCATGGCAATAGATTGTAGGGTTGTACACCTCATCATTGCTGTGGGCGATGCGTGTTGTATTCCTGCTCACAGTAACTTTTGCATACCAGTGTGACCTATTCTTCAAAATACTTCAGACATACTCTACAAGTGAAACGATCATGTGGCACTGATGGCCAGGAGACCACGTCCGGGAAAGTTCAGCCGCCGGGTCAGGTCTTACTTCAGGTGACGCCACATTGGGCGACTTGCGCGTGGGTGATGATGAGGACAACGCAACAGCCAGTCCGCGGGCGGAGAAAAACTCCAACCCGAGCTAGAATCGAACCCGGGGCTGGTGCTTGACATGAAAACACGTTACCACTCCGCCAAGCAGACAGACACATAGTTTCTCTGGTGTAAAGTTTCCACAGTTCATTTACTTGCAATTTAAGGAGCGCAGAAAAAAAGACTCTTTTACAGCATAATAAAGTCGATAAATTGCGTGGAGACTAACGGAATGGGGTTATATGAATGACAATTTTTTGTCTGTGTACGTAACTGTAGAAGTCATGAAACGGACAATAAGAACACTAATCCTTAAGAAAAGAGTGCCTTTCGTCACGGACACAGTAATGCATCGAACTTCCCAACTTTTCTAAAATAGGACTTAATCGCTCATTTGTTACGTAATTCTTTGTGTTGAATTTGATCAGAAGGTGGCTGCGGCTTACAGCTGACATCATAGGTCACTGTATAATTAAATATGTAGTCTCTCTCTGGACGGATAATCCACAGCTGCTATTCAAACAGAGATCGTTTTTGTCTCGATTGAAGTGCCGGAGTTGAGCAAAGACGTCTGGTTTGATTACAATGTCAAAATGAAACACGTATGCGGCAGACAAATTTCTTATGTGTGTAACACGAATAACATTCTAATGCAGGACCCATACCTCCTCGCAAACACACACACACACACACACACACACACACACACACAGATATATATATATATATATATATATATATATATATATATATATATATATATATATATATATATATATGCACCCACGCACAGGCATGGAATATATTAGAAGATCTTGAATTTATAATAAAACTTAGAGCTTTACATGTTTGTAGAGAAAGGCCTATTGACCTTGGTGCTCGAGCACTCACGTATATAAATCAAATGTTTTAAGAACATTAGGGCAAAGTGTACTAAGCGATTAGTATTTGAGCGCAAATGCACAAAGTGGAGACGCGCCGTCTGCATTCTGTATCCGAGGAAACACTGCGCAGCGGGCGAATGCCACTTGCTTGTGAGAAGATCCTGTAACGCCTGTTGCAAGAACGAGAAACACCGACGACGGGATGTTTGGCGGTCCCTGACGTACGCCTCCCCCTGTCACGTAGAGCTTCTCTTGTGATTATTTTAATTATTTGAGTCGAGTCTGGAAGCATTTCAGACCTTCATTGCAAAATAAACTTGACCATGCGCCTAACACGAACACACGTCTCTAAATATTTTCAGTGTTAATTGAGCCGTGGTAAAAATTGCTGTTTTGAAGAGCGCACCGCAGCGCGTAGTGTGAAGCAGTCGCCCTCCCTTTCTGGCGGTGGCGCCGCTGTGGCAATCGCAGCTTTGGTGTCTCCCTACTGTGGGAAAGGGGAAAGGTAGCCTGTTCACATGTATTTAAGGGGCGCTATGAGCTCGCCAGTCAGTCTGGGTCAGTCTCTCGTCCCCAGCTTGCTTGTGTGCCTCTCGTCCGCGTTTATTAGGCAACTAGTGTCCGTCAGTCGTTCGGAGTGCTAGTACGTCTGTCGTTCGGCTCAACCTTTAAAGCCGGCAAAATGAGTCTTTCCACTCCGCCAGTAAGGGAACTCAGCGAGTGGTCGCCCGGTCGGGGCTTAGTTCCTGCATCCGAGTCTGTGCATTAGGCCGCCAGTCTGCTCTAGTTTGCTCAGGCAATGGTCATTGGCGGCTGGATCGATCGGTTGGTCGGTCGCGCACTGAGACACAAGATGACTTGTCCGTCTTGAGCGTCGGCGCATGTGAGGTCGCCTCGTGAGTCCAGTGGGCCGCGGCGTATAGCGAGGGGTAGTGACTTCACGGTCGACACGAGAGCAACAGGAGTCAACCCACATCAGTCTGGCCGGTGCGAGCTGCGACGCCGTGAGACGGGAAACCGGCGCGCCTTCCTGCGTCCGTTGAAGCCGCTGGCAGCGGACGGTTCGGGAGAGCAATTTGGGGGTGCTGCGCCAGGTCTTCTTGGGAAATCGCAGTTTATTAGAAGTTAAGTGATTGGTGATATGTTGTTTGATTTACTATTGTTAAATTCTACTTGTTTTCTTGGTGAGGTCACCAGCCGTTTTGCTTTGGTATCGTCCCACCGTTCTTCTCCGTTTGCCCACCTGCGGGAAGGCGGTTGTTTATAAATTGGGTGGTCCGTTTTTCCCTTGTGGAGTAGGGGCGGGTTAGAGCAACCTGCGGTTCGGGTTGTTCGATAATCTCCCTATCAATCTACCGTACGTTAGTAGCTGCCTCTGTCATGTTTGTCGGATTTGGTGTGTTAACGAATTTATTGCTTGGAGTGTAACGGCCTAATACCTGAAATATGTTTTGATCTTTGGAAACTTTGATATTATTGCCTATGATCTTGAGAGGCGGTATCTGTGTACTGTAGACCATCTTAAATATTGTTTGGCCAACCTTGTAGAACTTATATAAGATTGAATTTCATGGGCTTTTATTTAAATGTTCATTTTAGTGAATAATGTGCCACTCTTTCACCGTAAGACTTTTCTTAGAAGTTAAAATCAAGTTGCACCTTCGGTGGCAAGGTTAATGTTTTAATTGTTAGTGTTTTGTACCATTTCCATTCCTGCTACGGGAGGGTGCATAGTTTGTGTGCTTGTGTACATTGTTAAAACGCTTAGTTTAAAGTTATCTGATGTGTTGCAGATTTGCACCAGTGTAGTCTTTCAGAGGCTGTTGTGAGCAGTTGTAACTACGGCCGTGTCAAGAGGGAGCGGCAAGTTTCTGTGCCCAAAAGCTCATACAGCCAAAACTTGTTTCTTTCTGCCTCTGAATAAATTGTAACTTTGATATTTAGAGGGTGCTTTCTGATTATAATTTTAAATCTGTTCCTTTAAGAAAAATGCTTTTAGGCACTATTAAAGTGAATACAATTCCTATTCGTTAAAAGGAATTTGGTTATGATTTCATGAGTTACTCCCTGGCAGCTACTTCCCTGCTTGGATAGTGTGATTAAATGTGTTAATGTTCTTGATTAATCGCTAGTAAATAAAATAAATTCTTAATAATATTCTTTGAAAATAAATCACGGTTCATTAGTATTCCTGAGTTGTGCAGTGAAAAATGTCAATTTGAAAGAAAAGCGCCACAAATTAATGTTAGGTTTTCTACTATCCCTTTGGCGTAGAACACACTTCCTAAAAACGCCTAAGCTCATCCAGTCTGGTGTTCATAGGTCAGCTCACTTCACATACGTACTGGACAAAGCTCTGGTGCATTGCAGACATTTTGAAGATGATACAGTTATCTATTGAAGTACTGTGTGAAAGAAGCCGCATAAATATTCAGTCAGCACTTGATAAAATTTCAGTGTGGTACAAAGATTGGCAACTTGCTTTAAATTTTCAGAAATATAAAACTGTGCACTTCACAAAACGAAAAAACGTGTAGTATCCTGTGACTATAACATTCATGTTGGAATTGGCCAACTCATACCACATGAAATGGAAATGATCGCATACTCTCAGTTGTTGATAAAGCGGGTGCTAGATTTTAGTTTGTTGGCTGAATACCCTGGATATGCAATCAGTCTAGAAAGGAGGTTGCTTGCGAATCACTCATGTGATCGGTTCTAGAATATTGCTCAAGTTCTTGGGACCCATACCAAATAGGACTAACAGGGGATATTGACGTATACCGATGAGGGCAGCACGAGTGCTGACAGGTTTGTTTGATCTATGGGAAAGTGATACAGACATACGGCAGGAAATGAATTGGAAGACCCTTGAATACCGACGTAAGCTATCCCGAGAAAGACTAATAACAAAGTTTCAAGAACCGAGTTGAAATGATAACTCTAGGAATGTATAACAACCCCCTACGTAGGGATCGCGAAGATAAGAATATAATAATTACTGCACGCACAGAGGCATTAAAGCAATCATTCTTCCCGCGCTGAATGGGACGGGAAGAAACCCTAAGAAAACGTACAATGGGACGTACCCTCAGCCATGCACCTCACGGTGGATTGCAGAGTATAGATGTAGATTGCATCTTACCCACATTAATTTGACAGTTAATCACTGATCACGGACTCTTTTTTCAATTTTTGCTATTAGCACATACATGTCGAAACGGAAGTTAACGATTTACATGCACACGTACCACGACCAATCCTTTTACAAATAGTTCCGAGTGCTTTATCGCTAAAAAAGCGAATCACTGAAATAGTTTCACCCAATGAGCCCACGTAGTATTTTTAACATTATAGTCGTACTTTCTGACGAAGTACGCTAGCGACCTGACGGTGGCGTTCAGACCGCGTCGATGCCGCACCGCTGCTCCTAATGCGCGGGAGCGGCGCCGCCAGCAGGCGACTCGTGAGCCGGTCTGCTCCTGGCGGATCACGATGATGATGATGATGATGATGATGTTTGGTTTGTAGGGCGCTCAACTGCTCCGTCATCAGCGCCCGTCTCAGTTTTTTCAGACTCCAAATTTTTGCGCAGTCGAATGTAGGCACCATCACGAATGATGATAATGATGACGAAATTATGACGACAACACAGACACTCAGTCTCCAACCCGACTGGGAATCGAACCCTAGACCCTGTGATCCAGGGGTAGGAACGCAAGCCACTACACCACGAGCTGCGGACACTCCTGGCGGAGTGTGTGCTGTGGAGCGGAAGAGCCCTCCTTTCAAACCTCACACATTTCAAAGGATAAAAAAAGAAAAAAAACCAAATTAGTGCCGATCGTGAAATTGCACCTCACACTGAGCCATCTCAAAGGATTTATTCAATAATCATCAGTACACCCCTAGATGTGAACTATTCGTAGGACAAAGAATATCGAGTCAGTATTCAATTTCTTGCCATGTTCGTCATAACCTCTCCTTTGTCAATGTTTCAATCGCATTAGCGATACGACGTTTTGACATGAAAATACCAGCCTTCACGATCCCCCCCTCCCCCCCCCCTTCAAAGAAGAAATCGAGCGGGATAGTGTAGGGAGAACGTGGTGGTTAGGAAATGAGTCCTCTACGTCCGACCCAACCACTGGAAAGTTTAGTATACAGGAACATATGAATAGCCGTTGATCAACGCAGCGAAGCTTCCGTCTTGTTGAAAGATGATTACATGCCTTATATCTGAGGCCATATAAATTGCTCCAACATGTCCCATTTGCTTTGTTTTCTGCAAACAAGAATGCTCCAAACATCCTATCTTGCATTAGCCCACGCCAGACGTTCAGTTTATATATATGACGAACATATTGATTGATAGCGTGTAGGTGTTGCGAGCCCCATATCAGAATATTCTGCTAATTACCCGCTCCTGTTCAAATAGTTCAAAGGGCTCTGAGCACTATGGTACTTAACATCTGAGGTCATCAGTCCCCTAGACTTAGAACTACTTAAAACTAACCAACCTAAGGACATCACACTCATCCATGCCCGAAGCAGGATTCAATTCTGCGACTGCAGCAGCAGCGCGGTTCCGGACTGACCACTAAAAATACATTTCAAAACTGTAATAGTGCATCACCTTTTACCTCGTTTAATCGTATTTCCAGAAACGGAGCAATTATTATACCCAAATGCCCCCTTAAACGTAAACATTTGGCAGGTTAAGCAAAAATTATATTATTTTACATATTACTGCAGATCATGATATAGAAGAAATCAAGAAAATGTAAATCCTGATGAAATTGGAGGCTAATTAGTTACCATCCCGTTGCCTACTAAGGTAAAGCGTCGGAAACCTGTACAACGAATAGTCATTACTCAAGTGACAATCAAATTAATCTCTAGGTACAAAAAAGTAGAGTGCAAAAATATTTGCTACTTGCTTATGATCAAGGAAACAAGTGTTATTGTATGTTGCCACTTCTAAAGGCATAGAGGCCAAATCTGAAAATATATACCTCAAGGGTAGACAAGAAGACATCACCGTTCAACTCGATATGCGTGACAAAGAAATAGATAAAAGTTTATTTTTCGTGCAAGTAATATAAAACAGGCAGAAAATATGGGATTTGTAGTCGGAGAAACATATAGAAATATAGTTAATTAGAGTTCAAGGTCATTATCCTGAAACGGAACCCTGACAGACGCACATGTAATTGGCGTTTAACTCTGCCACGCAACACTTAGGCAAGGTGCACAGTGGCTGACGAGCGGTCGCAGCAGCGGCAGCAGGTTCTTCAGCTGGGACCCCCCCAGTAAACAGCGCTCTTCTCTTGGCTGCAGAAGAGGTGGGGCGTGCAGTGGAGACTGGCTTTCTGTCTACAACGACAGACATGCAGCAGACACGCACAGTAAACAATACCGTACTTCGGCAACTGCACACACAACGAGAATCTAAACACCCGCGACAACTAACATTCAAAGTTCCTACACTTGAAAGTATCGTAATCGCAAAATGTCAAAAGAAAGATATGCATCACTGTTCATTATACCTGATGGATATTTTATCTGTGAGCCATCTTGCTAGCCTGCATCGTCCTCCATCACATCATTTTTTATTTCTTCACTGTCTTCATCCTCTTCTTCTTCTGCCTTTGCTCCCATTGTACAACATCGGCGTACCTGTAAGCATTCAGGCGACCTTGCCCCACTTCAGCTCTGCCTAAGTATTCTAAGTGTTGTGATAAAGCTATTTCTGGCACACTCTGCATTGTTGCCAGATGTATCCAAGATGGTGGCTATGATGTCATCCAAAATGGTGGCGTGTAAACTTGGCAACAGCGCATGACATCATCAAGATGGCGGCCATGATGTCATTCAAGATGCCGGGTTTTGTGGGAAGCTTGAATTCTGGCGGGAAGGTAGGTCAATTAGGCTACCACCACTAACCTTATCTCCCTCCCCTCCCCTCCACCAGTAAATGGCTGGAAGTTCAAATTCCACCATGATAATGCAACACACCTCTACTAACCTAAGAAAATGGCGGGAATGAAAGGACAGTTGGCCTACCTCCACTAACCCAACTCATCTGACCACCACCTCTTCCTAGAGATTGGTGCTAAGTTTGAATTATGGAGGGAAGAAAGGTCACTTGGGCCACCTCTACTAATACAAGAAAATGGCAGGAAAGAAAGGGCAGTTGGGCTACCTCCCCTAACCTAAGTCACCCGACTGCCACCTTCTCCTATGGATTGGCAGGCACAGGAAATGACCTGTGCTGAACAAAAGCCTTTATTATTTTGCTTGCACTATTTTATTTAAACAATTAGAGGCACTACCACCATCTAGTGTGCTCACCAAGGGGTCCAGTCTCTGACTGACCTAGTACACAGTACCACCACCAGAGGGTGCTGTCATTGCTCCAGTGATGTAATCCTAGGTGGTGAGGAAAGCGGTAGAAAACATTGTGGTCGTCATGGGGTCTGGACTCCAACTGACCTAGTACACAGTACCACTACCAGAGTACGCCCTGTGACGTAATCCGAGATGGTGGGGGAAATGCTGGGAAATAGTGTGGTCACCATGGGGCCTGGACTCCAGCTGACCTAGTACCACCTCCAAAGGGCGCCTCATCCATGACATAATCCAAGATGGCTGCCATGATGTCAGCTGATGATGAAAGTACCATTATCCAAGGTGGTGGGAAACAGTTTGTTCACCATAAGCTCTGGGTCTAGTACACAGCAACACCACCAGAGAGTGCAGTCATCAGTTCCATCACGTAATCCAAGATGACAGCCCGGGGTGGGGGAAATGGCAGGAAAAGGACTCTGCCTGTGCTGGACATAAGTCTGCAGACATTGTCTCCACCATGACATCTAGAGCCCAACTGACCTAGTACACAGTACTGCTGCCAGAGGGTGCTCTCATCCATTCTGTGACATAATCCAAGATGGTGATCTGGAGGGGGAAAATGGCGCGTAAATGGCTCAGCCTGTGCTGGGATGCTGGAGGAGGGAGTGTACTATATTTATTTTGGAACACTTTATTTGGGGATGGAGTATATTTATTATACTGATACAGAACAAATGCTCTGACATGCTAGGGGTCATGTAACATGGCCCACAGACGTATAAAGTACTTCTAAATAACGCACAGCAGACATGCAAACAACTCGTAAATTACTGAAATAATTTCAGTACAGACGTGCAAACTCCTAAATAATGCAGTACACAGATGTGCAGACACGAAATCAACTAATCAACTGTCCAAATAATGCATAGCACAGCCTACAGACATGCATACAAAATAATACAACAGACACACAATCAACATGCTCAAGCACCGTCCGCCACCCCCTGTCCGCTACACAGCACAGGAGGCTACAAGCAACCCCAACTCAGTGAAGCAGCCATCAGCTGTCAAACCATGCACAGGTGCCTGTTTGGGTCCCACAAGCATGAGGCGACCACATCCCTTTTATACTTGGTACCTGAGAAATTGGTCTCAAAATAAGTGTTCAACTAGACACCGTTGCTGAAGCGACAGGACGGAAGTGAAGGTGAAGACCTATTTGCAGAACATGCCAACACTGCCAAGAGCCACCACTGGATGCAAGCTAACATAAGCCATCACTCTCACACCACTCCTGCCTACAGCGACTGGGTGAAAGCTGCTTCACTTTTCGAGTATACAGTTAGAGTCCTCCAAGTGTTACACTAATGTCACAGGACTCCAATGCTTGCTCACGCCGGTCCAATATGCAAGACACCTCTGGGCAGCACGTGTGTTTTACCATTGCTGATGTGATACCTGGGCATACTGACATCACCGTATACCACAGGGCGCATTGTTCCTAGAGTGTCATGCAAGACGTTTCTAACTGAGCCTAATGGCTGAGTGTGACTAACACAACACTGCAAAGTGTGCGTGCATAGCTACAAACCATCGCAAGCATATCTAACAAAGTTCTCAATCTTATACTGATGTCACATGCAAAAAATAAGAACTGAGTCAACCTCTTGGAAATTGCATAGCGTCCCAGAATAGTTAACGTTTGCTTTCTTGATGTCTCAGCTTGTATGCACGGAAATTCTTGCCCTGGCAGAGCCTGTTTTGGAAAATACCGCAGAATAACTTTGAACGCAGTCTTATGCGCAGTCCTAACATGGTACCCCCTCCATCACGTATCAATCTTCCTGCTTTCAACACGCTCAAACGTTCCCACTGCTATGTAGAGACTCCTATATCCCAGCACAAAGGATGTGACAGAACAGAGCATTATGATGAGCGCTTATCGAATTTACCCTCTGAATTACTGATGCCACAGGCATGGAAGTACCATTCACATTTTTTTTCCTTTCTGCAGATCAGACTTACAGTGGTTATTTTACCCATAACGCCACATTGAAGCGGCAATTAAATCTTACAAAGTACCCTACATATTGTCAATTATGACAAGACTCTTACTCAATTACACTGCTCTCTAACTGCCGGCCAGGGTGTCCGAGCGGTTCTAGGCACTACAGTCTGGAACCGCGAGGCTGCTATGGTTGCAGGTTCGAATCTTGCCTTGGGCATGGATGTGTGTGGTATCCTTAGGTTGGTTAGGTTAAAATTGTTCTAAGTTCTAGGAGACTGATGACCTCAGAAGTTAAGTCCCATAGTGCTCAGAGCTATTTGAATTAGCTCTCCAACTGAGGACTGGAGCTATAATATCAGAATGTGAAACCGATCTCCAACCGATCAATATATCACCGCATACTGTGTTGATGTAGTGAACATACAATTCATACCCTGCACCATACAAAGTCAGCCATTTTATTTCATCCGTACATATATTGTGCAGACAGACAGCACAGTATGTATACTCCTGGCGCTAAATATTAACCACAAGGTTCAGCGGGTATCCATACCCGACAGATGGCTACAGCACTCTCAGTGGACCAACGCTACTCTCAGAACTGTTCTACAAATTCCTTCTCACTTCCCCTAGGCACAAACACGACTGTTTCTGGTCCAGACCTGCGTACTTGCTTGCTTTTCTACACCCATCTCCAGACTCTGGGATTGCAAGAACGCACGTATATTCGCATGGTTTGCCATAATATTATGCCATTTGCTCGGTACTTCTCGATATCAATCACACAGAAGAGAGCTACCGATCAGTCGCACAACATAATTCTGAAGATATAGACTGGAAATTATTTCTCTACAAACCCAAAACTTTTGCGCTTATCCCATCTGTGAGGACCCTTATGTGAGAACTCGAAAGAAATAGAGGGAACTCGTATTTTCACTCTCGAATACAGATGTCAATGATGTAACAGAGTCCAAATTACCCCTATAATTTACAAGGTCAACTAAAGTGTTTCTCATGTCTAGTGCACGGGCAAACATGTCTTCCACATGCTAGATGCACACACCATAATCGAACTTCTCTCAACTAAAATTTGCAGAAGCAGTCAACTGAACAATGTACCTCGGAGGGAATAACGGACCTCCATATTCAATCTTCTCATATTTCCACTTGATCACAAAAGCCATCCAACACATACTACATATTAGTTCGCTATTCGGCCGTCTAGAGGACAACAGGGTTAAGTCATCTACATTCCTACACTCCAACAGGCCTCTCCATTCTGACAGCTCTTACTGATGGGAAATGTGGATCATTCCCACCACACGCCACGCATACAGAGAATCATCCTAGAAAACTGGTAACATATATGTTTTACCATTGTACTTACAATTAAATGTTATGATCGCGGGCTCAAATGAACGACGTTCGACAATGAATGAAGTATCCGAAATACAGCGCTCTGTAAATAGAAATATCCATACCATTCTTATGATTTTACATACTCTTCCCTCTGCTACCACAGTATTCCACAGTCATCACCTTTGCAAATCTTGGAACACAAACACATATAAGCCTGGTGCTCAAGGTGCACCTATCACTCATCCCCTACTATTACTAAGTATAATACTTCGTCAGTAACTGATTGCCTGTGATACGAAATAATACTGAGAGAAAATCAACGATTGGTGGACATGTCTTAAAAGGTTTTCTGGCGAGTGCTACCACGGTGTCTTACAAAGATAGACGTAATCGGCCAGACGTTAAAATACTCGATCACAGCAACTACTGTATGTTACTGTCAGAAGCTGTCTTGGTTCTACAGGTGCAGACAAGACAAGTACCATGTTAAAAGTTACACTGGCTTTATAAATCGAGGTATGGCATTACCTCTGTATGAAGTGGTTTTCTCCAGACAAATACGTTGACACTGAATATAAACGGTGATCGCCGGAGTGTACAGTATCAGACGAACAATGCAGTTACACGTCGCCGACGGTGAAACCCCATTAATTCATGGTTGCATGGATAGAAGTGATATAGAAAAATCGATAGAATTGCGAAAAATGACAGGGGAATACTTATAAATTGACCGAATATAAACTGAAAAGCAGAAACTTGAGGAAGTACTTGCGTATCTTCTGGTTTACACACAACAATTTGTATGTGGGGACGAGTATATGGCAGCAAGAGGAATCCGAGGAAACGTCGACATGAAAGTGAAGGGAATTGGGGAAGCAGTCGATTTATTCTCCATCAGTGCAGCATTATACTGTATGTCTATTGAGGTACCAGTGACATACGCGAGCTGACTACCGTATTTGACGCTTTTCAGGAAGACCAAGAACCAGCTGCCTCTAAGCTTACATGCATCTTTTTTATTTATTTATTTATTTATTTATTGTTCCGTGGGACCACATTTAGGAGAAGTCTCCATGGTCATGGAACGAGTCAATACATGAAATTATAACACGATTGTAGAAACAGATAAAAATAAATATAAGAAACAAATTCAGGCGACAAGTCGTTAGTTTAAATAAAAAAAATCAAGAATGTAACACTGGAATTCGCTTAATTTTTTAGCTCTTCCAGGAGCTCCCCGACAGAATAGAAGGAGTGAGCCATGAGGAAACTCTTCAGTTTAGACTTAAAAGTGTTTGGGCTACTGCTAAGATTTTTGAGTTCTTGTGGTAGCTTATTGAAAATGGATGCAGCAGAATACTGCACTCCTTTCTGCACAAGAGTCAAGGAAGTGCATTCCACATGCAGATTTGATTTCTGCCAAGTATTAGCTGAGTGAAAGCTGCTAACTCTTGGGAATAAACTACTATTGCTAACAACAAACGACATTAAAGAAAATACATAATGTGAGGGAAATGTCAAAATTCCCAGACTATTGAATAGGGGTCGACAAGAGGTTTTCGAACTTACACCATACATAGCTCGAACAGCCCGTTTTTGAGCCAAAAATACCCTTTTTGAATCAGAAGAATTACCCCAGAAAATAATACCATATGACATAAGCGTATGAAAATATGCGAAGTATACTACTTTTCGTGTTGAAATGTCACTTATTTCAGATACTGTTCTAATGGTAAATAAAGCGGCATTTAGTTTCTGAACAAGATCCTGAACATGGGCTTTCCACAACAGCTTACTATCTATCCATACGCCTAGGAACTTGAACTGTTCCGTCTCGCTTATAACATGCCCATTCTGTCTGATTAAAATGTCAGTTCTTGTTGAATTGTGGGTTAGAAACTGCAAAAACTGAGTCTTACTGTGATTTAGCATCAAATTATTTTCCACAAGCCATGAACTTATATCATGAACTACATTATTTGATAATGTTTCAATATTACACACAAGATCCTTCACTACCAAGGTGGTGTCATCAGCAAACAGAAATATTTTTGAATCACCTGTAATACTAGAAGGCATATCATTTACATAAATAAGAAACAGCAGTGGCCCCAGCACCGACCCTTGGGGAACGCCCCATTTAACAGTGCCCCATTGGGACTGAACATCATTACCACTCTCAATATTGCGGAGGATTACCTTCTGCTTTCTGTTCTTAAAGTAGGAGGCGAACCAATTGTAAGCTACTCCCCTTACTCCATAATGTTCCAACTTCTGCAGTAATATTTTGTGGTCAACACAGTCAAAAGCCTTCGTTAAATCAAAGAAAACACCTAACGTTCGCAACCTTTTATTTAATCCGTCCAAAACCTCACAGAGAAAAGAGACTATAGCATTTTCAGTTGTTAAGCCATTTCTAAAACCAAACTGTACATTTGACAGCAAATTATGTGAATTTAAATGCTGCAGTAACCTTGTATATACAACCCTCTCGATAACTTTAGCAAACACCGATGGCATAGAAATAGGTCTATAATTGTCAACATTATCCCTGTCTCCCTTTTTATAAAGTGGCTTCACTACCGAGTACTTTAATCGGTCAGGAAACCGACCACTCCTAAAGGAAAAGTTACAGATATGGCTAAGTACTGAGCTAACATACGTGGAACAATACTTCAGTATTCTACTAGATACCCCGTCATATCCATGAGAGTTCTTGGTCTTTAGAGATTTAATTATTAACTCAATCTCCCTCTTGTCAGTATCATGGAGGAGCATTTCAGGTAACAGTCTCGGAACACTTTTTTCTAAGAGCGCTATATGATTCCCTGTTGGGACTAGGTTTCTATTTAGTTCACCTGCTATATTCAGAAAGTGATTATTAAGTACTGTACATATATGCGACTTATCAGTAACACGGACATCCCCACTACGCACTGATTCTATATTCTCGACCTGTCTCTGCAGACCAGCCACTTCCTTTACGACTGACCATATGGTTTTAATTTTATCCTGAGACTTAGCTATTCTATCTGCATACCACATACTTTTTGCCTTCCTAATAACTTTTTTAAGCACCTTACAATACTGTTTGTAATGGGCTGCTGCATTTAGATTTTGACTGTTTCTAACGTTTTGATATAATTGCCACTTTGTTCTACAAGATATTCTTATCCCTTTAGTCAGCCACCCAAGCTGCCTGTTTGTGCTAGTACCCTGTTTTGAACGTTCTAACGGAAAGCAACTTTCAAAGAGCACGAGAAAAGTCTTGAGGAAAGCATTGTATTTATCGTCTACTGTATCAGCACTATAAACATCTTGCCACTCTTGTTCCTTGATAAGGTTTACAAAAGTCTGTACAGCAACTGGATCAGCTTTCCTAAAAAGTTGGTAACTATATTTAACATGTGTTGCAGCACAAAAATCTTTTAGACTTAAAATTTGTGCATCATGATCTGAAAGGCCATTCACTTTTTTGATAACAGAATGCCCTTCTAATAATGACGAATGAACAAAAATATTGTCTATGGTTGTTCTACTGTTCCCTTGCACTCTCGTTGGAAAGAATACGGTTTGCACAAGATTATATGAATTAATGAGGTCTACCAGCATCCTTTTCCTTGCACAATCACTTATACAATTAATATTGAAGTCACCACATATAACAAACTTTTTGTATTTCCTATAAAGTGAACCAAGAACCACCTCTAGCTTTAGCAAAAATGTTGTGAAATCGGAGTCTGGGGATCTATAAATAACCACAGTAAGAAGTTTAGCTCCACTAAATTTAACCACACCTGCACAACATTCAAACACCTTTTCAGTGCAGTACTTTGAAACATCAATTGACTCAAATTGGATACCGTTTTTCACATACATGGCTACTCCCCCACACCGCAAAGAGCTCCTAGAAAAGCTGCCAGCCAACCTGTATCCTGGTAAAGGAAGCCTCTGAATTATCTCCTTATTTAAGAAGTGTTCAGATATACCAATAATTTCAGAGTCAACATCTATAAGCAGTTCACTAACTTTATCTCTAATACCTTGTATATTTTGATGAAATATACTAATTCCCTCATTAATCGGATACCCAAGCTTTGTAGAAAGTGGTTTCTTTGTTAGAGAGACTTCCCTTAAGCAGGAATACCTATCAGCTGACTTCAATCTAAAAAAGGTACAGCTCTAACACCCACAACTACCGGAATTTTCCCATGAGTGGTCCCACCACTCCCACCTATGCTGTCACCTATAAGTTTTGCCAACCTCCCCTTCCCATACCTGTTGAGGTGCAGGCCATGTCTAGTGAAACCCGTCCTACTGATAGACTCCACCGACACCACTGAAATGTGACTCATGCCTTCTGTCATCAGCGCACCCCCAAGTCTCATGTTATTACGCCTGACGGCTGTATTAAGATGAGGCCGATCGTGACGCTGAAACAGTTCCACGAAATGCACATTCGTGTTGCCAGTCTGAGTGGCTATCTTTTCCAGGTCACCATCTATGTCATACTCCCCATCCCTATCAATACTATTACCAGCCCCACCCACAATCACTACCTGATCCTCTTTAGTAAAATCCCTACATAACCCTCCTATGTTAAAAGTCACCTGAGCCAATCCTGCATTAGGCTTCACAATGCTGGTGACCTGGTACTCACTCCCCAAAACTTCCTGCAACTGCTGGCCTACACCTCTACCATGAGAACTACCTAACAGCAGAACCTTCTTCTTTCTCTTAGACTTTGCAACCGTCCTAGCCACCGTAACTGCTGAGGTCTGCTGCATACTTCCTACATCTACAGCTACTAGAGATTCCTCTCCACTAGACTCTGACAGTTGGTCATATCTATTACAAACACCAATAGTAAAACTATCTGAAAATCTCCTTCTCCTAGCAGATCTCTTGCCAACAGCCAGCTCCCATTCCCCAACCCCCTTCTCCCTCCTCATCCTATCTAGCTCCTCCTGTGCGTTTTTCAACTGCACCTGAAGGGCACAGATCTTACGCTCCTGCTCCTCTATCAACTTACTCTTGCTACATAACCTGCAGTTCCAGGAGAGGATCTCACCAGAATGCCCACTGGCTTCCCCACTGCATTCCCCCCAGTGAAAATACTTCGAACAAGCCTCACACCGCAATCCACTACTCACGAACCTACGGCAAAGCCCACACTTCTCACTCATGGTAAAATTTTACAATTATTGAAACAAGAAAACAACTTTATCTAAGTTCCGCTACTACAATAAGAAGATGTTAAAAACTGACTACAATTATCACAAACTTGCTCTACAAGGGAAGTAACTACTATTATTGACAGTATTAATCAACAACAAATGAGAATATAACAAAATACTAACACAGAAAGAAAATCAAACGTCTAATGACAGTAACGAAACTGAAAGCAGTTCTCAAAAATTTCTTCTGAAGTTATTTCACGGGAAAACACCAAGAACACCGGTTGAAGACTGCTAAAGTTCCTAAATAAACTACTATACACAAACAATTAATTAGTACTTAGCTTTCGATGCGCCGCTACAGCTGCAACTGGTCAGCGCGGAATGTAAACACGGGTAAGAGGTTAAGTTGCTCGATACGAAACACTCACAAATATCAGGCCACAACACAAGAAATGCAGAGGTGAATGAAGAAATCACTAATAAGTCACTTATATAGTAAATATTATCACAAAAACAGTTAAAATATATATCTGAAACCTAAAAATAGATGAAAACTTAAGAGAGCGATCTCACACGCAGCCACGCGCTTATGACGTCACACCAAAAGCATCTGTGTTAAATAATAACGGATAGTGCATGGGGTGATCGATAGAGATGCAGTTGTAACGAAGTACAATTTAATGGTAGACCGATGATGCATTCTAGGAAGGTGCGCAGTTGCTGCAGGTCAGTTTTTCCAGTGTTCTGCCAGGATGCATCAGTTGTGTGACATATCATGCGTTCAACTCGTACACAGCCACATGTTCTGTATGTGGTTTAAAGCACTGTCTACTTGCGATCGTTAACGGTAAACCTGCTGGTCATCAGAGGACTTCCATCTCATGTGTGATGAAACGTGGCACATTCCTCTAAACGAACTCTGATTTATGTGATGTACTCCATCACCCTGTCGCATCTTGGGTGTAAAATGAAGATTTCAGCTTCATAACTAAGTTAGCGATAGGTGGTTGTAAGGCGCTGCAGTACCTGTCTAGACAATTGCCTGACAGATTTGCTGTTTGACGGAATGACTTGCAATTTTCACATGTCGGACGCTGCTGCTATGCGTTTCCTTGTAAGAAGTATTCGGCGTTTCTAACGATCATTTTATATAGGGCTGATGCAGTCATAGTATAATTTCCGAACCGTGATCGGATGTGAACAGTGAGCGGGATACATCTCCGGAAAGCTATACTATACTCGTATCACACAGAGCCAAAGTTTTAAGCAAGTAGTTTTTTTCGTTTTATGTTTCGATAACATGGTTTATCATAGAGAAACCGTGAAGAATGATGCATGTCATCGATTTGAAATATATTTCGTACACTGGAATATTAACAGCGCTACATTCCATACAACTGATAGGTCGGAAACGCAAGCGATTTAGCATTATAGCCCGTTTTAAGTGCGGAACATTGTAGCCTTAGGAGAGCGTGTGTTTCTCTCTTACCAGTACCTTCCAGGTAGTGATCCTAGACTTTACAATAATACTTTAGAGCTGATAGCTTGGTTGATTTACGTAAAAATACGTGGAAGTCCATCCATCTGGAGCTCGATTGCGCATAAAAATTATTCGTTTCTTGTTCTTCTTAACCGTCTGCTATTACATCACGCCACTTTGAAATCTGTTACTATACATCTATAAGGAGTGCTAACGTCCTCGACGTGGCCGCATCTCGAGAAATCTCGTGCACTTGGAAGGGTGAGGACTCGGCAAGCTCCATTCAGTCACGAGGCACTGAGTGTAGCTGCCCACTTCTGATCGGTTGCAGATTAGATCACGAATGGTGCTGCAGGGCTGTTTGGTCTTTCACTCTCTAATTTTACCCTAAGACAGAGAGAATGCTCTGTCACTCCCATATGCAGAGAGATAGATCATAAATTAAGCAATATGCTGAAGGTGTTAAAAATGTGTAGAGCGCTGTCTGATATACTTTGATGGCGTATGCGTTCGAGAATTACCAATGAATGGACGTACTACACACTCATCTATCCATGTTCGCAATGATACTCGCAAAGTGGAGAACGGGTGGTTTAGCTATGATACTGAAATTGGGAAACATGCTGTCGCATCATTGGTCGGTGTTGAAATTACTCTAAAATTGCTAAAATTGTTCGCAGTGTCAATATGTAATGCTTATTACTAGAGTACAACGATGGTGTCTTTTCTACCCCATCTGTTCACTGGCACGCTGCTGGTTACCACATAATGATTGACTGACATCGTGGATAGCAACGAAACAGTGATCGTGTACATGATTGTTGTATGATGAATCAGTCGAAACGGAACATAGAGTCATCAGATATTCCGTGACTATGACAGACGAGTTTAAATGTAGAGCTCGGACTGTAATTTGGAAACCATCCACAACTCCGCAAAACTCCTTCAATTTGATTATGTTGTAACTCTCTTTTATTTAAAATGAGCCAGTGTTTGTGGCGTGTTATGGTAGCCACAGTAACAATATGATTTATATTGTGCGATGTTATAGTTTTTTGCGAGAGGCTGTGGAACAGACCGTCTTAATGTCAGTTTAGGACCTGACACAGACCTTGAAGTCGTGGCAGAAAAACAGAATGTATGGCAGTGTACAAAGCATGTTAGAAAACAATGTTTCAAACAGCAACACAGGGTCACAGGGAGCATCTCTTGCGACCTACAGTATAGTTTGTCGGATACGGCCATCCTCCAGCAGTACGGGTGTTGAAACCTTAAACTACCCTCTGCAGAGGATCAAAAGCTGTATATTTAATAGGATCGTCACACATCAGCAGCAGCAGCAGTTTGACAGGTAAATTCGATGACGGACAGGGTGTCCCACTAGGATTGCTATTCTGAGAGGCATGGCAACAACTCTCTCTCTGCGCCGGATTCACATCGCAGCTATGCGTCGTCGCGCCTGCAATGGCAGCTAGGTGAGTTCTATATTGGATGAAGTTAGTGGAGGTTTCACAGTTCGTGAATTTTCTCTGTTGGATGGTACAGAATAACGATGATAGCATGTTGCACTGATAGGTGTGAATGGTTCTGCTTCGGACAGTAGTATCTGTATCTGGTTTCGAGACGCACCACAATGTGCTCATTTCCACCAAATGGTCAAAACATTGTCCTGCTGCACTAACTCAGGTCATTCTGTTTCTACATGGATTCCAGAAGGTTCTGGCTATGGCTTTCTCCTACTTCTGCTTAGTTCCGACTTAAATTGTAGCAATCACATACGCAAATGTGCAGAAATACGAGCAGTTGCAGGATGCGTAGGGACTGACTAAAACCACGTTGGAATTTTACTGTGGCTGATAGGTTGGAGAAAGGTGACTCTTTTCGAGATATGAGAGTGCCAGAAATGTGATTCACTTGTGGCTGTGATCCTACGAATTAATGGTTGAATGGAAGGACTTGATTTAAAATCATATATATTATTTCTAGTGGATAGCGTAACACTAGAGATTTGAAAAACTAGAGAACACTTCGTACCACTTCAATCAGCACACCATCTACTACTGTTTCTGATCCTCAATCAGTCATCGCCTACAACTCAGTGGATATATCGCAGAACCTCTGACATGGTATCGAGACAGAATACGTTACACATACGGGATAAATATCTAGCGGCGTGAGGGAGTTGCCAATAGCAGTTTCATACCACGTTCCTTAGCCAAAACGCTTTCAAAATTGAGCGATTTTATGACGAGGTTCCTTCGTGGGTTATGTGTAAGCGGATTGATGGTCTGATAATACACACTCCTACAATCACCGTCTCCGTATTTTTTCCAGTAAAACTAATTAATTCGGGGGAAATGCCATATCACGATTTATAACGCCAGTATAGCTTTTACATGGATACTTGTGTGCACCTGTAGAAACAAGAAAGCTTGTGACAGTAATATACATTGGTTGCTGCGATCGGATTTTTTAGCATCTGGCCGATTACGTCTATATTTTTAAGACATAGTGGTAACACTCACAAGAGAAACTTATGAGACATGTCCACAAATCTCTGATTTTCTCTCAGTACTATTTCGTATCACAGGCAACCAGTTACTGACGAAGTATTATACTTGGCAGTAGTAGGGGATGCGTGATAGGTTCACCTTGAGCATCAGGCTTATAAAGTATGTGTTTGTGTTCCAACATGTGCAAATTATATGACTATGCAATACTGTGGTAGCAGATGGAAGAGTATGTCAAGTCATAAGAACGGTGCAGATATTGCTATTTACAGTCACACCTGTCAGCAGACTGTATCTCCGATACTTGGTTCATTGTCGAATGTTGTGCAATTGAACCCACGATTGTAACATTTAATCTTAAATACAAAGGTAAAACATGTATGTCACCGGTTTTCTAGGATGATTCCGTGTTTTTATGGCCTGCGATGGGACTGATTCACATTTCCCATTAATGGTAGGAGCTGTCAGAATGGAGAGGCCTATGGGATAGGAATGTAGATGACTTAACCGTATTGTCCTCTAGTCGACTGAATAGCGAACTAATACTTAGTGTGTATTGGGTGGCTTTCGTAATCAAGTGGAAATATGAGAAGATTGAATATGAAGGTTCATTTGCGCTGGATCGTTATTCTCCCCCACGATTGACTGCTTCTGCACATTTCGCGCCTTTATTTACTTGAAAGAAGATCGATTGTGGTGTGTGCATATAGCATGTGGTAGACGCATTTGCCGGATCTCTAGCCATGAGAAACACCTTAGTTGACCTTGTAAATTATAGGCATGTTTGGAATCTGTGACATCACCGACATCGGTATTCGAGAGTGGAAATATCAGTTCCCTCTATTTGTTACGAGTTCTCACATAAAGTTGTTCGCAGATGGGATAAGCGCTAAGGTTGCAGGATTCTAGAGTCCATATCTTCAGAATTGTGTTGAGGGAGCGATCGGTAGGGTGCTGCAGTGTGCAGTCCAGCACGATCTGTCACTATCACACCGCTGCTGCCTACAGAGACCAGGTGAAATTAGCTTCTGTTTTCGAGTATACAGTTAGGGTCCCCTGAGTGTTATACTAACCTCACAGAACTCCAACACGCGTTCACGCTGGCCCCATATGCGAGACACCTCTGGGCAGCACGTGTGTTTTACCGTTGCTGATGCGATACCTGGGGATAATGACCGCACCGAAAAGCACGTGGTGATTTGTTTCTAGCGCGACTTGCAACATGCATCTAACCATACTTAGCTGCCCAGCGTGACTGATGCAACGCCGTGAAGAGTGTCCGCATGGCTAAAAACCATTTCAAGCCCATCTAACAAGGTTATCAATCTTATACTAATCTACATGGCTATGTAAAAAATAAGAACTGAGTCGACCTCTCGGAAATTGGATAGTGCCCAGAAATAGTTAACGCTCGCTTTCTTGGTTCAAATGGTTCAAATGGCTCTGAGCACTATGCGACTTAACTTCTGAGGTCATCAGTCGCCTAGAACTTAGAACTAATTAAACCTAACTAACCTAAGGACATCACACACATCCATGCCCGAGGCAGGATTCGAACCTGCGACCGTAGCAGTCCCGCGGTTCCGGACTGAGCGCCTAGAACCGCTAGACCACTGCAGCCGGCTCGCTTTCTTGGTGTCTCAGCTTGTATTCACTGAAATTCTAGCCCTAACAGAACCTGATTTGGAAAATAACGAAGAATAACACCGAATGCAGTCTTCCTTACAGTCCTAATGTGGTACCCCATCTATCAATATACAAAAACGTCCCACCATTATGTAGAAACTCGTATACCCCAGCACAAAGGATGTGTATGAAAAGAGCATTATGATTGGCGCTTATCGAATGTACACTCTGAATTACTGATGCCGCAGGTGAGGGAACACCATCCACCATTTTTTTTTCTTTCTGCAGATCAGACATTAAGTGGTTAATTTACACAGATCGCCATATTGCACTGGCAATAAAATCTTACAAACTACCCTACATATCATCGGATATGGAAAGACTATTACTCAATTACACTGCTCTCACACCGAGGACAGGAGCTTGAATATTAGAATTTGAAACTAACCTGCAACCCATCAATTTATCGCCACATACCCTACATATTGTCAAATATGGAAAGACTCCTACTCAATTACACTGCTCTCCCCCCAAGGATAGGAGCTTGAATAATAGAACGTGAAACTGATCTCCAACCCATCAATATGTCACTGCATACTGTGTCGATGTAGTAAGTACAATTCACATCCTGCACCATACAAAGTCAGCCCTTTTACATCATTCATATATATATATGTCGTGAAGACAGACAGCTCGGTACATATACTCGCAGCACTAGATATTCACCACGAGATTGAGTGAGAATCCACACCAGATGGGTGGCCACAGCACCCTCACTGGACTGAAGTCACTGTCATAACTGTTCTAAAAATTTGGGCTCGCTTCCCCATGGCACAAACGCGTTACTGTTTCTGGTCCACACCTGCTTGCTTTACTGAATGCAACTCTTTCACGACTGAAGGTCTCCAAACAAGAAATCTTAACACATCAACACGATAAAAATCTAATTAAAATATCAATAAAATAATTAAAAGAAACATCACAGCAAAATAGACAGGACAAACACATGCAAGGTGTAATAGCAAAGGCTGAAGGCCACCATTAAGTTTCAAAATTTTAGAATGTATTACCATACACATTTAAAACCAGAAGGCCACAATTAAGTTTCATAATTTTAAAATATGTTACCATAATCTTTTAAAGGAAGAAGGCCACAATGTTTAAGCTCGAAAGATAAATTTAAGAATTAATTTTGCAAAACTTTTAAGAAAACAGAAAAAAATTACCATAAGCCTTAAATTTTAAGTAGCTGAAAACAGATAATTATACAGTGGTGGCACTCAGAAGCCTCCAGGGAGGTCGGTTTATCCTCGTTCACTTAGGCGAGGCAGGTGGTGGGCCCAACTAGACTTGATCCATCGGAACTCAACCAAGGGACAGCCATGGACCGACCGACACAACGACTTCCTTCCTGTCAATCAGTACATCAGAACTCAAACAGAAAAGGTTACAAAACGTGACAATCGACAAGGGAGTATGTATTAGCTGTCAAAATTAAACACCATTTTGGACAGCGACAAGAGGTGAGGAAAGAACGCTGTCTGAAATTACGTTAGTGGCCAGGGCAGGTAACCAGAACACAAACGGCCACAAGGCAGAAAATTCCACTGGTGCACTCGAATTGTAGTCAACCACAGTAGTTAATTGCACCACATGGTGGCTAAATTACAGCAGCAGAAACACTCAGGGGTTGCTCACAGGGAAACCTCCCCAACATCAAACCACCGAACGAACCACCACAACATGAATGTACGTGGCTTGGGTAGTTACGACCAGTACTTAACTTTGACGTCCTTCGCTGGTGAATCACGAAGCTCGTAGCGATTGGACAGGTCTACACACGTTCCAACACAGTGCAGGGGCAGCCAGCAGTCCCAGCCAACTGCTCCGCGTGGAGATAACTTTCCTTGTCCGCAACAACCGACCGACTCTCGAAATGCCGACAACATCTAAAATAATCGTCAGTGGAAGTAACACCAACTACACACAAAGCCAGACAAACACTTGCACGAAGACCTGAACGATACCCGACTCTAAGTAAACCCAAAAAAATGGTTGAGCACTATGGGACTGAACTGCTGAGGTCATCAGTCCCCTAGAACTTAGAACTACTTAAACCTAACTAACCTAAGGATGTCACACACATCCATGTCCGAGGCAGGATTCGAACCTGCGACCGTAGCGGTCGCGCAGTTTGACTGTAGCGCCTTGAACCGCTCGGCCGCCCCAGCCAGCAACGAAACAAACATGAAGACAAATTGGGACTTTCTGCACACACACACACACACACACACACAGCTGACTCATAAACGATCAGCCAAAACGCGTCGTCTGGTAGGACGACCGACTGATGATCCACCAAGACTGTGGCCAGCTCAAGTGATGTGTGGCAGCAATGGTTGGGCAAGCCATGTCGATGCAGACGTCACTGCTGCTCCAACCCGACTTCACTAGTGCTGCAATGCAACTCCCCAACTGGCAGGTCTGGACTGTGCTCCAGACACATTCCACTGACAGGCGCCCAAACTCGTCACCCAAACTCCCAATGCAAACTCGTCTCCGACAGATAACGACTGGGAAGTCAAAACAGTCGAGCAAAGACACTACAAGACGGGATATATCGATATGTTCTGCTAGCGCCACTCACGGTCAGGCAAAGCAGCAACTCAGTGACAGTAGTAATCTAAATTTACGAAGTGAGGTGGAAGTATGGTAATAACAGGGTGTAAAATAGATGATAGTCGGAACATGAGCCACACACAGCTCAGACAGTTTACGAGTTGCTTTTGTGTCTGCACTACTGTGTACTGCAGTTTTTTAGGAGGAGTTTGCTTGTCTGCAATGAAATTATTTGAGTAATTTAGGAGTTGTTTGCCCGTCTGCAGAGCGTTATTTAGGAGTAGCTTACAGGTCTGTGGGTTATGTGGTGTGGGCCCTAGTTTGTCAGAGCCTGTTCTCTATCAGTGTGATAAATATACTCCACCCCTAAATAAATTGTTCCAAAATAAATAAATTACACTCCTTCCTTAATCTATCCAGCAGCCCAGCACAGGATGAGTCATTTTAACGCCATTTTCTCCCTCCACGCCACCATCTTGGATTATGTCGCTGGAAGGATGCCCACTGCTGGTGGCAGTACTGTGTACTAGGTCAGTTGGACTTTAGATATCCAGCATAGGCAGAGTCCTTTGCTGCCATTTCTCCCACCCTGGACTGTCATCTCGAATTACTTCGGGGAATGGACAACAGCGTCTCTGGTGGTGGTATTGTGTACTAGACCCAGATCTCGTGGCGAACACACCGTTTCCCGCCATCTTGGATAATTGTACTTGTGTCATCAGCTGATGTCATGGCAGCCATCTTGGATTACATCATGGATGAGAGAGCCCTCTCCCAGTAGTACTGTAACCTCACCATCTTCGATTATGTCACAAGAGGAATGACAGCACCCTCTGGTGGTGGTACTGTGTACTAGGTAGTTGGTGAGCAGACTCCTTAGCAAACCCACTGCTTGGTGGTAGTACCTCTAATTGTTTAAATAAAATAGTGCATGCAAAATAATAAAGGCTTATGTCCTGCACAGGTCATGTCCTATGTCTGCCAATCCATAGGAGGAGGTGGCGGTCGTTTAGGGGAGGTAGCTCAACTGCTCTTTCTTTCCCACCTTTTTCTTAGGTTAGTACAGATAGCCCAAGTGACCTTTCTTCCCTCCAAAATCCAAACTTAGCACCAATCCCTAGGTAGACGTGGTGGTTGGATGACTTGGGTTAGTGGTGGTAGTGCAACTGCCCTATATTTCCAGCCAGTTTCTTAGGTTAGTAGAGGTGTGTTGCATTATCATGATGGAATCTGTACTTCCCACCATTTTCTGGGGAGGGGGAGGGGAGGGGGTTAGGTTAGTGGAGGTAGCCCAATTAACCTATCTTCCCCTCCAAACCCAGCCATCTTGAATGGCGTCATGGACGCCATCTTGATGATGTCATGCGATGTTGCCAAGTCTACAGGCATGACGTCATCACCGCCATTTTGGATACATCTGGCAACAATGCAGACTTCAGCAGAAACCGTTTTGTTCCAATACTCGCCTATTCCATTTTGTGCAGGTTCCTGTGCACATGGTTAACATTGGCCAATCTGTCTTCTATCTGTGTTTCTGTCATTAACACGGTATACTATTGTCGTCTTGCATGTATATGTGTTGGTAGTCTTGCATTCTCCTCCTGTTTGCTTTGGTTGTATTTTCTCTTTACTCGCCTTGCGTCTCTTGTCTTCCGTTGTGTGTGAATCGTCATGGCACCTGTTTCACAGTTCCAATTACAGTGCTAGGTGTCGCGCTATCCAGCACACAACATTACATTCTTCATACCATACTTCAATATATTGATTTCTTACTAACTCATTTTCCAAAAATTCTGATTACATTTCATGATATCTCTGGCAGTACAGGGGGTTTCAAATCTAATTTTAACTCTCATCTTTTGTGTTTCTATACTAGTAATATTCCAAGAACTTCATCTCAAACTCAGCATATGACAAACCTTTTTCTTCTTGCTTCTAACACAACATGCCTTCAAGATTCTTCTCATGATTTAACGAATTCTGACATTTTACTTATAAATCATGTTTTAGTTTCGTAGCAGCCTCCTGCATCTTCTTTATAACAATAATCTTCACATCCTCTAGGTGAAATGCAGTCTTCTTCAGACTGTTTGCAACGATAATTTTCACATTCTTTTCTTGAACCTTGAACTGCATCAAAGTACCTTCCTCGTTCATTGACAATATATGTGAATCCATACAGTGAACCTGTGCATCAGATTAAGTATTATCACCGTCTGTTGATTTTTCCCTTGTTTTTTCAGCTCAGATTGCAGCAGCTGGCATTCTGCTTGACATATTAATATCTGAATGGGGTATTACAATTAAGAAGTCAGAATCCGAAGCTGGATCTAATTGTGACTCCTTAGGTAATGAACATTCTATGTTAGAAGGTGTATTTTGCATATCACCACATATGTCTGTTAACTTCTCCTTGTGGCTCTCTTCAGATATCTTCATCAATTTCTCTCAACCCTCGCCCCTTAACCACTGATTTTATTTCTGTCACTTAACTCACCTTAAATATTTTCGCCATTTTGTCTCGGTTCTATTCAGAAGCTGATTTTAATTCTTCCCTTAATTCATTCATTATGTCTTTCACTGCCACTTTTTCACTTTCCTTTAATTCGTTTACATCTCTGCAATTTCCTTCAGTTTTTGTATGGCTTTCTTTTGCTTACCCAATTTCCTTAAAATTTTATCTTGGCTTTTGTGAAATTGTTTTACAACTTTTCTACTTCCTTGACTAACACTGTTATGTCGTACACACTGATACTTGGAGGTGGTGGATGCTCAGTATTAGTACTTAGTGGGGTTTTCGTTTTGTAGCATCAAAGTTTTACTTGCACTTAACTCCGGCGAGAGTTCTATATCTACAGATTCTCTGTTAGCCACGTCCTCAAAACTCGACTATTTGAATCCTACACATCGTCTACTGGTTGTAACATTCTTTGAAAAATATATTTTGTGTTACCCAAATTTACTGTGTGATGTGTTGTTGAGCAAATGGTGTGCTTAATCAGTTTTAGTGTATTTGAAAGAAAGATTAAACAATTTAATCTGGAAAGCTAGTTTGTAATGCCTATAACGGAATCAATCCCTCTGAGCACCGAGTTCTATGGCCCTGTGCAATAAACTGATAAAGTTCCTTTTGTAAATAATGAAATACATTTTATTTAGCTCTTGAGTCACAACGGATGTACTCTTGGTATTCTGTTCTCTCCACAGTAGACATACAAAATATTCAATTTGGCTCAGCGAAGTGAAATGCCAGCCACAAAATAGCTTTCCAGAAAGAATGTCACACGACATGGTAGTGGATGAGGTACTGATAACAGAATGTGCTATGACCGAATTCTGCACTTCGGAAATTTTATTCAAAATAAGTTTCTCCATCACAAAATCTAATACAAAACATTTTACATTAACTTCGGAATTAGTGAACTTCTCAACTGTTCTACAATTCTCACTTACTGACATGGTTAACAATACTTGGATGTTACATGACAAAAGGTCTGACACCATTTGACAAATTTGATTCCAAAATTTAACTTCCTGGTATCAGGTTTACAAAATACACATAATAAGAAATCAGCATACCTAATCAACCTATACATTAAATCTGATGGAAGATACTTGGTTCCTAGATTCAAAGAATTAGCAAAATCCACATTGTGTTGCTGCATACTTAAAACTAAACATACAATAATGCATTACCTTACAAAACTGTGTTAAGCTACGTTCATAGGCCAACAACTAAATTCTCACCGCTACCCACTAGCTTAAAGTCTTGCATCCTACCTTTGTCGGAGTATAATCGCAACTACTACTGCACTCTGTGCACCCCTGCTTACAATCGATTCTGCCACTCAGGCAACATCTTTGGTTCAGTGGTGTCAAAGATACAATCTCTTCTATATGTGATAACCATTACATGTCATTTTTCATGAAATATATTAGAAAATCGGGCTGCACGTAAAAGTGGACCCCTCACATAACCCTCCAGCGGCTTTTGTTAAATTTGCCATACAGTTTGGATGCGTACCAAATGTAGGGTAATTTCTTATTTCTACATAAAAATTTTCAATATGAATAATAGGTATTACATAATCATTACAACATAATCCTAAAGACAGTACAAATCATTGAGCTCTTGAGCAAACTGCACTGGTGCATAAGTAGCAAAATTAAAGTCTCAGCATCTCATATACAAAATGTTCTAAAATCATGTTGCTGGAAGATGCATAACATTAGTGAAACGAAGAGTAAGCATATCCCTAGTCATCTATAAAATAATGGGAAAATGTTTAAGGAATGGTTAGTGCATGGCTGAAGTTTATAACCATGTAGATGTGGCTGCTTTACAATGTCCAGTTCTTTGCAAACTCACCTCTGAGGATTTGGCCGTAGTAGGTTGGTCCAACGTCCAAGAACAGCTAAACAAGGCACTGTAGTCTCATTGCAGTACAAAGGTACAGTTGGTACCTGGCACCATATTTACCAACACGCAAATTTGGTTGTTCTCAGTACATTAGTATTGTGATGGTCATCGTCATCACTATATTTGAAATTGAAGATTCTTCATCGATCCATGTTGTGAATAGCCACACTGAAGTATGAAATCTCATATCCAATAGTTCCAATGCCATGAGCAGAGGGAGGAAACTGGATGATGGATGGTGGGAAGCAGAAAGACAGGTAAGGTAGTGGAACATATCCTAATAAATCTAGGAAGATGTCTGTGGAAGGCCTAAATCAGCCTAAATTGAGTGTTGCAATATGCCAACTTCTAATAAATTTGGGAACAGTGAACAGTAATGATGCAATATCCTAATAAAACCATGAACTGGACCAAGCCATAGTGCTGTACACTATGTCATGTCAATTCTATACAATTTAATGAGAAGTGTGGCAACAGACTGCCTGTAAGTATAACAATTTTCAAGAAATGTAGCATAAGTCGGTCTCTGAGTGTATCAATAGTAGCATACATGCTAAATAAACAAGACATAAAGATTTAAGTAAACTGGACAAGATAATATTATTGGCAACAGGTGATCCTTCATAATGACTTATAGTGGCCTATATACCTATCATAATGGATGTAGCAGTGGTTAGATACATTAGAAAAATAGTGAGATTGCTACAAGCTCATTTTGCATAGTAAACATCCTGACAAAATATTTAAAAAGTTAATAAGAAATAATCATCTTATGGCTGCATGTGACCATTATCTAAAGTATACATATTAATGGAAGGTCATAGATTGGCTAAGTGACTGTCACAGAGTATGCACGAGTACACAGCTACCTGAAACTGTAGTGTAAATTTAAAGTTCCTGGCTCTCAATTGCCATTTAACATAAATGCTTACACAAACTCCTCAAAAAATGTCATGAAAATTAGCATGCTGGCTCTAAGTGGCCTTGTTTATGCAATACTGTGACATAATTACTTTAGAACACCTAACAGTAAAGTCAAAAATAGAATGGCTCCAGGTGGCCTTCTACATGGAATACATGCACATTTTAATAACTAAAACAACTGTGGAGAAAACATCAGTCAGAGGTTCCAAGTAGCCCTCCTACACACAAATGTGCTGATCTTAGTAGCTATAAAATGATTTTGGCTCTAGGTGGCCTAGTACAAGAAATACATGCAAATCTTAATGTCTACAGCAGTTGAGAAGACCAGAGGTGCCAAGTTGCTTTCCTACTTACATAAATGCTGATCTTAGCCGCTATAAATATGTTACAGACATTACATTTCTGGCTCAAGTGGCCAAGTTTTATAAAGAAATAATTGCTGACATTAACTAAAAAGTGACAAAAATTTTCTTTGAGACTCACAGTGGAGTGGTTTTACATGAAATAAATGCTGATCTTAATTGTTAATGTGACAGAAATCATCTTTCTGGCTCAAGGTAACCTAATTTTACCTAGCATAAACATCAAAGCTAACTTGGCTTGGCTTTCTACAAGAACAAAGTGCATAATAGCAATATTATTTAAAACTATGAATCTGTATGGTCTGTACAAGTACATATTAGACAAATAGATCATAGAGTAAAGACACAAAAGTTATAGGTTGTGTAGAACCCTTGGGGTTTCATAAAACTAGCTATTAAATGACCAGTATCTCCAACAATGTACTTATCTACAGGGAAGGATATGGGAATGATCGATAAGGGCAGTGAACTTTATCTATAAAGAAAATCATTAACAGTCAATCGTCTTGAGTCAAGAACTGCTATGGCCAAAGCAAAGAAAAAATGTGATTATAGTATATGCAAGCATAAATACAGGGAAATTAGACATATCATAGGAAATTCTGAGATAAAAATGTAAAGATGAGGTTGAACTGCAGAAGTAGTGGAAACTGTAAATATGAGTATTAACCTGGAAACAAAAAAAGGGCAGTCGTCCACACTAACATAAGAAGGCAGTATCATATGCAATCACGTAACTAATGGTGAAAAAATGTTTAAGTGTAAAGCTTCTGTGACAGTCTCCCACAAACACCTCCAGTCATGTGGCATAAGACAAGACAGATTTTCCTAGAAAGACACAACTTACACAAAATATATTAACGTCATAGAATATCAATAAGAAAAATCATCAGTATGTCAATGTAGTCCTCATTATTGGAGAGCAGCTCATGGCATGAACACTCATTAAACATCAGCATTCCATCATTATTCCAAAAAATCGGTGCAGCTCAGGGCATGAAAACTAATTTAAAAATACTCTTATTCCTTACACAAAATGCAGCAAAATGTCCTTAATTCTAAATCTTTATAGGCAATCTGTCTTATTTACTTAGTATACTAAGAGGAAAATGTTCATAAAAGCCTGCCAAGAAACAGTGTGGGAAGTGTCAATCGTGTTGCTTATACCGTGCTTTCTATGTATTGCATTTCCTACACTTTCATGTGCCTCTGTTTTTGAGCATAATGTCTCATCTGAATACAGTGATACTTTGGTACATTGGTTCTGCAAAATAAGCAAAATGGATGAGAACATATAATGGACATGATTTACAGGGTACATTGATTTCTTAAGACTACATAGGTGAAATCAAGTAAATTAGTGACATCATGAAGTACAACAGATATAGAAAATTAGAGCATAAGACTGGGCATTATAAAGTGCAAAGAATGACTAACCTAACAAAAAATCTAATGATAATTCATTAGACAATCGCATCAATTTCAGCATAGTGTCATGAAAATAGCACATTATATGATTTCCTCAAAGACAAAATAGCACCAGAAATAAATAAATAAATGATCATAAGACATATAGAGGCTATATACAAAAAGGACACAAATTCTTATTATATAAAAAAATGGTTGAGTTACAGTTAAGCGGTCAGACCACCCAAGGGATGTTATCTGCTGGACACATGTAAAAATAAATGTTGCCTGTTTCAGTTAATGTTTTCATATACATACATATGGAAACAGCAAAATGTGTAAGACCTTAGCTTATGGTAAGAGAACAGCTCTGGAAAATTCTCCCTACCAGGCACATCGCCACCCAATGAAATGGCGAATAACCAAGGAATCTTGAAAACAAGGTACCAATAGAATTTGTATAAGCATGAGAAATGCATCAGGTAAAATATCTGTGTTGTGCCATATTATTATGTACATTTATATATGAATTACAATAAGCAAATATGAAAGCTGGCAATATATATACGCACATCTGTAAAAAATCTGGCAGTTAGCGGAGTTCCTGGAAAATAGGGAAAAAGATTTATGTACAGCTGAAAGGCGGAAAAGTAAATTAATAGCGGTAGTGTAATGTCTTCAGAATCCAACAGATCGAACTGAAGAAATAATTAATGTCGTCAAGATTGGTGCATATCTGTAGTGTAAATAACGTAGCTGGTTACATAGGAATTCGTAGGATAAACGCCGCAAAAGTTTCTCCTGAATTTCTTGTTGCTGAAAGAAGCGTGCGTATAATTTCGTTCAGAATCGTATCCATATTCTTGGCGCTAAAACTTATTGGTATTTCAATAATCCTCATTATTGCTATACGATGGAAATTGAAATTCAGAACACGTTCAGTACATATTCAGGTGTACATAGCTACAAAAGATGTAAAAGGAAATGGACAAATTCAGTGTACGAGTGTGAAAATCGTGTGTAACGTTGTAGTCCGGGAAAGCAAAATCGTAGGAAAGGTAATTTATGTGATTGCAGAATTTTCTTTGTTATATGTACATAGCGCAATATAAGTGTTCCAGCTCTGTGTTGGGTTTGGCATAATATTTGTGAGATGAATATAGATGTGCTCAGTTTAGGAAATCGATGTTATCAAATAAATATGCTTGACAGTTGGTCGCTGGTGGTATTTAGCTCTAGTTTTTCTGTTGTTAACAGATTTGTTACAGATGACCTGGCGACTAATTTCGTAAGATCTTTGCAGTGCTGTAAAATCAGGTTGTCTTTGCTAGTAAATCGAAGTAGCTTTGACATCAGTGGGATTGAAATATGCGGAGCATAGTTTTGTTTTGTTCGGCGTAGCGCTACACTGCTTTTAAGTAAGCAGTGGCGTACCGCTGTGTGGCCCGAAGGTACTGTTGACCGCGCCGCAGATGGTTTCAAGGACGGCATGGCATTTACCTGTCTGCAGGTATCATCATACTTTGTCTGCATGTGGCCTCTATGCTTCCAAAAGGCTGTGCTATGCATTGCGCTTGACCTTGAATAATTTGTAACATCTGAGAATTCTCAGCGTTATTAGAGCTGTTTGTATAGGATAACTGTGCGGGGTCGGTATATCGGAGTCTGTAAGATTTTGCTCTGTATTGAATAAATGGTGAAGTTGCTTTCGTGGCTTAGGCTTTTCTGTGCAGCGGTTTCACAAATTTTAACTGAAATATCAGAAATGTTGGCTGAACGTGGTCAACTGTACCAGAAGATAAATTTTTATGAAAGCTGCTGTCAACTGTAGTCCTCTCACGTAATCAGAGTAAATATGCTGTTCGTTACAATTACAAATGGACTGTTGAAATAAATTCTAACTGTTGTGATCATCATTCTTACGAACTGTGACGTGAGACTGGGTTGGCTTACCATCGATAATAAAATTCTGTTCACTCAACATAGCATTTGCATCCGTGCTTAAATTCTGAATGTAACTTCCACGAAGTTGCTGTGTTTTATTTTCTTTAGTAATAGACATTGTCTTGTTGTAGCTGCAAATGTTTAGTTCTGACTGTGTTTTGTCGCGATTGTACGTATCTGGTTTGAAAGAGATAAACGGAATGGTGATATATTGCGTGGTTTAGAGGAATCTGTATCAGTAGTAGATCAAATATAAGTGCTGGTAGAAAAATCTTGCTTCCCACAATGGGCTGCTAAGTATATCAGTGGGGTGTGGGGGGATATACGTAATTTGCTTTTGAGCAGTATTAACTACACAATTCAAAGATTCAGTGTATGGGAAATCGTCTTGTCCTTCATCATATTTTGCGTCGTGACGCAGTGACCGCATAATATTTCTGGTATGCGTCACGGACGGAAACAAACTTTGTTCTTTGTTGGGACTGAGTGTGGCGACTTATGTTTGATTTTTCTCATCATTCATCTGAGAGAAAGAAAAGTTATTTGTTGAGGTTTGATTTTCTGTATGAATTTGGTCTGTAAATCGATGGTGGGGAACAGCATTCTTCAGCACAAAGGTTGCCTGAAACAAAAGTGTTCGCATACGATGAAGCGGAAAGCTGTGGTGTCAACGGAAGGTTTTCACGACAAAGGTCGGCGTTGTGTGTACATTTTTGTTTTGACACAATACTTCTTTACTGTTAGTGTCATCATGCTTAAGGTGTGGCTTGATAACTTCACTATTAACTGTTTCAGACTGCGTGGGTGGCTCCACAGAGCGGTCATGTGCGTCAATCCAGACTGTATTGTCGTCAGTATTAATGAAATATCTGACGTGGGAAACTTAGCTTTGTTATCAGATTTGGTTGGCACAACTGGCTCATCAAAGTTTTCCGTGACCATCAAACTGCTGCTGCTGACGATGGCGTCGGCGAAAAACTGACAATTTCATGCCGCTTAATAGAGGTCATGGTTAATTTCTCAGTAAAATATTGCTCTGCATTGTCAATATAATTTTCAATAGAATGTTAGGTTTGTGACGTGGCAACGCCTGTAACGGAATCTACGGATTATTTTCATTGTCCTTAACGTCCGTATCTACCTGTTTGAAAAGGTCGTCAATCTTATATGTACGATTTAGGCTCGTTACGTATGCAGTAAAAATGCTCATTGAACTGGGTATTGTCGTCATGTAGTTGTTTCCGCATGTTGGCGACCTGGTCATCATTTTTATTAAATCGTTCGTTAATCTGAGCAGTAAAGGCATCTTGTTTTCTCGTATGCTAGAAAATTGTTCATTCCGCTGAGTATTCAGTTTAATCATAATTTGCGTAAGAGTTTGAAGCACTGCTTTCGCATTCTTTTAAATTAACGCGTCGGGTGTCACCTGTATTGCGTTTTGTGGTGCGGAGAAATCATCTACAAACATGGACGTCTCGTTTGTTGCGTTATACGCGTGATTACCGTTTACGGAATCTGACGGCTATTTAAGAACAGATTGAGTACTTTGCTTTACTGTGTCCTCTGACATAGTGTTGGTAATCTGATTAATTGCACGAAACGTAGGTAAATCACAGACCTCATTCGGTAAACAATCAATTTTTGAATTATGCACATCAGCCATGTGCAGATCAATGGCGTCCGCAGCACCGAAACCTACCGTCTGGTTACTCGTCAAGTAAGTGGGTGAAATAAGAGTGTCAGGGGTTTGTTCGTTGGTTTTGGAAACGGAACTTACGTTTTCTGTGGTGCTTTGCAATTGTTGCACCGAAGAGTGGTCACTATCATTCTTAACATTGTCGTCAATAATCGGAAAGTCGTTCATTTCGGTATCTTTAATTGTACGTTAAAGCGCCGGAATCATAACAGTTTTGCGCGGTATCTTAAGTCATATACAGTGTGCAAATCCAAAGACAAAATTTCAACACTCAACACAATAAAACAAAAAACAAAAAGACGGAGCATAATAATAGCGATGAAACGTGGAAAAATTTTATACAAGTTAGTAAAGTGCGTGTTTGTTAAAAGTGTAGCGTTCTATAAAAATATATTTTGTGTTATCCAAATTTACTGTGTGATGTGTTGAGCAAATGGTGTGCTTAATCAGTTTTACTGTAATCCAAAGAAAGATTAAACAATTTAATCTGGAAAACTAGTTTGTAATGCCTATAAGGAAATCAATCCCTCTGAGCACCGAGTTCTATAGCCTTTTGGGAATAAAACATGAAATAAATTTTACGTAGCTCTTGAGTCGCAACGGATGTACTCTTGGTATTCTGTTCTCTCCACAGTAGCCATACAAAATATTCAATCTTGTCTCAGCGAAGTGCAATGCCAGCCGTAAAATAGCTTCACACAAAGAATGCCACACGAATGGTGCACGATGAGGTACTGATAACAGGACATGCTAAGACCGAATTCTTCAGTTCGAAAATTATAATCAAAATAAGTTTCTCCTTCACAAAATCTAATACGAAACACTTTACATTAACTTCCAAATCAGTGAAGTTCTCAACTGTTCTACAATTCTAACAGACATAGTTAACAATACTTGGATGTTACATGACAAAAGGTCTGACATCGTTTGACAAATTAGATTCCAAAATTTAGTTTCCTTGTATCAGGTTTCAAAATACACGAAATTAGAAATCAGCATAGCTAATCAACCTATACATTAAATCTGATGGAAGGTACTTGGTTCCTACATTCAAAGGACGCTACTTTTAGGATTAGCAAAATCCACGTTGTGTTGCTGCATACTTAAAACTAAATCTACAAAAATTCATTACCTTCCAAAACTGTATTAAGTTGCGTCCATAGGCCAACAGCTAAGTTCTCACCGCTAACCACTAGCTTAATGCCTTACGTCCTACCTTTAACAGAGTACAACGGTAACGGCTACTAGGCTCTGCGCGCCTCTGCTTACAATTGACGCTGCCACTCAGGCAACATGTGATAACAATTACATGTAATTTTTCTTGAAATGTATTAGACAATCGGGCTCCACCTAAAAGTGGACTCCTCACGTGATATTTGATGTTTTATTCGAAGTACAAAACAGAAGGCTAACTACTTTCTTGACATGCCAAATGACTCAAAAGTTTCACTTACAACAGAAACTTCAAATTACACATAATTGGAATGCTTCTGTATGTTCGTTAGTGTGACGGTATGTTCTTTAATGCAAACTGTGGCACTCTTGTGTCACTGATATGGTCGTCTTGTACCACCGCAATCCAACAAACTATAAACATTCATTCACAACTTTCTTGGCTGTGATTAACTATTAATACTTTCTCTGTGTACTTGTTAGCCCGTCTTATGGAGTTATTTCTCATTATTGCGTTTCGAATTACTGTTATCCAATGTAATAGTCCTAGAATGGTATGCCAAATATAGTGTTGTCATGGTGACAAAATGTATAATATGCCCTGTCACCGTTGCCAAGTGTGGTAATGTGCGTCTCTATCACCACGAGAAATCTGAAGTTCCTCTTCTCGTTATTTCAGTTATTTGAGTCTGTCAGAGATGAGTGTGGGATCCTTATGGAGAGAAAACCCGTGTCACACTTCCTCAGTTATATAACGTAAAATGTCACTTTGAAGTGCGAATAGTAGAAATTAATACAACTTCTTTTAATTATACTTTTACATACAACAGACTCCCTAACAATGCTAAGCTCATGCACTGTTGTGCTGTCAGTTAATCTCGCTTCGCATTTGTCCTGAAGAAGCCGTGTCGGTGTTTTATTTCCACATTAAATTAACATGTCATCACTGATCACAGAAGCATTTTTTCAGTAGCAATATGTTCTACCAAGGAAGTTAAGGACTATCAACACCATGTTGACTCGACCACAACTTTTCAGTATTTTCCTGTGCCTTTCCTTGAATAAACCGAATCACTAAAATGCTTTTACCCTCTGAACCAACGAAAGCCTTCTTCATACGTGACACAGCTGTGTGCAGCTGCTCTGTATGTAACCGCAACCACGACTCTGCACATTAGCTTGGTGCATGACCAATAGTGCTTGTGCACCCTTGACACTGTATAGCAAGACACAGCCCCCACCAGAGAAAAATGGCGCTCAGGATCAATAATTCCAGAAGCTAACGACAAGTAAGGAGCCCAATACCACCAATGTGAGTATTGGAACAACCTATCTACCACCCCAAAGTACCGTATCAAAGATGGCGGCGATGACGTCATCGAAAATGGCGGATTTTGGCGGGAAGTTTGAATTTTTGTTCGAAAGTGCCACGAGCCCCTCGCCCAGAAAAATGGCGGAAATTTCAAATTCTAACAGGATAATGTGTCACACCAAGAAAAATAGCGGGAAAAATGGACTTGTCTTTATTATCCAACCAGTTTCAAGCATGTGTGTTTGCCACGAGCTCTAGAGCCCAACTGGCTTAGTTGATATCATCGCCACCAGAGACCACCACCATGAAGTCATCCAAGATGGCGGATTTTGGCGGGAAGTGTGAATTTTGGAAGGAAGGAGGTCAGTTGGGCTATCTCCAGTAACCTAACCCCCACCCCCCAGGAAATGGTGGAAAGTTCAAATTCCAAAAAGATAGTGTGTCACACTTAAATTGGTACTAGCACTTTTGAAAAGCTGTAGAAATGGGTGCGACTGGAGGATGTGTAGGGTGTGATTAAAAGGAGGTTGTAATTTTACTGCAGCATACAGAGTTGTGGGATGGCATTCGTTTGGAGGAATGAGAGTGTGTGAAATACGTATGATTGACTTGCGGGTGTGAGCATATGTAAGTATGTGTTTGACTGGACATAATTTCTAAATATATAGCATAAGGCTAGAGATCTGAGAAATTATTGTATTTTTTTCGTTTAGGACCTCAATCATCACATCATCTACCACTACTGGCTGTTATCGCCTATAACTCAACGGATGTATATAGGAATGTCTGATATGGTCTTTAGACAGAATGTGTTGCAAAAACTAATGGATTATGCAGTTGTGTGCAGTATGATGGAGTCGCAAATAGCGCTTGCATACTACGTTCAAAGTTCATTGAGTTTATGGCGAGGTTGCATTGTTGAGTCTTAATACGCACATTTATACGATCACGGTCTCGGTATTTGTCCAGAAAACATCACCTCATTCAGAGGTAATGTCGTACCTCGATTTCTAAAGCGGTTATAGCTTTTAACATGGGTACTTGTGTGCACCTGTGGAACCAAGAGTGCTTGTAAGAGTAACATGCCGTAGTTGTTGGGGTCGAGATTTTTTGTTTAACCTGTGCTTGATTACGTCTGTGACACGATGGTGTTACTGGCAGGACGAACGTAAGAGAGATGCACACACATCGTTGATTTTCTATCAGTATTATTTGGTGTCGTATGCACCCAGTTATTGAGCAAGTAATATTATACTTAGTGCTTGCTATGTGATATGTTCGCATTTGAGCATCGGGTTTATGAAGTATATCTGTTTGTATAAAGGAAATGACTATGTACTGTTGTAGGGAGGGTACGGATTTGAGTTGGGGTGCTGTGATGGCGAAGGGAGGAGTGTGTCTAGTGGTAAGCAAGGTACAGGTATTTCCTGAGCCACTGCTGACAACAGGGTGTATTTCCAATACTTCGCTGATTGCCGAATACAGTTCAGTTCAGACCGTGATCGTAAGATTTAATTGTAAGTATAATGATAGAAGATGTGAGGGGATTTCTAGAATGTGTTCGTGTATGGAAACTCTGTGGTGGTATTGATTCGCGTTCCCCTGTTAATGGTAGCGGTCTTCTCAATACAGAGACCTATTGGAGTGTCGGAATGTATCATGGTTAACTTTAATCTTCTAGACGAACGAATAGAGAACTAATACATAGTATGTGCTGAGCGGCTTTGGTGATCAAGTGTAACTTTGAGAAGATGGTGCGTTTCGGCGGAGCGTTATTCTCTCGCATGTAAATTGTTCGGTCTACTGCTTCTGCGCACCTGGTGCCTTTATTTAGTCGAGGGAATATCGATTGTGGTGTGTTGGACACACGTTTTCCTGTTCTCTAGAAGTTGGAAAGACCCTTGTTGATTTGTAAACAATATTGATCATGTCGTATCTGTTAGATGACCGACTTCGGTATTAGAGTGTGCGAATATCAGTTTACTTTACTTATTTCTAGCTAGTCAATGGTTTACAGCACGCTGCACCTCGCTAAAGTTTGGTGTTTGTGGAGAAATAATTTACAGTGTATATGTTGTGCATTATGTTGCATTAGCGATCGGGAGGGTAGTACGGTGTTCTTGATACCGAGAAGTACAGCGAAAATTGACGGTACTCAGTGATATATTCCTTGGTTGGAGATCGGTTTGACACTTCAATATTCTTGCGTGTATGGTTTGTATTTGATGACCTGTACACAACTTTGCGAGGTTTAGTTGTCTGTGCAAAATGGTGATCAGTATAAAATAGTTTATTACCGCTGAGTGTAGCGTCTATAGAAAGAAAGAACCGGTTGGGGGTGTATAGATTGAGGGAACAGTCTGTGGAATTTAGCAATCTTTGCAAAATAAGGACAGAAAGCCCAAGAAAGAAAATGCTCGATTGATTGTGGTTGGATATAGGAGTGGTGAGAACATTTTCATATGTTGAGAGCAGGAAGGCTATCATGTTATGTCCAGGAGGAAGACTAGATTCAGCGATATTTTGGTAAACAGATTCTTTAGGGCAGGAATTTTGGCGCATACAAGTTGAGACAATAACAAAGCAAGCATTAACTATGGAATTTAGTAGAGTTAGACTTAGTTATTATTTTAGATAGCAATGTCAGTTGAGTCTAAGATTGAAAAGGTTTGCTGGTTTCGTGTGTTTGAGATGGTATGTAGCTAAGCGTGGTGAAGCGTGAGTCTAATGTAACATAGGGTCCATTAGAATAGCGAAGGAGAAAGCAAGTTCTGCTATTGTGAAACGGAAATCTGCAGCGTCTTCATCGGACCGCAGTTAGAGTGAGGGTATAGAGGAAAGCTAAACACTTGCGGCTCTGCTTGGAGTGCACGCTGTGTAAATAAACGGTCATTAATAGCGCCTACATAGGCCTGCGTGCGGCTGCAGCTCACGGTTGCGCTCCCACCAGATCACATCAGCACGTATGCATAGGTGAACACGTATTTGGGTAGGAATTTCTCAGGTGTTACGTATGAATGGGGGTGCCGCCACCTCATGCTTGCAGAAGCTGAGCAGGGGCTGTGCGCGGCTTGACATCTGAAGGATGCGTCACTTACCGCTACCTGCTGTGTACTCTAGTGGAGAGGGGGTGGTGGACTGTGTTTGCGCGCGTTCATTGCATTATTTCAGGAGCAGGTCTCTAGGCCATGATATGCGCTATTTGGACAGTTTTCGAGTACTTAGCGTGTCTACACATCAATTTGCTGTATTATTTAGGAGCAGTTTGCAGGTCTGTACTGAAATTATTTCGGAAAATTCGGAGTTCTTTCCGTTTCTGCAGAATGTGTATTGTAACCCCAAGCATAACGTGGCGAGTGTTTTGCGTCAGTGTGATAAATATATTCGATCGCTTAAGAAAACGTTTGAAACTAAATAGAGTGAACTCCTTCTTTACCCTCCCCCCCCCCCCCCTTCCCAACCCAGCCACCCAGAGTAGACTGAAGTCGTTTTCCCTCACTATCTTGGTTTACATCACAAAACGGAGGACAGCATTGTAGACCTCATGGAGAACACACTGTTTGTCGCCATAATGGATAACTGCACTTCCGTCATCAGCGGGCGTCACTGTGGCGTCCTCTGACGGCAAGATGTACTAAGACAGTTGGGGTCTGGAGCTCGTGGTGAACACACTAGGTAGCACCATGTTAGATTACGGTACTTGCGTCACTACAGCGTCCTCTAGTGGCATCAGTATGATCTAAGTCAGTTGGGCTATGGACTCAGTGGCGAATACACTTGGTGATGGTGCTGCCTCTAGTTGTTTAAATAAAGGCTGGTGTATGATTTTGACTGTTGACAATTAGCAAGCAGAGTCTTTTACATTAATTACTGTTTTGACAATTTACGAGTTGTTTGGCTGCCTGGATGTAAATTCTCTGCATTGTTTATGAGTAATTCACATGTCTCTAGGCTGTTCAATGTCTTATTTTTGACGGTTTACAATTAGCAAGAGTGTGTTATGTAGGAGTAGTTTGCAGGTCTGCATGATGTGGGGCATGTCAGAGCGTGTGTTCTGTGATAGATATAATCAATCCCTAAATAAACTGCTCCCAAGTGAATAAAGTACACTCCTTTGTCTCTCCATCAGCCTAATGCGGGCTGAGTCCTTTCACCACCTGCCCCTATGAAGAGGTGGCAGCCTGGTGGCTTAGGTTAGTGGTGCTGGTGAGTTTTGTTTGCAATAATTTTCTTACATTGGTAGCGAAAGCACAAGTGACCTTTCTTTGCTGCCAGAATTCAAAATTGGCACTGGGTCCTAGGAGGAAGTGGCGGTCGGGTGGCTGGGGTTAGTTCTTTCCCACAATTTTCTTACGTAGAGTCATGTAACTATTGGTGCAGCATTCCATGGTTGGGGGGAGGGGGGTTCTAGGCCATGACTGAACGCTGGTAGTGGGAAAATGTGGAAATTCTAATTAGATCACTGAATATTGAAATTGTAAATTGAATTATTGAATGTGATTAAAATAGAAATGGAATTAATTATTTAGGTAATTGATAGGTTAGATGAACGATGTGAGTGTTAGCATATTTACCGAAGACTATATGTCCAGTTCATGTATGGTGGTGGGGGTCGAGGGTGTGTGATGTAAACGGTCGGACACCCGCGGGCTGGTGGCGCTATGCATGTCCGGTTATAACGTGGACGCGAGGGAGAGCAGATGATCATGTGTCATCACGCGATGTCACGGTGACGTCCTCTGGTGTTGATGATATGAACTAAGTCACTTGGTCTACAGAGCTGGCGGTGAACACAGTGGGTGCCGTCATCTTGAATAACTGTACTTGCGTCAAGATTGGACATCAGGAGAGCGCCCTCTGGTGGCACTGATATGAATTAAGCCAGTTGGAGGCCAGACTCAGTGGCGAACTCATCTGCCTGAAATTCATTAATAAAGAGAAGTGCATTTTTCTAGGTGTGACACATTATCTTGTTGGAATTTGAACTTTCCGCCATTTCCTGGGGTGTGGGGTTTACGGTGTGGAGGTAGGCCAGTTGACCTTCTTCCTGCCAAAATTCAAGTGTCCCGCCAAAATACGCCATCTTGGATGACTTCATGGTGGTGCTCTCTGGTGGCGACGATATCAACTAAGCCAGTTGGGCTCTAGAGCTCCTGGCGAACACACTTGTTAGAAAGTGGTTAAATAATAAAGACAAGTACATTTTTCACACCATTTTTCATGGTGTGAAACATTATCCTGTTGGAATTTGAAATTCCCGCCATTTTTCGGGTCGACCGGGGCGTGGCACTTTCGAGCCAAAATTCAAACTTCCCGCCAAAATCCGCCATCTTGGATGACGTCATCGCCGTCATCCTGGATGTCATCATCGCTGCCATCTTGGATAACGGCACTTTGGGGTGGTACTCAGGTTGTTCCAATACTTATGTGATAATACCAAAGAAGGCTCTGGCCAAAACTCCTTATAGTTTTATCGTCTTGTTATGTTGCTGCTTCCATTTGTTGGCATGCTTCAAGCACATGAGAACATGGAATCGATGGGTTCTGGCAGGCACAATAAACGTCATGCACAATATGAATGGCCTCACGCAATTAGTGTCTGAAATAACAGACATATTGTTCATTTTCCCGAACAGGATCGTACACTGACTTCAATTACTTTGTAAGAGGAAACGAACATTTTTGCAGCGAGACAAGAGTTCACAGAGATGGTGCTATGACCCCTAGAGCACCAAGGCCTGTGAGATTTTCTTCAGGCAGCAGCGTATGGTGGCGCAACCGAGATTGGTGCGTCTGACGATAATAGTGGCCACTTGTTTGGCACCACGATGACTTTTCAGACTAGTTTTGAATTTACGTGCAACATCACAAAGGACAAATCCGTGGGTGCAGGCTCAGAGGAGAATAGGCCTTGGCAGATCGTATTCGACATATTGGAACTGGGCCAATATTTGGAATGATAGCATGGGGTGCCAACGAGCTCAAAAAATGATCACCTCCAAATCGCACAGCAGGTAATCTGGACTGGAGTCACTACATTTATGATGTTTAAGGTGTCGGCCGTGTTGATCTGACATATCTCGGTAAAGAGATTGTTTGACTATTGTCCCAGCCAGCACGCCATCACAACCTATCCCTGGTTAAAGTCATGTAGACATTGATTGCCAGTGTACTGTCATGTCGCCACCACTCGTCAATATCTGTAGTTAATGCCTGTGTTATAGACTTGTAAAGCAGCACAGAATACGGGGATAGTTCAAATTGATGTCCAGCCATGTAAGACGCATAGTTGTGGCCAGATGCGACAACCCTGTGTAATAAATCTCGCATCCTGTATACACTGAATCACCTACAAATTTGATAATGTACTATTCATACAGTGCTACATAAGTGCAATAACTAAAATGTACCGAGCGTGGTGGCGCAGTGGTTAGCACACTGGACTCGCATTCAGGAGGACGACGGTTCAATCCCGTCTCCGGCCATCCTGATTTAGGTTTTCCGTGATTTCCCTAAATCGTTTCAGGCAAATGCCGGGATGGTTCCTTTGAAAGGGCACGGCCGATTTCCTTCCCCATCCTTCCCTAACCCGAGCTTGCGCTCCGTCTCTTAATGACTTCGTTGTCGACGGGACGTTAAACACCACTAACCTAACCAACTAAAATGTATTTAATTACTGTCCCATCTGGCATTGTAATTATAACGTCAAGCAGTGTCATTTTGTCTGTGTACTACATAGTACTTTAAATTTGTACAAATAATTCGGGTAAGCATCATACAGGTTGATGTTAGGCATATATTTCAGGTTTTTGGTCGATTAACGGAGAACAATGAGCACCTCGCAGTGTGTGAGGCTGTGCACTTTCATGTCAAGCTCTGTCGAAATGGTTTCAAGAAATTAAGCAAAAAGTTGAATCTGGAGATTGTATTAGGAAGTTTAATTTTTGGCATCGGTTGACGGGCAGGGAGACGTGGATGCAGCTGCAGTGGGCAGGAGCCGCGGCCGCCCCGCGGTGGTCGGCGGAGACGGGCACGTGCGTCCTGGGCGGCGGAGCCGGCGCGCTGTTCGCGCAGCTGTTGGCAACCCTGGCGCACGCACAGTGCGCGCTGTCGGACCGCAGCGCCTACCCGCCGGAAACAGGGCGCCCACTGCCGGAGTACGACTTCGTGGTGGTCGGCGCCGGGTCGGCCGGGTCGGCGGTGGCCGCCCGCCTCTCGGAGAACCCCGACTGGACACTGCTGCTGCTCGAGGCCGGCGGCGACCCGCCGCCCACCACCGACGTCCCCGCCCTGTTCCCCGCTCTGGCCAAAACGGAGGTGAGCAGTGCCGCCGCCGCTGTTCCAGCTGCTGGGTGCGCACGCTGTGCTCCAGCTCCGCCAGCTGTGCCTTCGCGCTAGCCACTCTCCTACGATTACCACGTAGAAAAGGAAAATACACTGATCAGCGAGAACGTTATCGTCACCGATTCACTGTCCATATAAACCCGTCCGGGCAATAGCAATGTCACCTGGTGAGGAATGACTGCTAGTTAGACACACGCACGGTCAACGTAGTATCAATGACCTGGATGTCCGTTTGTAGAATGGGCAAGGTACGAGATCCATCTGAATTTGACCGAGGGCATATTGTGGTGGCCCGGAGGCTCGGCCAGAGCATTTCGGAGTGTTCGGGGAGTGGTATCGTGCGTGTCTTCAGCACGTGGCGAAACAGGGGTGAAACCACACCCAGAAATCATCTCCTAGGACGACAGACCCTCATTACAGATATCAGACGTTGTAGGCTCAGGAGACTAACAGAACGGGACACGTGGTGAACTGTGGCAGAACTAACATCAGAATTGATGCACAGAGTGCAAGTGTGTCTTAACACACTGTGCACCCAACACTACTAATGATGGGCATCCGCAGATGACGATCCGTGTGTGTGTGTGTGTGTGTGTGTGTGTGTGTGTGTGTGTGTGTGTGTGTGTGTGAACACTAACGTGAAGACATCCGCAGCTACATCAGTGCTATATGTTAGTACTGGGGCAAGGCCAGTTCTTGTGGAAACTACCGTTATCCGAGATGGCGGCGGCGACGTCATCCAAGATGGCGGTTGTGACGTCATCCAAGATGGCTTTTGGAGGGAAAGTGCTATACCCCCCCTCCCCTCCCCTCCCCCAGAAAACTGACAGGAAGTTCAAATTCCAAAAGGATAATGCATCACACCAAGGTTATCTCTACTAATCTAAAAAAATCGCGGGTAGATAGATCGCTTGGGCTACCTCCGCTAACCTAAGTCACTCGACTGCCAACTCTTCCTATGAAGTGGCACCAATTTGAATTTTAGCAGTAAAGAATGTCTGGTGGGAATTCAACATCCCCAATTTGGGAGAATATGCAAGACTATACATGGACAGAGACATGCATTTGCTTGCAGATGTTTTCGAAAAGTTATGGAGTGTATGTATGGCCATGTACTTTCTGGATCTCGTCTTTTATTATATGGCACCTGGATTATCCTGGGACGCTATGCTCAAAAAAATGGGGTGCAGCATCGAACTTTTGACTGATGCTGCAATGCTTCTATGTTTTGAGCGCAGGATCTGCGGGAGACTTCGTCAATGCGTTCACAGGCATGCCAAGGCAAATGATCCATGGATGGGTGTCGGGTGTAACACATCCCTTGATTTGAGTTACATTATGTGCTTATATGGGGACACCATGATGCAGCCACTGCCACTTGGTGGGTTTCGACAGGTGCCCAAAAACGAATTGAAGGGATTAGGTGGAAAAATAATGGGTCTTGCAGCCGATTCTGATGTAGGGCGTGTGATTGAGGCAGACATTACATATCCTAATAATTTGCGTGGAGAGACAAGCGACTTGCATTTATGTCCAGAGCAGCCAATTCCGCGAGGAAGCACCATCCATAAACTGTTGGCTACTGTTGGAGATAAGCAGAGGTATATTATTCATTATTATAACCTCCAGCAATGCCTCAGCTTAGGGATGAAGCTTGTTAGAATCACCCAGGCAATCTCCTTCAAGCAATTCCCCTGGTTGAAGGAGTATATTAAACTAAGTACCGAGAAGAGGGCAGTCGCGACTGATGATTTTGAAAAAGATTTTTATAAATTATGAACAATTCCATGTTCGGGAAAACTATGCAGAATGTAAGAAATGCTCGGGATATTTTGATTAGAACCGTATAGGAAGGGCGTTATGGCGTGAGAAAGTGTATCGCCAAGCCAAATTTTAAGCGTGCCACCATCTTCAATGAAAACTTTGTTGCTGTGGAAATGTCAAAGACTGCAGTAGATTTTATGAAGCCTGTTTATTTGGGTGTGTGCTTACTGGATATCACCAAATTCTACATGTATCACTTGCACTACAAGTTTGTAACACCTCATTCTGTAGAACCAAAGTTGCTTTATGTAGATACAGGCAGCTTTATCTACTGGATCAAGAACTGTAATCCATATGATGTAATTAGGTGCCACTGTAAAGAATTCGACACATCTTCTTGTGAGGTCGAAAATCCTTACAGTATTGTTCCTAAGAACAAGGTTATCGGTGTCATGAAAGATGAGGTGAATACCGATTCTAGAGTTTGTGGGATTGAGGTCCAAAATGTATGCATATCGTACAATAGACGGGGGCACCCAGAGGTGGGCAAAGGATCTTAGAAGTGCGGCATCTCGAGCTCTGAAGGTTGAAGACTATTTGCAGTGCTGTATGGTCGCTGCGTTCAAGGCGCTCCTCCATGCATTGTTCGGCAAACTAGTACTCGACTGCGAGGTCATGAAGTGTACACTGTACTGCACTCTAAAGTCGGATTGTCTCCTCATGACAATAAAAGTGTAATGTGTGAGGATGGAGTGGAAACCGTCCCATTCTCACACTATATATTTGAAGCAAAAGTAGGAATGGAGACTCTGATGGAGAGATTGAGAGAGAATGAGTGTGTGAATGGGGTGAGGGGCTTTATGCATCAAATAGTATGGCTCTTTTATCATAATGTAATTATTGGTTGTGTGTGTGGTGTGACTGTGTGTGCGTATGTGGGGGTGTAAAAATGTGTGTGTGTGTGTGTGTGTGTGTGTGTGTGTGTGTGTGTGTGTGTGTGTGTGTGTGTGAGTGTAAAATATGTATGAATGTGTAAATACATCTACTTTTATACATATACAGGGTGTTACAAAAAGGTATGGCCAAACTTTCAGAAAACATTCCTCACACACAAATAAAGAAAAGATGTTATGGGGACATGTGTCCGGAAACGCTTAATTTCCATGTTAGAGCTCATTTTAGTTTCGTCAGTATGTGCTGTACTTCCTCGATTCACCGCCAGTTGGCCCAATTGAAGGAAGGTAATGTTGACTTCGGTGCTTGTGTTGACATGAGACTCATTGCTCTACAGTACTAGCGTCAAGCACATCAGTACGTAGCATCAACAGGTTAGTGTTCATCACGAACGTGGTTTTGCAGTGAGTGCAATGTTTACAAATGCGGAGTTGGCAGATGCCCATTTGATGTATGGATTAGCACGGGGCAATAGCCATGGCGCGGTACGTTTGTATCGAGACAGATTTCCAGAACGAAGGTGTCCCGGCAGGAAGACGTTCGAAGCAATTGATCGGCGTCTTAGGGAGCACGGAACATTCCAGCCTATGACTCGCGACTGGGGAAGACCTAGAACGACGAGGACACCTGCAATGGACGAGGCAATTCTTCGTGCAGTTGACGATAACCCTAATGTCAGCGTCAGAGAAGTTGCTGCTGTACAAGGTAACGCTGACCACGTCAATGTATGGAGAGTGCTACGGGAGAACCAGTTGTTTCCGTACCATGTACAGCGCGTGCAGGCACTATCAGCAGCTGATTGGCCTCCACGGGTACACTTCTGCGAAATTGTTCATCCAACAATGTGTCAATCCTAATTTCAGTGCAAATGTTCGCTTTATGGATGAGGCTTCATTCCAACGTGATCAAATTGTAAATTTTCACAATCAACATGTGTGGGCTGACGAGAATCCTCACGCAATTGTGCAAACACGTCATCAACACAGATTTTCTGTGAACGTTTGGGCAGGCATTGTTGGTGATGTCTTGATTGGCCCCCATGTTCTTCCACCAACGCTCAATGGAGCACGTTATCATGATTTCATATGGGATACTCTACCTGTGCTGCTAGAACATGTGCCTTTACAAGTACGACACAACATGTGGTTCATGCACGATGGAGCTCCTGCACATTTCAGTCGAAGTGTTCGTACGCTTCCCAACAACAGATTCGGTGACCGATGGATCGATGGAGGCGGACCAATTCCATGGCGTCCACGCTCTCCTGACCTCAACCCTCTTGACTTTCATTTATGGGGGCATTTGAAAGCTCTTGTCTACGCAACCCCAGAACCAAATGTAGAGACTCTTCGTGCTCGTATTGTGGACGGCTGTGATACAATACGCCATTCTCCAGGGCTGCATGAGCGCATCAGGGATTCCATGCGACGGAGGGTGGATGCATGTATCCTCGCTAACGGAGGACATTTTGAGCATTTCCTGTAACAAAGTGTTTGATATATATATATATATCTCAATGAACTATGTGCTGGAAAATAGAAAAAAATTATTGTGACTTCATTTATATATAAGCACAATGTACCAAAAATAATAATATTGTGTCTCTTTCGTTATCTGTGTGTGTGTGTGTGTGTGTGTGTGTGTGTGTGTGTGTGTGTAAATAGAGTAGTGTTTAAGCTTCCCTAGCCATCCAGTCTGAGTAGTTTTATCTCCATCCAAATATTTATTTTCTTTTGTACAGCTATTTGGATTGGACACTTTAGAGCCCCCCAATTAATTGTTATTATTAAAGTATTTCAGCTGTCTGTGGTGGAAAATGTCTGGAGCCACCCAATTCAAAAAATATTTGGAGCTGCTCAGTTAAGTTGGAACCATCCAATTAAATGTTTTTGATGTTATAAAGTATTTCAATGATAAATGTATATTTCAACACACACACACACACACACACACACACACACACACACACACACACACACACACACACACACACACATATATATATATATATATATATATATTTATTTATTTATTTATTTATTTATTTATTTAGCGTATGGCTCATAACATCACAGTAAAAATTACAGAAACAACACGATTTGAGCAAAATCACATATCTATAAATAGAGCAATAAATAACAGTTTGTATATAAGAACACCGCCAATTGTAAATTTACACTCACAGAAGAACAATCACAAGCAGACGTCCAGCTTAGATAATAAATAGTCGATTGCCTCTTGGGTCGCCTTTAGGAAATCCTGTGGGTCACCCTCGTATGCCCTTAGTGGGCATTCCTGCACGATGTGTTTGACCGTCTGTCTGTCAGCGCCACAGTCGCAAGCGGCCGAAGGAAGTTTACCCCATCTGTGTGTAAGGAGTCGGCGCATCTCCCACAGTTGGTTCTGATATACACTCCTGGAAATGGAAAAAAGAACACATTGTCACAGGTGTGTCAGACCCACCATACTTGCTCTGGACACTGCGAGAGGGCTGTACAAGCAATGATCACACGCACGGCACAGCGGACACACCAGGAACCGCGGTGTTGGCCGTCGAATGGCGCTAGCTGCGCAGCATTTGTGCACCGCCGCCGTCAGTGTCAGCCAGTTTGCCGTGGCATACGGAGCTCCATCGCAGTCTTTAACACTGGTAGCATGCCGCGACAGCGTGGACGTGAACCGTACGTGCAGTTGACGGACTTTGAGCGAGGGCGTATAGTGGGCATGCGGGACGCCGGGTGGACGTACCGCCGAATTGCTCAACACGTGGGGCGTGAGGTCTCCACAGTACATCGATGTTGTCGCCAGTGGTCGGCGGAAGGTGCACGTGCCCGTCGACCTGGGACCGGACCGCAGCGACGCACGGATGCACGCCAAGACCGTAGGATCCTACGCAGTGCCGTAGGGGACCGCACCGCCACTTCCCAGCAAATTAGGGACACTGTTGCTCCTGGGGTATCGGCGAGGACCATTCGCAACCGTCTCCATGAAGCTGGGCTACGGTCCCGCACACCGTTAGGCCGTCTTCCGCTCACGCCCCAACATCGTGCAGCCCGCCTCCAGTGGTGTCGCGACAGGCGTGAATGGAGGGACGAATGGAGACGTGTCGTCTTCAGCGATGAGAGTCGCTTCTGCCTTGGTGCCAATGATGGCCGTATGCGTGTTTGGCGCCGTGCAGGTGAGCGCCACAATCAGGACTGCATACGACCGAGGCACACAGGGCCAACACCCGGCATCATGGTGTGGGGAGCGATCTCCTACACTGGCCATACACCACTGGTGATCGTCGAGGGGACACTGAATAGTGCACGGTACATCCAAACCGTCATCGAACCCATCGTTCTACCATTCCTAGACCGGCAAGGGAACTTGCTGTTCCAACAGGACAATGCACGTCCGCATGTATCCCGTGCCACCCAACGTGCTCTAGAAGGTGTAAGTCAACTACCCTGGCCAGCAAGATCTCCGCATCTGTCCCCCATTGAGCATGTTTGGGACTGGATGAAGCGTCGTCTCACGCGGTCTTCAAGTCCAGCACGAACGCTGGTCCAACTGAGGCGCCAGGTGGAAATGGCATGGCAAGCCGTTCCACAGGACTACATCCAGCATCTCTACGATCGTCTCCATGGGAGAATAGCAGCCTGCATTGCTGCGAAAGGTGGATATACACTGTACTAGTGCCGACATTGTGCATGCTCTGTTGCCTGTGTCTATGTGCCTGTGGTTCTGTCAGTGTGATCATGTGATGTATCTGACCCCAGGAATGTGTCAATAAAGTTTCCCCTTCCTGGGACAATAAATTCACGGTGTTCTTATTTCAATTTCCAGGAGTGTATATAATTTTTCTCGTTAATTTGGAGCCACTCAACTAATTAATTATTTCATGGAAAATGTCTACTTCAAAACAAAGAACAAAAAAAAAGTTAGGGCCAACTAGTTAAGTAGGAGAATGTTAATTCACAGAGCAGCTCTGGCTCTGAGCACTATGGGACTAAACATCTATGGTCATCAGTCCCCTAGAACTTAGAACTACTTAAACCTAACTAACCTAAGGACATCACACAACACCCAGTCATCACGAGGCAGAGAAAATCCCTGACCCCGCCGGGAAACGAACCCGAGAACCCGGGCGTGGGAAGCGAGAACGCTACCGCACGACCACGCAGAGCAGCTCTGTTCAGTATAGTCTGCTTGGATGGAATTTCAAAAGTAATAGTATTTAGTGTGTAAGTAAGTTAGTCAATGCCTCTTCGGTTTTAAGTATGCCTCTACAACTGACATTCCATTAAATGAATCTCCAGCATGTGCTGGATTCTAGTAATAATAATAACACTAAGTTAAGAGTATCACTGTATTGAACTGAACTGCATCTCAAGAACTATATATATATTGCACAACACTAACTAAATTCTAAACTGAAGAACTGAACTGAAATCAATAAAGGAAAAAAATCATTACCTTACATCACTGTTTTTATTTAAAAAAAACCTAATCATTATGTTTTTGCTAAAATATATATGTTTGAACATTCCGCACCTTTATGTGCATTGCACTGTGCAAGTCTGCAAGACATGGCGCATTTAACACAAGCATTTCCAGAGACTTCCCTGCAGGCGAGGGGCGAGGAATGTGAAAGCGCACCTATTAACAGAACAGCTACCGCTACTCCCCTGGTGACAGCACGCAAAGGCTGTGGCAAGTGAGTCAGACTTAGATGCTAAGGATGCAGGTGTCAAAAAGAAAAGGTATACAAGGATTGTTAGGGAAGAAAAATTATTTGTATCTCATCTAACTTAAAAGAAATTTTACAGTTTCATAAGCAGATGCAGTAGCACTTTTGTGATACATGTTCTTCAGTCGACGGATAGGACAGCCATAGAATTCCATGTCTTGAATAGAGACAAATTTAAATATTTGACGAATCCATGAGATCTTGTCCTTCCCCTTCGCATAGACGATGGTATCCACGTGATCGAATAATTGAAGTGCAGTGACCATATCTTTATATTGTATGCCAGGATCATCCCAGTGAGTTCCAAGGTAGAAATGTGTTAACCACTTTGCGCTTTTCCTTGTCTTAGCACATCTCACTTGCTTGAAAGATCTTGGTGATGCAATGTTTGCAGAGAATGTCTATTATTCCAACATCTTGTGTGTACGCTACAAACGCAACGTCTTTAAATACGAACTGTCCACTGTCACCGTCATAGTAATCCTGTGCGTCCGTAATGATCCAGAATGAGATTTTCACTCTGCAGCGGAGTGTGCGCTGATATGAAACTTCCTGGCAGATTAAAACTGTGTGCCCGACCGAGACTCGAACTCGGGACCTTTGCCTTTCGCGGACAATGGTAGAGCACTTGCCCGCGAAAGGCAAAGGTCTCGAGTTCGAGTCTCGGTCGCGCACACAGTTTTAATCTGCCAGGAAGTTTCATGTCCGTAATGATGTTCACATCATGATACGTCGTTGTGAAATGCTCTAGGTATGGTGCAGCACCTAATCACTTATACAGCTCGTTGCACAACACTGGGGAGTGGGAGAACTAAAGCAGACTGGAAGTGTGTTCTGGGAAATTTGTTGATGATCCAAATTCAATTCGCACATCTATAGGTCCAGACTTAATTATCTCATTCTGCTTTGAGCAGTCTGTTACGATGATCGGCGAAAGCTCTCTAAGCTTACGTAGACCAAGTAGACAGCCTCCCCCTCTCCTTCCGCAATTTCATAGTAAGAAGGACGAAACCTTGCATACATGTCATACTCTAGGCTGTATACATTTTGATTCCACTGCAGATGTAGATTGTCATATGGGTAGAATTCTGAATTGAGGTAGACTTTGGTAACATTTAACTTGCAGTTGTCGAATACGGTGGAATCATTTTCTGTATTGCCTCTTCTATCAGTCTGAAACGCAAGTATGATGAATCTAGGTGGAGGTTATAATAGCCCATGTTTGTCTGCTCGCAGTCGGTAACAATGGGTACTCGAAAATCTCCTACGAGCGAAATGTCAGTGACAGAAATGGACCTGAATTCAGGACTTTTAAAAGCTTCAAATGCTCCTCGTCTGATACACTGATGTGAGGCATTTTCCATATTATCTTATTGATTGTGATCATATTCTCCTCCTGAGCTCCTTGAACGTATTAGTTATTGTCTGTCGCACTCCGCACCAGAATGCGTTCCTGTTTATCTTTCACAATAATCCGTCTCATGTTGTGAAAGCACCCCATAATCATTTTTAGAGGTATGCAGGCTGTAAATCGCTTGCACTCTGCAACTGTTCTAATCTCTGGAAACTATGCAAATCTGCTGGTGATGCCGAGACGTATGTTTTAAGGGTTGATGTGACATTGCATGTGTGGTCGATCTCAGACCCGTTGAGTTCATAGTGTATCTCTTGGAACAGGAAGGCTACAGTGTTGTGTCAGCTTGGATCCCACTGTATCGCTGCTGTTGGTTTTCTAGAATGACCCCTCTAGACATATGAAACTCTTGCATGGAAGCATGAGTGCGTCTTGGTCCTGGATGACAATCCTGATTTCATCATTCTTGTTAAACGTGGTTGAAGCGTAAGGTTTATGAGAGAAGTATTCCTGCCATAATTCTCTCGTCATACCCTTCTGGACTGGTCATATTGAGTGAGGATGTCATTGCGCGGCTCCAGGCCAACTGATTTAAGAAACTCGTAGTTCGCACGCTTTATCACTTTTCTGTTCGGTAGCGAAGTGTGATGTTGTGGATTGCGTGCAATTGTTTTATACCGTTCGCCCATCCTGCCTTAGATGTAATCGTACAATGATTTCCTCACCACGAAAGTCGACAATTTGATTATTTTGGTCCACAATACGCAGCTCCAAATAGTCCAATGTCTGAACTGTCACTGGAAGGTATATTGCATTTGCAGGGGACTCAACAATCTTATACCCCGTTGCAACTGAGGTGAAGAATCCGTAACTAGTGTGAATGAGAGTATCGTTGAGATAGGAGTTCGTTGCAATGTTACACTCGACACGTATTTTGCTGACGGGGAGTTGTAACGCTACCGCCCTACTCGGACGTAGGTTAGCTCTATAAAGCCTGTACTGTAATAAGTTCACGGGCTTCACCTTATAAACAAGGATTTTTAGTACATTAGTTGACCGCGTGTACCTAATAGAAGCAAAATCGGACTTATATTCAGTCAATAACCACAGTGATGCATCAAGCAAATGTACAGTATAATTACTCTTTCGCATGGACAAGAAGTACACACAGTAGGTGCTACCTATAATTAACAATTCGGTCGCCAGCCTACTTAGGCAATTAGTGAGTTTTTTCTTGTACAAGTGGGTGCATGTACAAGCATAGTAACACGGAGTAATGATGCGTTATATGGCAAAGTTTGGAACCCGAAAAATCCACTGAACTAAAGTTTTCTCTTTTTGTACTAATTTGGACGAGTTACATTTACACAACACTACACAGTAATGATTACTACTAACTGCATTTTGTATGTTGAGCAGACTGAAATCGGGCATAGATTGCCCTAGCGTCGACAATCTTAAAAGTACACACACAATATCACTATGAATGATGGAAAAAACACTAATACATTTAGGATTAATATAGAATTTAGCTTTACTGGTCAAATCTGATCAACACATTTCAAGGTTTGAAAGAATAGACAAGAGGGGGGGGGGGCCTTGAAACTGTTATAGTCGTTATACTGAAACTGTTAAGTACAGAAGGCAAATTAACACACAAAATTATCAATCTATGGATAACTACTCTTTTGTCTTACTTCTGAATAATTTAACTGTCATTATTTCTGTCTCAGATTAATTAAATAACATCGCTAACTCAATTCAAAAAAAAAAAAACTCTTTTGTTCTTTACCAACATTTGCAACAACACACAGAACTTTAGATTCCTTTTATGGCATAGATTAATCTGCTGATAATTTTCTTTAACACAAACATTAAACTTTCAGTTTAGGATACTCGGATTGCACAATACGAGGTAAGGATCCTGTCTAGGTCAGTGATCAGGATAAGTCATGGCTAAAGCAATTCTGGTAAAAGTCACGTTATTATTGAATCGTCAGAAACATTTTCGACACTGGTCCACACAGATACACTTCTAAAGATGAAATAAATGTTTGACCTGTGCAAGTCGGTGCGGCGGATGGCGGGCAGCAAGATAGCGGGCAGCACGGCGCACATACAAGCACGGCTAAGGCTCACACTACATCGGCACTTTCCATCTTCTTAGCGTCGTAATCTTTCCAATTTTGTGCCTCAGAATATAGCCATGCCAAGTAGTCGTCGGAATCGGTTCATCCGAGGCTCAATGGAATCCACTTTTCCTGGGTAGCCTCCTCGGTACAGTACGTGTACTTCCGACTGTTGCTCGCCTCCGACTGTCATACTGTGCCCGTTGTGCCGAACCGCGCCAGTGTGCGTTTTCCCGCCTCGCCTGCCTCCACCTTTTCCCGCTCCCCTACAGGTAGGGTATTCACCACAGGTTTTCTACTACACATATCCTAATGCATTACCTACGTATGGACCAAGTGTATAAATTACAATTTTCACATCTTACAATAGTTTTAACATTAAATACACTTTCCTTTGATTACCACATTATTTGAAATCTAACATAAATAATAATATTCGTTTCAAAAGTTGCTCACAGTTTCTTTAACATGACACAAAAAGAATCGAAAAAGAAATCCAACACATTGCTATTATTAATTTATCTAAATTCATAAAGAAAAAATTATTATATGTATAATTGTCGTTACACATGCCCCTGTTTCCAGAAAATTTTCTTAAGTCTGAATTTTATGGGAACACTAAATCTTGCAATTATACAGTGGTTCCGAATCTTTACTTAATTGTCCAAAAAGATTTACACTACATATTTCCTTTTACTCACTGTATATAGGTTTACACTTTTTAAACACTTCAAGAATAATTACTTGTCATTTACTCAAGTGCCTTTTGCACAGTCCAACTTCCCATCATAACCTCACCAAAATAGCAATTTACTCATTTTTTCTAAATTTCTCAAAGAAATAATTTAAAATTCTGGAATACAAACATTTAACTATAAAACAATTTCATATTTTGTATACACTATAAGATAATTTGTCGCTGCTTGCTTGGAATAGCAGTCCATTTTCTTACTTACTAAACAAAACACACACACATATATTCAGAAAATTAACTACACATATTTGCTGCCTATTATGCGGATTTGGGCAGTCCTTTTTACTTCATATTGTCACATCTCCTGGATCACATTTACAATTTTCCATCGATTATTTATCTGCCCTCATTGGTATTTGGCAGTCCTTCATATTATGGTTCATACACTGCCCATTTTCATTTTGACAGTCCCATCTTTTATCTGGCTGATAGCATTTATCCTTTCTTTTCAGTCTTTTTCTCCATACATTTTTACAGTTACAGTACAATTAGTAATCTGAAACTCACATAACTACATTAGCACACTTTCAAGGGTATACAGACATTTACAAAGATTACATTTAGAATAACTTGGGTTCAGCATAAGATACAGCACATTTACTCGTTCCTAGGTACATACAGTTTCAGATCCACAATATTTCTTACACCTAAAGGTCTTTTGGATTTTGGGTAGATCAGGTAGTAAGCATTGTCGTGTGGAATATTCTGTATTATATATGGTCCATTATAAATATATTTAAATTTGGAAATTTCGTGGTTTAGTTCACTAGACTTTTCGTGGGTTTTTAAAAGAACATAATCTCCAATTTTAAATTTTGAAACTTTTAAATTTTTATTGTGTCTTTTAGATCTAGATTCAGCTTTTTGCTTTGCCCTTTTTATCACCAATTCTTTCTTTTGATCCAATCCCAAACTTGTACAAGGTGGAAACTCTAGTTTTTCTTCAATTAAACTTTTACCACTTCTGCCTAACAAAATTTCTTCCGGTGGGAATCCTGTAGTTTCATGATGTAATGTGTTCATGACATTCTCAAAATCCGATATAAACCTGCCCCAGACTCTAAATCATGCCCCTTCCTGTTTTTTCCACAACGCACCTTGGTCGACTGTGACATCGTCCCAAGATACGTTCCTGACCTGTGAATCTATTATATCTGGCGGCTTTTTCGGTTTCTGGAGTTCAAAGTCTTTGCTTACTTGAACTCGTTGCAAAATAAACATTGAGTCGTCCGGTGGCTCTTTCTTTCTTTGTTCTGTTTCAACGTCTGGATTTTGTTTTGAAGTTTCTTCATCCTTAGGTACAATGCCGCAATTAACTGCATCCCTATTATTTTCACTGATTTTCTCATACCCTCTTTCAGTAAAAGTATATTCATTTTCCTTTACACCTGAAAATTCATCTTCACTAGATTCGTCACTACTCTCTTCCTCAACATCAGATTCACTTAAGCACGCTACTTTTGTACAATAGGGAGCGTTAGTACATTCATTTTCGTCTGTATTTGCGTATCTATTTTCATCTGAACTATCGTCGGAATCGGACCATTCCGGATCGCTTTCAGGTTCTAACATAAAAGCTTTTCTGAGACAGGCACTAAGTTCTTCCTCTGTATTGTCGTCAGGCTTGGATTTTAATTCAATCTCCTCTTTTGACAAAACGGCCTCATCCTCAGCTTTATTCGCATCCACTGTAACTTCATATTCGGTTAATCCTCGTGGACTTTAATTACTTTCAGGTAATCATCTACCCCTTCTCCACGGTGCCTCTCGGTAGCAGCTTGTACTATTGGCGGACTGTTAGCAGAAGTTATTTCTTCGTCAATGCTGAGGATTTCATTCTCCAAATCCTTCCTATCATTAACCTTCCTCCTATCGGCAGCACGCGTACTTTGCGCGGCGCTATTTATTCTCCCCTCTTCAAATTTGGGCCACGTCACTTTATGGACGTCCCTACCATCTCTCTTTCCACCAACTAATTTCTTCGCCTCATACTCCTTCTTAAAATCCTCCCACTCACATTGCTTTAGGCCCTTGTACAGATCATCGATCTGCACACGCCAATCAGTTACTTCTGCTAATCCATTATCGCCTTTTACCTCATTGCAAACACTGCTAACCGCACCTCTCTGTGTATTCACAGTTTCAATTATTGTTTCCTTTGCCACGGAATTATCACTCGTAAAATTTTCATTAGCTCTGACTGCTACGTTCGTACCTACTGCTGCCGTATTGCTAGCGGCTTCTTTCCGAACAGGTGTTCTGCTAGGCTGGGCCGTTGCCCTCTGATGCTCCACTCGCCTGTTAACATGTAGCGCTCTGCGCGGCACCGATGATTCATTCTGGCTCGCACCTGACGCTTGTTTCGCCACAACACGTCGCGGCGTTCCATGCTCGTCCCTAGCCTGTCTCATTACATTACGGTCGGTCCGGTATCTTTTCTTGAATCGGGGCCGGTATGTATTGTCCGCTTCCGTTTGGCCCGCAACGTTCGCGGAAATTAGTTTCCCGCGTCGTTATTATTTTGCGCGGTATACCCTCTACCGCGACCTGGATTATTTCCTCTGCCTCTTCCTCTGCCTCTTCCTCTTTGTATTATATTGACGCGAAATCCATCGCCATTGTTTCGTTCGTCATTACGTCGGTTATTATGGTTACCAAAATTTTGATAATTGGCACGACTTTCGCGCCAATGATCTTCATCTTCGACCCTTTCTAGAAATGCTTGGAAGCTACGATGATTGCTTCCTACATACCTCTTGGAATCCTCCGGAAGCTTTTTATATAGCTCCCAGATAATTTCTGAATCTGATCTTCGACCTCTTAAATGCGTCAATTTCCGGAACCAATGCTCGCAGAAATCTTTCAAAGAATTCCTGCCCCTGTTATCATGCTGTTTGGACATGATGAACTCCCGCCATAAATGGTCCTGCCTTTGTTCAGACCAATATTCTTCCGTAAATCTTTGCCTAAATTCCTCGAACGTCATTTGTTCGGTATTTAAATTTATTCCCCAGCGCTTGGCATCACCCGCTAAGGCGCTAATTACAACGTTTATCTTTTCCTGATCAGACAAGTGCTCAGGAATTACTCTCTCGCAATTTTTGATAAAATCTAACGGATGCCACCCGTTATGTTTCTTGGCTGGATCGAAGCGTTCCTCGCCTTCTAGCAGCTTCGTAATTGGTGTGCCATTACAGACAACACCAAGCCTATCTTTAATTTTGCTCTCCAGATCGAAAATTTTGGCCTGAATTTTCGTAGTATTTTGTTCACAATTTTGAACACATCCGGATACTTTTTTACTTAAATCCCTTTCAGTGTCTGAAACTACCTTTTTCAATTGCGATATCCCGTGTTGACATTTGTTTACGATCTCAGTTTTAAGACCGAAAACTTTTTCGTCTACCTTAGTTTCAACCAGAGGTTCTACTTTCTCTTGGATGTTGAGAATTTCAACCTCGAATCTACTGTTAATGTTTCCAATTTCCTCCTGCATAGTATCCATATTTTTGTTAATGGTATCAATTTCAAATTTCAGAGTATTTACCACAGAACTTAAATTACCCATTTTTTGTTCTACCTGTTCTATTTGTTTACTAATTTTAATTCCCTGCCCTTCAACCTGTGCTTTAATTTGATCCACCTGTGTTTTGAGTTGCTCGTTAACGTGTGTTTTGAGCTGGTGTCCCTGTGTTTTGAGCTGCTCGTCAACGTGTGTTTTAAGCTGCTCATTTTGTGTTTTGAGCTGCTGATCAACATGTGTTTTAAGCTGCTCATTCTGTGTTTTGATTTGCTCACTCTGTCCTGAAATTTGTTTGGTTAATTGTTCAAATAAGTCGTTCATACTTAAAATTTTTACACTGTTTTGTTCTACGGAATCGGTGTGTTCCGATCCTACTTCAAAAGTTTCTTTCGGTTCTTTCTTTGTCTGTGGTGAATCAAATATGTCAGTGGATTCGTTCACGTACCCACTATCATCTACAAAGTCACCCTCTGCTTCCTGTTTTGTCCCTTGTTGTGTCCGAGGCGATCTCAACCTTTCGATCTGTTCACTGACATGTTCGTGGTATTGTATGTATGCCAATTGTCTTCCGCTAACGCCATCTGTTATCTGGCCGCGTAAACTCCGGCTACTGCCAGCCACATTCTCCATTTCACTTGGCGCACCTACCCCGTCTACGTTTCTGTCCATACTAAATGCCAACTACACCACACTGTTATACTTGGCTCACACTGCAGTTTCTTTTGCTAAACTTTATTGCTATTCGTGCCACTGAACAACCACTGTTCGGTATTTACATTAATTTGTAACCGACAACAGATGGACGTCCTGTCACCGGGAAGCCACTTGTAACGCTACCGCCCTACTCGGACGTAGGTTAGCTCTATAAAGCCTGTACTGTAATAAGTTCACGGGCTTCAACTTATAAACAAGGATTTTTAGTACATTAGTTGACCGCGTGTACCTAATAGAAGCAAAATCGGACTTATATTCAGTCAATAACCACAGTGATGCATCAAGCAAATGTACAGTATAATTACTCTTTCGCATGGACAAGAAGTACACACAGTAGGTGCTACCTATAATTAACAATTCGGTCGCCAGCCTACTTAGGCAATTAGTGAGTTTTTTCTTGTACAAGTGGGTGCATGTACAAGCATAGTAACACGGAGTAATGATGCGTTATATGGCAAAGTTTGGAACCCGAAAAATCCACTGAACTAAAGCTTTCTCTTTTTGTACTAATTTGGACGAGTTACATTTACACAACACTACACAGTAATGATTACTACTAACTGCATTTTGTATGTTGAGCAGACTGAAATCGGGCATAGATTGCCCTAGCGTCGACAATCTTAAAAGTACACACACAATATCACTATGAATGATGGAAAAAACACTAATACATTTAGGATTAATATAGAATTTAGCTTTACTGGTCAAATCTGATCAACACATTTCAAGGTTTGAAAGAATAGACAAGAGGGGGGGGGGGGCCTTGAAACTGTTATAGTCGTTATACTGAAACTGTTAAGTACAGAAGGCAAATTAACACACAAAATTATCAATCTATGGATAACTACTCTTTTGTCTTACTTCTGAATAATTTAACTGTCATTATTTCTGTCTCAGATTAATTAAATAACATCGCTAACTCAATTCAAAAAAAAAAAAACTCTTTTGTTCTTTACCAACATTTGCAACAACACACAGAACTTTAGATTCCTTTTATGGCATAGATTAATCTGCTGATAATTTTCTTTAACACAAACATTAAACTTTCAGTTTAGGATACTCGGATTGCACAATACGAGGTAAGGATCCTGTCTAGGTCAGTGATCAGGATAAGTCATGGCTAAAGCAATTCTGGTAGAAGTCACGTTATTATTGAACAGTCAGAAACATTTTCGACACTGGTCCACACAGATACACTTCTAAAGATGAAATAAATGTTTGACCTGTGCAAGTCGGTGCGGCGGATGGCGGGCAGCGAGATAGCGGGCAGCACGGCACACATGCAAGCACGGCTAAGGCTCACACTACATCGGCACTTTCCATCTTCGTAGCGTCGTAATCTTTCCAATTTTGTGCCTCAGAATATAGCCATGCCAAGTAGTCGTCGGAATCGGTCCATCCGAGGCTCAATGGAATCCACTTTTCCTGGGTAGCCTCCTCGGTACAGTACGTGTACTTCCGACTGTTGCTCGCCTCCGACTGTCATACTGTGCCCGTTGTGCCGAACCGCGCCAGTGTGCGTTTTCCCGCCTCGCCTGCCTCCACCTTTTCCCGCTCCCCTACAGGTAGGGTATTCACCACAGGTTTTCTACTACACATATCCTAATGCATTACCTACGTATGGACCAAGTGTATAAATTACAATTTTCACATCTTACAATAGTTTTAACATTAAATACACTTTCCTTTGATTACCACATTATTTGAAATCTAACATAAATAATAATATTCGTTTCAAAAGTTGCTCACAGTTTCTTTAACATGACACAAAAAGAATCGAAAAATAAATCCAACACATTGCTATTATTAATTTATCTAAATTCATAAAGAAAAAATTATTATATGTATAATTGTCGTTACAGAGTATGTCCACCGTCTGATCTGACTTGTAAAATTTACTTGGATCCTGTCCTTTTGTGAAACCTAGCAGGCATCCTATTGAACCTTTCTGGTGAAATTCAATCGTTGCATTTACAGTCCTTATCTCAGATTTAAGTGTATTGATGTTTGCACGTAGTTCAATACTTTTTCTAGATTGTTTTAAGACTTCGTTTAAATTGTTGATATCGTATGCACCCGGTTCTATTTCCACAATATCTTTTTCACCATTAATATGCAGATGGTGTTTATTGTTAAACTCAGTGATATTTGGGATGCTGTTGTACGCCTCGAGTCCAATCAACGCAATACTCCATTTACCAACGTTCAAATCAACTGGCGGGAAGTAATTTGCTCGCAATACAGATGTTAGTTCTTTTAACTTCAAAGTGTACCACATTGCATCTGAATATCGACTGATGAATGAATGTTTAAACCTCCTCCTTACATAGCATGCTTCTTCTTCTTTGTGAATGTCAAGAGAAACACGATGCATAGATGTGAATCTTCAGGTTTTGGCGGCGCAAAGACTGTTCCATTAAGTTTCGGGTGTGCAGCCGCAGCAAGTCTCCTTCCTCTTCTAATATTTCGGCTGTAAAACGTTCAGCCATCTTCAGAGTGAGCCGCAAGACTGCCGCTCCAGTTATTTTTTTTTTTTCTTTTTTTTTCTTTATTGAATTTCAATTCCCCCCAAAGGGGGGGGGGGGGGGGCGGGCTAGCAGCAGCTTAGGACGCCGCTCTGCAGCCTACAGATTTTCTGACAGAGAGCAGGAGAATAAATAATAATAAAAAACAGGCGATAAAATTGGGGACTTAGTGAGTAACAAGGTGAAGAGAAAATGGGGAAATTAAAACAAGCAACAGAGGGATGATGAAGCGAATAAGAATACATACGGAGCAGACAGGGAAAACAATAGATAGTTAAAAAAAACACGGCGACAGTCTGGATTCTGTTCGCAAAGTATATAAAATTCACACACAGCGACAGCATGGTTTCTGTTCGCAACACAACACTGAATAGGCACTAGAACACAGCACGAAAAAGTCGGCAAAGGTGACACCACAGTCGAGAGCAGGTGGGGGGAAACTGGACAGGAGATGGGAAAACAAAAAGGGGGGAAAGGAGAGTAAAAGCGAAGGGGGTGGGGGGGGGGGGGGACCGGGAAAGGAGCTGACGGAGTATGACGACCCATAAGAGGGGTAGGGGCCAGACGCGACAGGGAGGGGGGTAGGCAGAGGAGGGGAATACAAAAGGACTGGGGGGGAGAAGGGAGGTAGGGAGAGCCGTAGTGGGGAGGATTTTTTTTTTTTTTTTTTTTTTTTTTTTTTTTTTTTTTTTTTTTTTTTTTTTTTTTGCCGCCCCAGTGCTTGCTTCGTCGCTTTATACTGTTGTACCGCGCGACTGCGCATGCGGCCACAGATGCAAATGCGCCAGAGACGTTGGTCGGCGGCAGAGACGTGCATAATGCGCGAGTTGTATCTATGACTCCGCAGTTGACCTTTGTTGGCATATCGATATATCATTGTGAGCTGCACTGTGACGACGTCTTTGCGAGTTTATTACAGCAAGTGCCGGATTCCAGGATTTATCAAGATTGAAACCACTGTCTCTATTAATTAAGTTCGTCGTCAAGCGAATTTCAATTGCCTCCTTTACTATCGAGTCCCAAAATGACGATGTAGTTGCCAAAATTTCGACGTTGTCATACAACATACTGTGACCATTATCAATACAGTGCTCTGCCACGGCCGACTTAGTAGGTTGTAAAAGTCGTGTGTACCTCTGGTGTTCTGTACATCTTTCTAGGACAGTACGAGTTGTTTGTCCGATGTAAGAGAGGCCACATTCACATGGAATTTTGTAAACTCCAGATTTTCGGAGCAGAAATCATCTTTGACGGAGCCCACGAGTGCAGCTGTCTTAGGTGGAGGACGAAAAATCACTTTTATTTTGTGTCTGCCGAGAATGCGCCCTATTTTTGATGAGAGGCTACCCACTTTGACTCACAGAGCGCATATTATTTCTGACGAACGCAGTCTGCAAGATGAACTTTCCCACTTACAAAGAGTGTTTGAAGACAATGGGTACTCTCCACAACAAATACAGAGGGCACTGAAAATGAAACCGAAAGCGGCCACAAAGAAAGCAGAAGAAGATGAAGAAACCTTTAAATCGATGGCCTTCCTGCCATATGTGGGTAGCGTCTCATCAAAAATAGGACGCATTCTCGGCAGACACAAAATAAAAGTGATTTTTCGTCCTCCACCTAAGACAGCTGCACTCGTGGGCTCCGTCAAAGATGATTTCTGCTCCGAAAATCTGGAGTTTACAAAATTCCATGTGAATGTGGCCTCTCTTACATCGGACAAACAACTCGTACTGTCCTAGAAAGATGTACAGAACACCAGAGGTACACACGACTTTTACAACCTACTAAGTCGGCCGTGGCAGAGCACTGTATTGATAATGGTCACAGTATGTTGTATGACAACGTCGAAATTTTGGCAACTACATCGTCATTTTGGGACTCGATAGTAAAGGAGGCAATTGAAATTCGCTTGACGACGAACTTAATTAATAGACAGTGGTTTCAATCTTGATAAATCCTGGAATCCGGCACTTGCTGTAACAAACTCGCAAAGACGTCGTCACAGTGCAGCTCACAATGATATATCGATATGCCAACAAAGGTCAACTGCGGAGTCATAGATACAACTCGCGCATTATGCACGTCTCTGCCGCCGACCAACGTCTCTGGCGCATTTGCATCTGTGGCCGCATGCGCAGTCGCGCGGTACACGAGTACAAAGGGACGAAGCGAGCCGAGCACTGGAGAGGCAGTCTTGCGGCTCACTCTGAAGATGGCTGAACGTTATACGGCCGAAATATTAGAAGAGGAAGGAGATTTCTTGCGGCTGCACACCCGAAACTTAATGGAACGATGCATAGATGTCCACAGAGTTGCGTATTAAAGTCCTGATAGCGTCGATAATTGTAGAGCACACCTCTTCTGTGAGCGAAGTATCGTTGGAATTCTTCTGGTGGCTGCAGTCGAAATAGTAGACGGTATCCGCTATATTCCTAACCTATTATACCCAGTGAGTGCTGGTGCCTCCGGCTACATCTAAATTCACAATACGGCATTCACCAGTTTTCCACATAGTCTTCGGTAATGTATCCCGCATAAACACACCACGGAATCTTGGTATCTTTAATTTGTCTCTAACAAATATAAGATGATCTCTATTTGTGAGGGGTCTATCTGGTAGGACCACTAATGGGCTTTTTTTTATATATATATGAATAGACCAAGCACTTTTCTGTACGGTTTCAAGTATAGTCCTTTCTCGATGGCTGCGGCTTCCATCATGCGATAATGTCTTCTTGCCTTTTCTGACTGTGTTTGGGGGTTTTGCGCGTTCTTGACCGTTCGAGCAATAACTGGAGCACCACCAGCGAGGGAACCTAGAGCGCGGAGAGGGTCGGGATGAGAAATGGAATAAAACCGCCAGCTGTCTTGGTAAATGGCAGAACTCTAGGTGCTTTAACCGATCCTCTTCTTCTTCTTCTTCTTCTTCCTGCATCTTTCTGCTTCAGTGCGTTTTTAGCTGCATATAATGCCGTTAGGATACAGTTCTTCAAAAGCCTTGCTTCCCGCCCTTCTTGTTCTTCCTCTTGTTTAGTGCACAACGTGCAGCATTCATAACTCGCTTGAAATTCATCACTCCTAAACCCAACTTAATTTTTTCACGCATGGTTTTATCAACTGCAGATGCTGCGATGCGTTGACCTACACCAATATCCCTTCTTCTCTGCATAGCCTTAGCCGTATCAGCTAACATCCTATCTGCAGTGTCACGACTTGATAGATCTTTATTTGCAGCGTATGCAATGTCGTGTTCCACACACGCTTCGTCGAGCAGATTAACTCGCGCCAAGCGTTTCTGAAGCGTTGTCCCAGGTCCACAGTAGTTATACTCAGAAACATGTAATTCCACTGGCAGTTTGTCTAGAATACCACCACCTCTTCTAATGTGTCTCCTAGCACTCATGTTACGCTACTGTTGTGGTTGTGGACTATGCACGTCCATTATATAGCAAATCGTCGGCATCAATCCAGCTGTTTTGTGTAGCAGGAAAAACAGCCATTTGACTAGTGCTTTATTTCCCCGTTGTCTTATGACTCTCTCCATCCGGTTCTGAGATTTTCTGCGACTTCTCGGTGTAGATGCAGCCTGCAGTTTCTTCACCTTTACTAACCTTCAATATATAAGTTCTACGATTTGTTCGTTGCACCTTTGAAACTGTAAATATCTCTGTTGACCAATTCGGTATGTATGATTTCTCAAACGCCGTCTTGTGTTTTGAGATACGCACCAAATCACCTACATTAAATTTCTATTTTCGTGGACCCAGCATCTTAATGCGATAGTACACCGTATCCATGAGTCCATTATCACGAACATCTATTGGTCTCGTTTTTATTGTGCTATGTTTGGTTCGATTATACTGAGCAGTTATTTCTGGGAGGATATCTGTCCATTTGAATGTGCCGCGAAGGTTAAATCGCATCCACATTCGACCTTCTATTGTTCTGTTCAGACGCTTCACGATACTTGCCTTCAGGTGAGTGACTGTTGAGTAGTGATGTATTCCGTACCGCTGCATCACTGCCTTGAAATGCCTATTGTAGAACTCCCCACCGTGATCGGTTTGGAGGTTGTCTGGGCATCGATTTGTCCTTGTCTGTAGCAAATGCTCAATAACATCCGCGACATTTCGACCCGTTTTTGTTTTGACAAGTAATGCCCAGGCAAATTTGGAGTATGTATCAATAATCATTAAAATATATTTGAATCCATTATTCTCATGTGAATAATCCCTCATATCTACAAGATCATTTTGCAACAAGTCATCCAAACCTTTAATCATAGCCGGCACGGGTGGCCGAGCGGTTCTAGGTTTTGTGGACTGGCAAGACAGCCAATCCACTAGGACAGGAGGCCGAAGGGCACGCGTTTAAACTCACGCAGGCTGGCGTGAGGTCTGTAAAATGATAAGGAATTGAGACTAGCAAAAACGGTACGTAGCTTCTGGAATACTTAACTTTAATCCATAATTGGTGAACATCGGTCTGACGGTACATGTATCACAAGATAAATAGCAATTGATAATGGCGCCTTGATAGGTCGTAGCAAATGACGTAGCTGAAGGCTATGCTAACTATCGTCTCGGCAAATGAGAGCGTAATTTGTCAGTGAACCATCGCTAGCAAAGTCGGCTGTACAACTGGGGCGAGTGCTAGGAAGTCTCTCTAGACCTGCCGTGTGGCGGCGCTCGGTCTGCAATCACTGACAGTGGCGACACGCGGGTCCGACGTATACTAACGGACCGCGGCCGATTTAAAGGCTACCACCTAGCAAGTGTGGTGTCTGGCGGTGACACCACACTAGGCGCTACAGTCTGGAACCGAGCGACCGCTACGGTCGCAGGTTCGAATCCTGCCTCGGGCATGGATGTGTGTGATGTCCTGAGGTTAGTTTAAGTAGTTCTACGTTCTAGGGGACTGATGACCTCAGAAGTTAAGTCCCATAGTGCTCAGAGCCATTTGAACCTTTAATCATAACATGCCTGCGGGGGCATGTTTTGCGTGTTGGTTTGTGCAGTTCTCGAACTACTGTCTCCATACTTATTCGATGATACATCTCTCTCTAAGCTCCGAGATTATTGAAACAGCCTCATTCGAATGAGCTGTATTACCTGCAGCAGCTGATGCCATGAGCAGCCATAGTCGATCTATTAGTTCGTTGGGATCGTCATAATATAATATATATATATATATATATATATATATATATATATACTGCGGGATTCGATTATTCACTGCTTTACGCTCAATGTCAATATCATCACCGCTGCTGCTGTTCTTGTTGCTTTCGCCTTCAAGTACTGGTTTTATATTTCTTGTTGCTCTGGCTTTTCCTGATCTTGTTCAGTATTTCACGGTACGTTTCCCTATCATTAAATGAATAATTTATAGGTTTTTTGGTAGGTCTTAGGAAAATAAGATTTATTAAGCAGCGTGTTCTCGCAAACAGCCTATCACCAATCTGTATTGTGTCTTCAGTTACAGTTACAGGATGTGTACCCAACATGTACGGTCTTCCCCTTCTAACGACGAATGTTCTATCTATCTGACCGGGGGTGTGTCGAATAAATAACCCATCAATGGCAACACCTTCGTTACCGTGTGTTTTTGTTTTTGCTGAGAGATGTCGGAGAGATTCAGTAAATGACTTAAAGGTCTCTCTTAGTGTCTGCTGTCGATCCATTTGCCCTAACCTCAGCAGCAGCAGCAGCAGTTTCTCACGAAGTGCTTTACGCGCCTGAATCACTTTCTGCTTCGTCAACATCTCGGTGTATACTAATCAGACATCTCAGCAGCGTGACGCTTTGTATATCCGGTCATTTTCTTCTTCCTCTTACTATGAACCTGATCGCCCTTCTCAACAACAAGGAAGTCTACATCTACTTTCCATTGAATAGCCTCGACCTTTTAAGTTAAGTCGGTTACTTTCGTACTGACTTGAGTACCAAGCTCATTTAATGCATTCACCATTCTCAGAAGAGTCTGGTGATACATCTCTAGTTCCCTGCGCCGCGAATTTGTCCATGGTGTAGCGTAGACTGATGTACAAACCTCTCTTCCGTGCTATGTATGCAAAACCTCTTGAACGTTTTGCCTGTACCTACTATCACTCAGTTTTCGTGTTTTAATAACGAGAACCCATACTGTGAATGCTTCCAGCAATCTGCACATATCTTTACAAAATCATTGAACGACATGTCCGTTCCGACATGTGCCTGGTAAATGTGTTTTAAATTCAGGTTGTCTTTTTTGAATTCTATAATGAGGTTTGCGTTATCCCTAACTAACTGTTTGGGGATTCTGGAATATGTGTGACTTAGATAAAATACATCAGCATCCACATGACTGCCGAAACAGAAATATTTTCGAATTTGGTCTTGGTTTTCCACAGCAATATCGTCAAATACGAAGACGGTTTTTGGCTTTGCTTTTTTCAGGTGGAGGGATATCACCGCTTTCACTGAATGTCGTGTATGTAACACCATCTACACCGCGCAATATTTGCTACAATAGCTGATACTTGGGTTGAAACAGTGTTTTTTTAAAATACACAAACATGTTGTAATCGGACCTCATGTATATATGTTAGCAGAGTCATGACGACATTAGTCTTCCTACAGTTGGATGGACCTACAATAATTGCTCGTATATTATCAGGAAGGAGAATTCCGTTCTTCTTGTTCTTCTTCTTCAGGTCTTCATTTGCATCTTCACAGGACGAGTCATCGACAACAAAATCCTTGTGGCGAGGGTGCTTCACCCAGTCCGCCATGATACTAACTACACTGGGTACAGACAAATAGTTGACATCTATAGAAAAATACACTTGAAAGGATAACAATAGTATGTATAGCCACTATAGGTCCGTCACTTAACCGACTGAGCGATATTGACTACACAGAGAATACAGCTATATATTTTACCCATGAAGAGTAAGATGATCAATCAACATTTCAATAACTCGTATAACATTGAAAAAAAAAATAATTGCAATACTTTGACTATAATGAGACAGGTATAAAATAAAACACAAACACGGTTTGAGATTATATATACATAAATTATTTATTTAAATATCATACATGGGGTGTAGTATTTCAGGAATATCATTACAATCTGTTTGTATCTTCTTCTTCGCACCTGTACTGTATTTACAAAATAAAGCTTTTTGACATGCAATAAATTCAGCTCGTATCTCCCTCAAACCAACAGGTGCCTCACAGTATTCAGGTTTTTCACACACACATTTAATCTGTTTCTCTTTAGGTAAAGCGTTCATGATGAACAGAGGTGCTGCTTAAGATTATCAACATGTACACTATGCACACGCACGAGTCTATGCTAGGCAACCAATGGTTCAGTCTGTCCAGTGTAAGACGTATGGCAGTGTCCAGATCCTATAACTTCATAACTGAGACATGTCTTAGATAAACGCAGCTGTCACCCGATTTCACACATAATGCAGTCATCGTACACTGTTGTAATAGAAAGTGTCACACGAGTAAGTCGAATGTCTGGGGGAGAACGAGTTGGATAATACTCTGTAGTCATCTGCTGATTGGTGTTGCTCTCTGCACGACATATTTCATCCCAATCGAACTCATAAACTGGCACTTTACATTTTCAGTATCCATTCTCGCATGCAACCCCCAGACATGATGCGCTTCTTTAGCAATGTTCACACGTTTCGATCCACTGGGAGTTAAATTGTATGTGGAGGTGAAGAGCGTAGGTGCACTTGACGCCTTCCTATCCACAGTACCTGCACTCTGTGGTTGCACTGTCACAGGGGTGTTCTGCTGGGGTGGGTCATATGTTGGCGACCAGTACTGACCTCCATCTTGTTGTTTAACACCTCCAGCGACAGCTTGCGATGTGTCGGGGGCAGATCACGCGTCTTCATCACACAAATTGATGAGTGCCATGGATAACAGAAGCTCCTTGTCCTGCTCCATCAAGTGGGCTATGTGCGTTACCAGATCCCACATGGCCGCTACTGGTTCAGACACACTGGGGGCTGTTGCTGCAGGTCTCGACAAGTTGACAGCCGAGGTTGATACAGGTCCGGATGTGGCAGCAGAGCTTAGCATGTTGGCACTCGACCCTGTTGAACAAAGATGAGAAAGCATTAGACATAGACCTAGATGTGAAAACTTTGAATAATGATAATACTAAGGCTAACCAGAGAGAAAGATGTGATATGGGATACTTTCTTTTCCATTTAATCCTGTTCTGCATGGCTGTGCTGGAGTGCGACTGCTGTTTATGCTTCACTGTTCGTGTTCTTCTTCTGCTGCTGCTGCTGACTGACTGGACAAGACTGAGGCCCCAGAGCTGCTGACCCTCACTTCTCTCCTACAATGACGTCGACGGATACTATCATCAGTCCAGAACGTGACTGGATTAAGGGCTCCTATCGGTTCCCGCCATTTCCCCCACCCCAGAACATCATCTTGGATTACATCACAGAACAGACGAAAGTGCCCTCTGCTGGTGGTGTTGTGTGCTAGGTCCAGACCTCGTGGTGAACACATTGTTTGCAGCCATCTTGGATAACGGTACTTGCATCATCAGCTGGCGTCATGGCCGCCATCTTGGATTAAGTAATGGGACGGAAGACAGCACCCTCCTTATGAGGAGGTGATTTAGCTTAGTGGAGGTAACCTTTCTTTCACACCATTTTCTTAGCTTAGTAGAGATGCGTGAATTGACCTTTTTTACTGCCAAAATTCAAACTTGGCGCCAGTTCATAGTAGGAGGTGGAGGTCAGGTGACTTAGATTAGCGAAGGTAGCCCAAGGGACCTATCTTCCCGCGATATTATTAGGTTAGTAGAGATAACCCTGGTATGATGTTTTATCCAGTTGGAATTTGAGCTTCCCACCATTTTTCTGTGGTAGGGGAGGGGAGGGGAGTGGTTGTGGCACTTTCCTGCCAAAAGCCGCCATCTTGGATGACGTCGTCGCCACCATCTTGGATGACGTCATCGCTGCCATCTTGGATAATGGTACCTTGCATCAGAACTGGCCTTGCCACAATATTTACATTCACGTAGCGCCAGAGCGTTGTGTGGTATGATGAATCCAGATATCTTCTTCATCATGCTGTGGGATTGCACGAATCCGTCGTCTTCCACGGAAGCAGCTCCTGCACATTTGTACTACCGGACAGAGACAAGCTAGTGACGTCTCCGTTATGCTCTGAGGAACATTCACATGGGCACCTATTGGTCCAGGTCAGCTCGTGCAAGGCTAAGGACTATCGTACACTGGTTCCAGACAATCTTCATGACGATCACATTTTCCGAGGGCAGTGGCATTTTGCAATGAGATAGTGCGCCATGTCAAAATGCCAGGTGTGTGGTTCGATAAACACAGTGGCGAATTCCAATTGATGTACTAGCTCCAGCATCTCCGAGGTGGCGATGAAGTGGGAATTTTCTCATATAACCATTTCAAGAGAGTACCCTCAATAGCAGGAATCCGGTAAAACATCAGATCTCCGACACTGCTATGGCCGCAAAAAGATCCTGCAATAATGGGACCAATGACGGGCCCTGATAGGTGACACGTCCGTTAGCATCCCGTCTGATCACCAGCATCCATTCATATCCATTGTGCACTCCAACGGACTTGGGCAATTCCAAAAGGACAATGCGACACCCCACATGTTCAGAAATGCTACAGGGTGGCTCGAGGAACACTCTTCTGAGCGCAAACACCTCCGCTGGCCACCAAACTCCCCAGACATGAACACTGTTGATCATATCTGGGATGCCTTGCAACGTGCTGTTCAGGAGAGATCGCCACACCATCGTACTCTTACGGATTTATGGACAGCCCTTCAGGATTGATGGTGTCAGTTCCCTCTAGCACTATTTCAGACATCAGCCGAGTCCATGAGACGTCGTGTGGTGGCACTTCTGCATGCTCTCACGGGCCCTACACAATATTATGCACATGTACCAGTTTCCTTGTCTCTTCAGCGTATGTACGTAAGAGTTCCCTGTAAACCACTGTACGATGCACAGTGTAGGGTACGTTGTACCACTGCCAGTCATTTCTTCTCCTACTGGCAAATAGGGCGACGGTAAAACGACTATCTTTTTGCCTCTTTAGTAGCCCTAATTTCTCATATTTTGTGTCCGTCATCCTTAAGCGAACTGTACGTTGGAGGCAGTAGAACCGCTCTGCACCCAGCTTCAAATGTCGGTTCTCTATATTTCCATAATAGAGCCTTGCAAAAAGAGCTTCGTCTTCCCTTGTGATATTCCTATTTGAGTTCACAAAGCTTCTCCATAACACTTGCATGCTGACGGAACCTTCTGGTAACAAATCTAGCAGCACGCCTGTGAATTCTTTCTATGTCTTCCATTAATCCTACTTGGTGGTGATCCCAAACACTCGAACAGTAGTCAAGAATGGGTCGCACTAACGTTCTACACACCGTGTCCTTTATGGATGAGCTTCACTTTCCCAAAATTCTCCATCTATTTCATCGCACAGATATTTAATCGATTGCGTCAAGCTGCATCCTAATAATGCTATATTCGAAGTTACCTGATTGTTTTTCCTCATCATCTTACATTTTCTACTTTTAGAGTGATCTACAATTCATCACGTGGACTAGACATTTTGTCTGAGTCATTTTACACATTCCTATTGTCACTAAACGACGACACCTTTACACCACGGCGTCATCAGAAAACAGCCGTAAATTGCTGTTCACCCCTGATCTTGCTCTTTCCAGTGTTGTTTTTTGCTGGATGGAAAGGAAAGTGGTGCACTCAGCTTGGGCCATTTGAATAGGAATTAGCGCATCAAAGTCTGGAAAGCTAACAACTTATGGGAGGGCATTGTGTTTATCCTATATTTCTGCACATCGCATACAGATGACGCTGTGCGCCAGGTCATGGCATAGCGGCTGGTCAACATTGCACGAACGCATTAGACACCAAACTGATGCAGTTAAAATGTACAGAGAAAATCTATGTCGATTATAAAGCACCCTTCCGAATTTTTCTGCCTGTATGTGAAGACTAACCTCTGGCTCTCTAGTATGGATTTTGATACAGTTTCCAGTAATAGATACTCTCGTTCACAAGGAGGATTGTGAATACAGTTTACAAATATTTTGTGCAAATTGGCTGGACAATGATGAAGTTTGTCGATTAAGGTGTGTGCTCTGAGAAGTTATACTAGCATTTGAATTTACTGTTCAGTTTCGTAATGCCGTCTTCTCACGGAACGTGAAACCCCCCAGACGTGGTGACCTCCCTGCGTCCAGCAGCCAGTTCCTCATCGCGACTTGCGACTCCGGCGCCAGCGCCGTCCAGCGGCATCTCCCGGCTGCATCTGGCGCGTAACTCACACAGACTCGTTGCGAAAATGGATGCGCATAAAATAGCGGTATTAATGGTCGAAGAGTAGTCGACAAAATCTCGAAGGTTCTCTGGCTTAAACAGCGAACAGCCGATAGAGGAACACTACATATTATAATGCTGTACAACGACGTGAGGTACGACTAGTTGGCCTACTCGTTAACTCAGCTGGATGTTTTAAATTGTTGTTGTTGTTGTTGTGGTCTTCAGTCCTGAGACTGGTTTGATGCAGCTCTCCATGCTACTCTATCCTGTGCAAGCTTTTTCATCTCCCAGTACCTACTGCAACCTACATCCTTCTGAATCTGCTTAGTGTATTCATCTCTTGGTCTCCCTCTACGATTTTTACCCTCCACGCTGCCCTCCAATACTAAATTGGTGATCCCTTGATGCCTCAGAACATGTCCTACCAACCGATCCCTTCTTCTGGTCAAGTTGTGCCACAAACTTCTCTTCTCCCCAATCCTATTCAATACTTCCTCATTAGTTATGTGATCTACCCATCTAATCTTCAGCATTCTTCTGTAGCACCACATTTCGAAAGCTTCTATTCTCTTCTTGTCCAAACTATTTATCGTCCATGTTTCACTTCCATACATGGCTACACTCCATACGAATACTTTCAGAAATGACTTCCTGACACTTAGATCAATACAGGATGTTAACAAATTTCTCTTCTTCAGAAACGCTTTCCTTGCCATTGCCAGCCTACATTTTATATCCTCTCTACTTCGACCATCATCAGTTATTTTGCTCCCCAAATAGCAAAACTCCTTTACTACTTTAAGTGCCTCATTTCCTAATCTAATTCCCTCAGCATCACCCGAATTAATTAGACTACATTCCATTATCCTTGTTTTGCTTTTGTTGATGTTCATCTTATATCCTCCTTTCAAGACACTGTCCATTCCATTCAACTGCTCTTCCAAGTCCTTTGCTGTCTCTGACAGAATTACAATGTCATCGGCGAACCTCAAAGTTTTTATTTCTTCTCCATGAATTTTAATACCTACTCCGAATTTTTCTTTTGTTTCCTTTACTGCTTGCTCAATATACAGATTGAACAACATCGGGGAGAGGCTACAACCCTGTCTTACTCCCTTCCCAACCACTGCTTCCCTTTCATGTCCCTCGACTCTTATAACTGCCATCTGGTTTCTGTACAAATTGTAAATAGCCTTTCGCTCCCTGTATTTTACCCCTGCCACCTTTAGAATTTGAAAGAGAGTATTCCAGTCAACATTGTCAAAAGCTTTCTCTAAGTCTACAAATGCTAGAAACGTAGGTTTGCCTTTCCTTAATCTTTCTTCTAAGATAAGTCGTAAGGTCAGTATTGCCTCACGTGTTCCAGTGTTTCTACGGAATCCAAACTGATCTTCCCCGAGGTTGGCTTCTACTAGTTTTTCCATTCGTCTGTAAAGAATTCGTGTTAGTATTTTGCAGCTGTGACTTATTAACCTGATAGTTCGGTAATTTTCACATCTGTCAACACCTGCTTTCTTTGGGATTGGAATTATTATATTCTTCTTGAAGTCTGAGGGTATTTCGCCTGTTTCATACATCTTGCTCACCAGATGGTAGAGTTTTGTCAGGACTGGCTCTCCCACGGCCGTCAGTAGTTCCAATGGAATATTGTCTACTCCGGGAGCCTTGTTTCGACTCAGATCTTTCAGTGCTCTGTCAAACTCTTCACGCAGTATCATATCTCCCAGTTCATCTTCATCTACATCCTCTTCCATTTCCATAATATTGTCCTCAAGTACATCGCCCTTGTATAGACCCTCTATATACTCCTTCCACCTTTCTGCTTTCCCTTCTTTGCTTAGAACTGGGTTTCCATCTGAGCTCTTGATATTCATACAAGTCGTTCTCTAATCTCCAAAGGTCTCTTTAATTTTCCTGTAGGCGGTATCTATCTTACCCCTAGTGAGATAGGCCTCTACATCCTTACATTTGTCCTCTAGCCATCCCTGCTTAGCCATTTTGCACTTCCTGTCGATCTCATTTTTGAGACGTTTGTATTCCTTTTTGCCTGTTTCACTTACTGCATTTTTATATTTTCTCCTTTCATCAATTACATTCAATATTTCTTCTGTTACCCAAGGATTTCTACTAGCCCTCGTCTTTTTACCTACTTGATCCTCTGCTGCCTTCACTACTTCATCCCTCAAAGCTACCCATTCTTCTTCTACTGTATTTATTTCCCCCATTCCTGTCAATTGCTCCCTTATGCTCTCCCTGAATCTCTGTACAACCTCTGGTTCTTTTAGTTTATCCAGGTCCCATCTCCTTAAATTCCCACCTTTTTGCAGTTTCTTCAGTTTTAATCTACAGGTCATAACCAATAGATTGTGGTCAGAGTCCACATCTGCCCCTGGAAATGTCTTACAATTTAAAACCTGGTTCCTAAATCTCTGTCTTACCATTATATAATCTATCTGATACCTTTTAGTATCTCCAGGGTTCTTCCATGTATACAACCTTCTTTCATGATTCTTAAACCAAGTGTTAGTTATGATTATGTTGTGCTCTGTGCAAAATTCGACCAGGCGGCTTCCTCTTTCATTTCTGTCCCCCAATCCATATTCACCTACTATGTTTCCTTCTCTCCCTTTTCCTACACTCGAATTCCAGTCACCCATGACTATTAAATTTTCGTCTCCCTTCACAATCTGAATAATTTCTTTTATTTCATCATACATTTCTTCAATTTCTTCGTCATCTGCAGAGCTAGTTGGCATATAAACTTCTACTACTGTAGTAGGCGTGGGCTTCGTATCTATCTTGGCCACAATAATGCGTTCACTATGCTGTTTGTAGTAGCTTACCCGCATTCCTATTTTCCTATTCATTATTAAACCTACTCCTGCATTACCCCTATTTGATTTTGTGTTTATAACCCTGTAGTCACCTGACCTGAAGTCTTGTTCCTCCTGCCACCGAACTTCACTAATTCCCACTATATCTAACTTCAACCTATCCATTTCCCTTTTTAAATTTTCTAACCTACCTGCCCGATTAAGGGATCTGACATTCCACGCTCCGATCCGTAGAACGCCAGTTTTCTTTCTCCTGATAACGACATCCTCTTGAGTAGTCCCCGCCCGGAGATCCGAATGGGGGACTATTTTACCTCCGGAATATTTTACCCAAGAGGACGCCATCATCATGTAATCATACAGTAAAGCTGCATGCCCTCGGGAAAAATTACGGCTGTAGTTTCCCCTTGCTTTCAGCCGTTCGCAGTACCAGCACAGCAAGGCCGTTTTGGTTATTGTTACAAGGCCAGATCAGTCAATCATCCAGACTGTTGCCCTTGCAGCTACTGAAAAGGCTGCTGCCCCTCTTCAGGAACCACACGTTTGTCTGGCCTCTCAACAGATACCCCTCCGTTGTGGTTGCACCTACGGTACGGCTATCTGTATCGCTGAGGCACGCAAGCCTCCCCACCAACGGCAAGGTCCATGGTTCATGGGGGGGAGGTGTTTTAAATTGAGTACAGGTAAAGTATAGAGTCTAAAGTCGGTTTGCACAGCCACAGTATTCATATTCTCGATGTTGCACTGAGTACCAACACTCTGAAGTAAGGTATTTCATCACATAGATTTCAAGAACGATATTTTTTATATGAATGCGTTGTAGTAATCCTTTCGGACATGTTAGAAGGAACAGACACGAAGCATTCATATAATTGATTCGCCTAGATGGGCAATGGATCCATCCTGTTCAGTGCGGTTGTACAAGTTCGTACAATCCGCGCAGATGCGATAACACTGTGTCCCAGATGGCGTAGTGGTTAACGCACGAGCCTAGGAAGCGGGAGTTCCTGGTTTAGCATTCCACACGTTTTCCCTCGTCGTCGCTGATTTTGCGTAGTCTCCCGATGCAGCTGACATCAGTAACCACTTCCCTTTCCTGTCCTCTCCCCCCTCCCCCACCCCCATCTAACGATATTTATTTCGTAACTTCACTTGAGTGGAAGAGGAAGGAGATTTTTTCGGACTTGCTCACCATCGTCTAAAAAGATGTTTCGTAAATTGAAGAACAAACCGTCTTCAGTCACAAGTTGCGTTTATTTACTGCACTATGCATTTCGAGTCCTGGAGGCTCAACTTCTGGTGCTTTTTAGTGATTTATATCAAGTTTTTTACTTGTTTGCCTGTTGATATCACATTTTTGTGTTACAACATGGTATAATGTAGATATAAGTTTAACAGCGTTGATAATATGAAACTAGCTTACAGTTTAACATTGTACGATGTCTGCTTCTGTTGTGCAGCTGGTATACAGGATACACATCTTTAAATTTGCAGTACATACTGCAGTACATACCAGCTGCACAACTGAAGCAGACATCGTACAATGTTAAAATGTAAGTTAGTTTCATATTATTAACGCTGTTTAACTTATATCTACATTATACCATGTCGTAACAGAAAAATGTAATATCAACAAGCAAACAACTAGAAAATCTAACATAAATCACTAAAAAGCACCTGAAAATGAGCCTCCAGGGCTCGAAATGCGTAGTGCAATAAATAAACTCAACTTGTAACTGAAGGCGGTTTGTTCTTCAATTTACGAAAGTAAAACAGTCGCGGACGAAACACTGAAAAACAATGGATAAAATTAAAAAAAAAAGATTTTTACCTGCAAGGTACGAATACAAACATGAGACAGTCCATAAAACCAAGAGATAGACATATCTTTTACACAAAGTTTCACAATAGCAAGAACTTCAAGTGTGCTACTTGTATTTTCTTTCTGACATAGACAGCAAGTCACGTTGAGATTTCTGACCACTGGAGAAACATCCCAGTCATTGGTCATTAGCCGGCCAGTGTGGCAGAGCGGTTCTAGGTGCTTCAGTCTGGAACCGCGCGACCGCTACGGTGGCAGGTTCGAATCCTGCCTCGGGCACGGATGTTTGTAATGTCGTTAGGTTAGTTAGGTTTAAGTAGTTCTAAGTTCTCAGGGACTGATGACCTCAGATGTTCAAAATGGCTCTGAGCACTATGGGACTTAACTTCTGAGGCCATCAATCCCCTAGAACTTAGAACTACTTATACATAAGGACATCACACACATCCATGCCTGAGGCAGTATTCGAACGTGCGACTGTAGCGGTCACGCGGTTCCAGACTGAAGCCTCTAGAACCGCTCAGCCACCAGCGGCCGGCCAGATATTAAGTCCCATAGTGCTCAGAGCCATTTGAATCATTGGTCATTACAACAAGAATTGCAGCAAATACATTATTTGTAATAAGAATAATTGGCCACTCTCTGCGGAGGTTAGAGTCCTCCCTCAGGCATGGGTGTGTGTCTTGTTCTTAGCACAAGTTAGTTTAACTTAGTTTAAGTAATATGTATGTCTAGGGACCGATGACATATGCACTTTGGTTCCTTAGGAATTCACACACATTTCAACATTTTAATACTAAATAACATCGACTACTCCAGATACCATTTCTATTAACTTTATAAGAGAGACTCAGAATCGTTTTGAAAAGAATAGGCGAAAACAAAAAGTAATTGGAAGAAGGTGGAAGCAAACCTGCAACCTTACTCTCACGACCTTATCAAGTATGCTACACCTTCAACGTAGCAACAAGCCCTCCGAATATAATACACATTATCTAAAGAGTGTCTTTACAAATGTCATTTGACGTTTAATTACGACAAACTACACCAAAACGACGCACGTTTGGTATATCATCGTTGTGCCGTAGTGTTTCAATGGTATACATTCATAGCACATAAGTTATAACACTAAAATGTCGTAATACAGAAAGCCTTTAAACTACGTATGTGTAGTTGCTGTGATTTTATTATAACAAACTGTACGTAAAACGATTCGTTGCAGAGATATCGTTATTTTCTAAAGTTTTGAAACAGGTTATACTCATGCCGCATACCCTGTGATAAAGGAAACCCACCAAATACTAATTCTACCCAATATCTGCCTCGTAACTTCTGCTTGTGAAGTAAAACTGATATCGCATCTCACTGGCCACATTTCTCTACACGAGGCAAAACCCTGACATGCGAGATTCTTCTTCATTTCACGCTCTGCACTGTAGCAGAATTTGGAGTTCCACGCTGTGACCTCACCAGCCGCATGCACCACTTGCGTTTCTAGGTCCCGTGGGAGGACGGCTTAACGTTGTCTGCACTTTAACCACGACGGTATGCTGTGGTTAGTAAACAGAATTGCCGATAGGCCAGACAAGTAGCCTGACCTCAGATACCTAATGTTACTGACGCCAACACAGATCCCTACACCAGCAAACAAAGAGGAACTTGTGTTTCAGGTCGACTGGTCGTACCTGACAGAAGCAGACGGGCGATCCTGCCTGGCGCTCGCAGACAGCAGGTGTGCGTGGCCCCGCGGCAAGGCGCTGGGCGGCTCCAGCTCCACCAACGCAATGGTCTACATCAGGGGCAGCCCGCAGGACTACGACGGCTGGGCGGTGCTCGGCAACCGCGGCTGGGCCTACCGAGAGGTGCTGCCCTTCTTCCAGAAGCTGGAGGCCTTTGACGAGGAGGAGCTGGACACGAGGCCGGACGCCGACGCCGTACACGGCCGCCACGGCCCCATCCGCGTAACCAGACCGCCACGTCTGGACCCGGCGTTCGATATTCTGGACGCCGCAGCCAGAGAACTGGGCTTCAGAATTATTCGAGATTTCAGCGCCGAGCCCAACGTGGGGTTCGGTCAGGTACACTGCAGTATCTGGAACGGCTCCAGGTGGAATGCCGCTCTGGGATACCTAGGACCAGCTAAAGTGAGGCCAAACCTACACGTCGTGAAATTCGCTCACGTAACGAAAGTGCTGATCGAGCCCGAGAATCTACACGCTTACGGTGTACAGTTTTTGAAACGAGGAAAATTGCAGGAAGTTAGGGCCAGGAAGGAAGTAATTGTATCTGCAGGAGTTGTCAACACACCTCACATACTGATGCACTCCGGCATCGGACCGAGGTCACATTTGGAGGATTTCGGAATACGAGTTTTAAAGGATCTCAGAGTAGGTTACAATCTACAGGATCATCTCTTGTATGTCGGCCTGTATTACACGAGGAAGGCGTCGAGGAAGAAAAGGCCCGAACAGGACACGTTCGAATACTTGCTGAAAAGGACAGGTGCTCTGTCGAACACGGGGATCACTTCTTATATCGGTTTCGTGCAGACTGGCGGAGCACCACACCGAGCCTCGTATCCCGATATACAGATGATGTACTTGTCTGTAGACAGTTCCACTGGCGGCCTAGTGGGGAATTTCTTCAACTTCGGCGGCGAAATGCTCCGCGGTCTGGAGAACGTGACGGCCAGCGAGGACGCGATACTGGTGGGCACGTCGCTCTTGGCCCCCAGGAGCCGCGGGCGTATCCGGCTGAGGAGCGCTGACCCGACGGAGGCGCCGGCGGTCGAGAGCGGCTACCTGTCGGACGCGCGCGACCTGGACACCCTGGTGGCCGGCGTGGCGGAGGCGCGCCGGCTGGGCTGGACGGCGGCGATGCGCGCCGCGGGCTACCGGCCGGCCGAGCTGCGGCTGCGGGCGTGCGCCGCCCACCGGCCGCTCAGCCCTGCCTACTGGCGCTGCGCGGCGCCGCGCCTCGCCGCCTCCGCCAGCCACCCCGCGGGCTCCGCCAGGATGGGGCCTCCCGGAGACGCCGGCGCCGTCGTCGACCCCCGGCTGCGCGTCCGCGGCGTGCGCGGGCTGCGCGTGGCCGACGCCTCCGTCATGCCGCTCGTCGTCCGCGCCAACACCAACGTCGCGTCCATCATGATCGGCGAGAAGTGCGCCCACATGGTGGCCGAGGACTGGAACCACTGAAGCATTACGTGGGTTGAGAATGGAAGTCACGCCAGCTAGGTGGCATCGTAACTGCTTTACTCTGTGGCTACACTGTGTCGATTTGAGGTTACTAATCACCACAACCAAAGTGGCGTTTGGGCACTCACGAACGCGCGATCTCGACAGTCGACGGTCTCCTTCTCTGCCGTAAGGCTTCATTTGGGCCCAGCACACAAGGGCGCACCACTCTCTCAGCTGTCATCAGCTTTAAAGACTGCAGCTCCTCCGTCTCGCTCCCCAGCTGGTACCGATGCGATACTCCCACTCCCACCAAGTGAAAAACCCATTCACTGGCGGTAGTTGGATCCATGGCATGCCACTCATCTCTTTCGCATTAGCTGTTGCGAGGCACAGAATCCGATCTGCAGTGGTCAGAAGCTGTGACTTCAAGTCTGTCTTTCTGCAAATCGTAAGGTTTGTCGTTAGAAGTTTCTGGAGATAATCATCTTCTTCTCCTTCTTCACTTCATATAATTGCAGATTTCTGTTATGGTGCTCCATGTCTTGTACAGTCTTCCAAAGTTTCTTCTCCAGTGCAAATGTAATGGACAGCCTTTCCCAGGAGTCATTCTCCACCCGTGCAGTTTCACCTAGTTTCCTTATTTTTCCCTTAGATTGTTTATTCCTAAACCTTTCCTTACATAGTTAATACAGTCAATTAATTTACGATCGTCCTTTGTAGATTGCTCCACTCTTTTCAAAAACCTCATTTCTCGAACCTGTTTTCTACTTTCTTGGCCTGTTGCTGTTGCTCAAGTTTCACTTCCGTTATTAAGGGTTGGTACTGCTATAGTATCATAAAACAACAGCTGGGTTTCTTCCCTGGCTTTATTCTGTAAACTTTTAACGATCGTTCCACATATAAAAATATAATTATTTTTCATCCACGTCATGCTAATATTGGTAAGTGCTGTCACATCCTAGACATTTAAAGCGTTTAACTTTCTGCAAGATTCTCTTACTCAGAAGTGTTATACGCGCTACTAGTTGCATGCCCTGAAATAGCATCACTTTCGTTTTATCTACAGACTATGTTGTGTTGTAATCTGAGGCTACCAGATTAACTTACAGTTCCCCATCTCAATGTCATCTTCATCTTCTGCAATCGGAGCTAGGTCATCTGCATATAAAATTACGTTTACTCTACTGTCACAATTTAAACATACTTCTCATTTAATCAACTTTTTCCATTTACTGATCGCTTCTTCCACGTACATACTGAACAGTGGTGGACACACGCTTCATCCTCATTGTATCTGTTTGCGTTTCTTGTCTACATCATTTTATTTCACATATCTACAAGAAATTCAGTCTTTGTGTATATGCTATTAATATCATTCATGAGGTGAGATGCACAACCTCAGTCAGCCAGCATAATCCATAGCATTTCTCTGTTCGTGTTATCAAATGCCTTTTCAAAGTCTATAGAAGTAATTTCAGTTTCCGTATTGAATTCCCGTCATTCTTCTATAGATTGTTGGAATGTAAAGACATTGTCAATAGGTGATCGTCCCTTTCTGAAACCTGACTGGTTTTCAGATATAAGTTTTTCCGTGAATTCAGGATTTTGGCGTTCAATTCATGTGCTGAATCTGGGCTTATTATTTATTTTTATCACCCTTTTTAAAAATAGATCTGACTTTCCCTTTTAACCAGTCTTTTGTACCTTGTTGTTTCCTCCAACTTTGATTAAAGATATGAAGAGCCATTTGATGTAGCTATAATCCACCGTATTCTGATAGTTCCATCTGGACTAGTGCTTCTCCTATTCCTTATAGCTGTTAGAACTTCTTTCAATTCTGTAACATCGGTATCAGCCGGGCCGCTGTGTTACTTAGTTCATGTACTGTCCGAATTACAGTATCATCACATCATATTCTTCTATCATGTGCTGACAATTATTTATACTCCTACACAATTAACACGTTTTCTGGAGGTAATACGATTTCATTTTGTGATCAGTACAGACTTTGTGCCACGGCTAGACTATCGTTTTCTTCCGACGTTATTAGCCACTAACTGATAACCATCGAACAAGATTGTGTCATTACTAGTTTCGCAGTCCCAGTATTCACACACTGCGTCAAGTGAGGTTTTAAGGTGATTTTCCCTCAACTGTAAGGCTATTTCTGGGGTAATATGCACTCCACCAGACAAAGACTAAATTATAATCGATTCCGATAAAAAAAGTAAATTGGAAGTGCACAACAAAATAAATTACAAAGTATCAGAACAGGATTCAATCTTTCTCTTCTGTATAGCTGAAAAGGGGCACACCGCAACCCCTAAAATTTCTGCTCACGCCCTTCTAGAATAAGGCCTATTGGAAAAAGTACAGGCAGGTAAGCATATTTTCTACTTCTATTTGTTATGTATACATGTTTTTCGTCATAGAATAAAAACCGTAAAGTCAATTTGTAAGAAACGGCGTAAAAGGAAATGATTCAGAAAACACACACTTACGAGGAAACACTGGAAGTGCCATAACCAGATTCCCCAGAAACTTCGCTCAGTGGAAGAGGAGTCAAAATAAGCTTACCCGTAGATACTCGATCGTTTCTGAGAAAACGACGGTCAAAATTTTCGACGTAATTTAGATGATGTTAAGCACGTGACAATTTCAGCCAAAATGGTGACACAATGGCTGCCCTCACTACTTATCACTTTCGAGCCCAGCGATGGGAACACGATTGTTGTTATTGCTTATTCTATTTCAGTTTCTCATTTATGTATCGATTTCCGTGGAAGGTAATTACATGAATGTTTCTTATCAAGTTATGGAACTCATGGATGTTATATTAAATTTAAAATTACATATCGGTTTTTCAGTAAGTGTCATAGATTTGTTATACAATATGCATATCGATGGTAGAATCTGTCCGTGAAAACCTCGTTATTCCAGTAACCAGCAACTCATTACCACAGAGAGATTTAAAAATGCACGCATTTCTCTGTCAACTATGCTTCTACTATATAGTTACACATGTAGCAACTTTACATATATCACTTTACATGTATCACTTTACATCATTAATAAGAATCTGTTTTTACTCCTTCTGAAAAATTTAGCAGAATGGAGCTACGAGGTTTCCATTTGCTACCATGTGTGTATGGTGTTCTCAGTGGTTAAAACCTTTTTAAATTCTCGCAGTTGTATATTTAATGCTTATATTAATTATTATCTTAATTCTTATACTTTATACCTATGTTTATTTTTCTGGAAGATTTGGTGCATACCCTTGGATGACACCGATCACAGAAACATTTGAAACACAAATTTCAAACACTACGAGCATCGTGCGAAGACAGTGCCACAGTGACATTTTGTAGTATCCTAGTCGGTTCTGTAGTGTCTTGTACCGCAAGGAATCAAGGATGCTATTATGGGTGGCTGGTATCCTCTTTTTGCAACACAAATGCACACTTGGATTAATACGGTTCTTTATTTACATGGACATTTACTTAACTGTAATAGAGTTCATGTGTCATGGTACAAGCTCATCAGTAATGGTCCTCTTGCAGACAACATCAGTAATCTTGATATTATAAACTTTAGTCTCATTGCTAGTCTGCTACAGGTGTTAATCGCTAAGTACTGCCGTAGCCTCTGACCCGCTCTGTGAATAACTGACAGACGCCAACTGGATGAGTGAGTCAGTGAGGCCTTCTGGTGAGCGCCAGCAGCCTAAATACACGCTGTCGGTAGGGCGTTGGCGGCTTATTGCTTGTTGGTGTGTCTTGGCCTCCCTCATGATAGCCACACTTGAACCAGCGCCTATTATCGATCTCCAGTCTCTACTGACTGGTCTGCTGGCGTCAGCTTACGCCAGCACACATTTCTTTGTAGGAAAGATAGCTCATTAACAATGCTGAAGATTTCACACATTGATGATAACTTTGCAGCAGAGCACCCGCAATGGATCACTTTCCGGAAACTGGTTATTGTAGTTGACACTACAGGGATTTCGCGAAAACAATTTCGAATAATTTTCTCAACCATTTATTGTTTTTTCTCTTTCAATTCATTCCCCATACATACAATTAGCAGACAAATAAAGACAATGTTATTTAAATATACACTGGAAAACATTTGTTTAGTAATTTTCTACAGACATGGGTAGCTATATGAAAAAAAAAATCAATTTTCGAAGGAGGGTTGAAAAGCGTGAAGTCGTGACGTTAGCCACTGTGTTACCGCTTCAGTTAACTCAGTTACTCGCTAAAAGGCTCATAAAGAGACTCCAAAACTTTGGCTGTCGGTTTCTCAGAACTGGATAAGCCGAGACACGTGTTCGCTTGTTTTGACTCCTCTTCCACCGAGTGAAGTTACTGGGAAGTAATGTTATGTCTCCACGTTGGCATATCCTTCATAGCATCAGAAATTCAGCAGCCTGCTATTTATGACGGTGGATGTTCTCCAGCGGCCCTGCAGGGCATCCAAGCCACACCACGCAGAGAAACAGTTGCCACTACCGTGTCGTGGCGTAGCGCTGGCGGCACCGCACCACATTCGCATCTCTAGCTCAATGGCTCTAACGTCAGATGGCGTAGGTGGCGACCGCCACGACACCACTGGGAGGTCACTAAATGCAGTGAAGCCAGACGCTTCCTGATAGCTCACTGCATTCAGCGGGATCGAACAGACGGTCCCGCTGTAGATAACTTACGTTTGGCGCCTTTCGATGCATTAGGCATTTCATACACATCCTAACGATCGAAAGAAATATGTATGTATAATATTCGTGGAAATAGGTGTTTTTTATGCAGATCTCTTAATAGAGGCTCCTCACTTTTTCCAGGGAAATACGATCCTTCCATTCGGCTCCCCTAGTATAAATTCCACACATCTGACACACTCCATATCGCTTTTGCACTCACCACTAGTACTAGTACCGACGTTGTCACGTCTTACCTACAAACGTGTACTTTGTGTTGTGGAAACTGTTTTATATTTATCCATATCCAGACAGAGCTATGATTCAGTACTCCACCCTTGCATGTAATCAGGTATTACCTCGTAACCCCCGAACACCCCCTCCTCGCTCCACCCACCATCGTCAACATCAGCGCATAACTAAAGTTTGTAGGGAAAAGGAATGTTCTTAGAACACTTTGTTTTGAAAATGACGACAGATAAGTGACATTTGGTGTTTGTAGCTGGTTTATTGCACGACTGACCACTGAGTCGATGAGACACTCTATACCGCGTATTTTTAACAACCTATTGTTAACAACCTTTTTTTATCGAATCATGACGAAATTCTCAGTGAATGACAATTCCTACTTAAGTCTCATTCTGAGAGAAGAAAGCTAACTGTTCACACTTGGGGTACTCACAAAATATGCTTCGTTTGTACCACTTTCTTCTCATGTGACCGTTGCTGCACCCTAATTTAAAATCAACTAAGTTGAAATATGTGCAGTATATTTAACCTCTTCTGGCTCAGTTAATTGCTGGACGCCTTCATTCTGAAATGGCAGAAACTGAAAGACTTCAGATAGCCTATGTTTTGGGTCTGATCATGGCAGCTAATCACATTAATAATAATAATGAAAAATATCAATGTGTAGGCCACACAGCAGCGGTTCCCGACCTGAGGATACTTACCCCTGAGTGGGAGAATGAAATTTTCTAAAGGGTAGTAAATTGTGTTTCAGTCATAAAGCAAAATAATTTCTAAAACGTTGTGGATACTCCAACACTACGTCATGGAAAGTTTTGAAATTTAAGTTTGTGATAAGTTCCCATGGGACCAAACTACTAAGGTCAACGGTCCCTAGGCTTACACACTAATTTAATATAACTTAAACTAACTTACACTATGGACGACACACACACACACACACACACACACACACACACACACACACACACACACACCCTTGCCCGAGGGATGCCTCAAACCTCCTACACGTGAAGCTGCACAAATCATGGCAAGACGCCTCATACAGGACGGCAGTATTCGGACAAGGGCAAAGCTACCCCAAAGTACCATTATCCAAGACAGCCACGATGACGTCAGCACAAGTCGTCATCCAAGGTGGCGGCCGTGACTTCATCCAAGATGACAGCTTTTGGCAGGAAGTTTGAATTTTGCTGGGAACATAGGTCAATTGGACTACCTCCACTAACCTAACCCCCACCCCTCCACACTCCTTAACAGAAAAATGGCGAGAAACTCAAATTCCAACAGGATAATACATCACACCACGGTTACCTCTCCTAACCTAAGAAAATCACAGGAATATAGGTCACTTTGGCTACCTGCACTAACCTAAGTCATCTGACCACCACCTCATCCTATGAACTGGCAGGAAGTTTGAATTTTAACAAGATAATGCAACACACAACGGTTATCTATACTAACCTAAGAAAAACGCGGGAAAATAGGTCACTTGGGATACCTCGACTAACCTACGTCATCTGACCATCACCTCTTCCTAGTAACTGGCGTCAATTTTGAATTTTGATGGTAAAGTAAGAATAATTTGGCTATCGCTACTAACCTAAGAAATTGGTAGGAACGAAAGGTCACCTCACTAAACATAAGTAACCCAAACGCCACTTCTTCCAAGAGATTGGTGGGAAAAGGAACAAGCCTGCGCTGGGCTGCTGGAGAGAGGAAGGAATGTACTTTCTTTAGTTTGGAACAATTTATTTAGGGACGGATTTGGAGAAATAGTATCTTTAGTATACTGATACAAAACACACGCTCCGACGTGCTTGTCACGCCACACAGCCTACAGACCTGCAAAAACACTCAAATATTCTGCAAACAAGTTTGATAATAGTCAACTTTCGAAATCATGCACCAGTCTTTATTTAACCAATTTGAGGCATTATAGTGTGTTCGCCACCAGGCCCAGAGCCCAACTAACCTAGTACACAGTACCATGACCAGAGGGCACTCATTCGTTCCGTGACGTAATCCAAGGAGGCAGACAATGGCGTCAGCTATTGACGCATGTACCGTTATCAAAGATGGCGGATTTTGGCCGTAAACAGTGCGTTCACCACGAGGTCTGGACCTAGTACACTGTACTACCACCAGAGAGAGCTGTCGTCCATTTCGTGATGTAAGCCAAGATGGTGGGGGGAAATGGCAGGAAACAGTGTGGTTTACATGGAGTTCGGAGTCCAACTAACTTAGTACACAGTACTGCCACCAGAGGGTGCTGTCATCCATTCCATGACGTAACCCAAGATGATGGTCTGGGGTGGGGTAAATGGCAGGAAAACGACTCTGGCTGTGCTGGACATAAGTTTTTGTTTTGCAGGCAGTGTCTCCACCATGAGATCTAGAGTTCAACCGACCTAGTACACAGTACTGCCACCAGAAAGTGCTGTCATCCTCCCTGTAACGTAATCCAAGATGGTGGTCTGGAGGGGGAAAATGGTGCGAAAATGACTCTGTCTGCACTGGGCTGCTGAAGAGAGAAAGGAAGGAGTGTACTTTATTTATTTCAGAACAATTTACTTAGAGGTATCCACGTTGAAAGCTATACTGGCTTTATAAATTGAGGTACGAAATTACTTCTGAATGAGGTATTTTTTTTTTTTTTTAGCCGGCCACTGTAGCCAAGCGCTTCTAGGCACTTGAGTCTGGAACTGCGCTGCTACTACAATCGTAGGTTCGAATCCTGCCTCGGGCATGGATGTGTATGCTGTCCTTAGGTTAGTTAGGTTTAAGTACTTCTAAGTCTACGAGACTGACGACCTCAGATGTTAAGTCCCATAGTGCTCAGAGACAAATTGAGGTAGTTTTTCTGTCCAGACAAATACTGAGACAGTGATCGCTGGAGTGTATATTATCAGACCAGCACTCCAGTTACACGTAGCCCATGATGCAGTCTCGTGATAAAATCGCTGAATTTTGAAAGTGATTCGGCGACGGGACGTGGTATGTAAGTGGTATTTGGGACTCCCTCACAACGCCACAACTACTTATTTCTATGGTACTTGTAACGTATTCTGACTCGATACCTTGTAAGAGGTTTTGCGATATATCCACTGAGTTATAGGTGACAACTGATTGAGGAGGAACACAAACAGTAGCAGTAGATGATGTGCTGATTGAGGTGGTAAGAAAATATACACTAGCTCTCCAGTTCTCTAGTGTTACACTATCTGCTGGAAAAGATGTCCATTATTTGGAATCAAGTCTTTCATTCTACCACATACCTGCTTTGGACCACACCCACAGGTGAATCGTATTTCTGGCACTCTCATATCTCGAAACGAGAGACGTTTCTTGAACAAGTCTGCTACAGCAAAATTCCAGTGTGGTTTTAGTCAGCCCCTACGCATCTTGCAAGTGATCCCATTTCTACAGCATACCGAATGCGATCGTTCCAATTTAAGTCATAGCTAAGCAGAAGTCGGAGAAAGACGTAACCACCACCTTCTGCAACATATGTAGAAACAGACCTACCTGAGTTACTGCAAAATGACCGTGTTTTGACTATTTAGTGGAAATGCGCGCAATGTCGTACTACTGTCCGAAGCAGATCTGCATCCAATCACATCTATCAGCCCAACATGCTATCATCGTTATTCTCTACCATTCAACAGAGAAAAATTTCGGACTATAAGAGCTACACTAAATTCATCCGATATACAACTCACCTAGGCACCATTGAGGGCGCGATGATGCATAGCTGCAATGTGGATGCGGTGCAGAGAGAGAGTTGCCGCAATGCTTCCCAAAATAGCATTCCTAGTGGGACACCCCATCTGTCATCGAATTTACCTATCAAACAGTTGCTGCTGTCTATGTGGGACAATCCTATTAAATGTACGCATTTGATCGACTGCAGAGGGCAATTTACAGTTTCATCACCCGTACTGTAGGATGACGACCGTATCCCACAGACTATACTGTAACTCGCAAGAGACGCTCACTGTGACCCTGTATCGGTGTTTGAAACATTTGTTTTCTAACACACTTTGTACACTGCCATACATTTTGTTTTTCTGCCATGACTTCGAAGTATGTGTCAGGTCCTAAACTGACATCAAGGCGCTCTGATCCATGACCTCTCACAGAATATTACGAGCGCTACATTCCATACGACTGATAGATCGGAAACAGAAGCAATGTAGCATTATAGTCCCTTTCAAGTGCGGAACGTTGTAGCCTTAGGAGGCCGTGCATTTACGTTCTCTCTTACCTGTATCTTCCAGCTACCAATCCTAGACTCTAGAACAATACTTTAGAGTTGATAGCTTGGTTGATTTACGTAAAAATGATTCGAACTCCATCAGTATGGAGCTCCATCGAGCATAAAGATCATTCGTGTCTTGTTCTTCTTACCTGTCTGCTATTAGATCAAGACACTTTTATATCTGTTACTGTTGTTGTTGTTGTGGTCTTCAGTACTGAGACTGGTTTGATGCAGGCCTCCATGCTACTCTATCCTGTGCAAGCTTCTTCATCTCCCAGTACCTTCTACAGCTCACATCCTTCTGAATCTGCTTAGTGTATTCATCTCTTGGTCCCCCTCTTCGATTTTTACCCTCCACGCTGCCCTCCAGTACTAAATTGGTGATCCCTCGATGTCTCAGAACATGTCCTACCAACCGATCCCTTCTTCTAGTCAAGTTGTGCCACAAATTTCTCTTCATCCCAATTCTATTCAATACCTCCTCATTAGTTATGTGATCTAACCATCTAATCTTCAGCATTCTTCTGTAGCACCACATTTAGAAAGCTTCAATTCTCTTCTTGTCTAAACTATTTATCGTCCATGTTTCACTTCCATACAAATACTTTCGGAAACGACTTCCTAACATTTAAATCTATACTCAATGTTAACAAATTTTCCTTCTTCAGAAACGCTTTCCTTGCCATTGCCAGTTACATTTTATATCCTCTCTACTTCGACCATCATCAGTTATTTTGCTCCCCAAATAGCAAAACTCCTTTACTACTTTAAGTGTCTCGTTTCCTAATCTAATTCCCTCAGCATCACCCGACTTAATTCGACTACATTCCATCATCCTCCTTTTGCTTTTGTTGATGTTCATCTTATATCCTCCTTTCAAGACACTGTCCATTCCATTCAACTGCTCTTCCAAGTCCTTTGCTGTCTCTGACAGAATTGCAATGTCATCGGCGAACCTCAAAGTTTTTATTTCTTCTCCCTGGATTTTAATACCTACTCCGAAGATTTCTTTTGTTTCCTTCACTGCTTGCTCAATATACAGATTGAATAACATCGGGGATAGGCTACAATCCTGTCTCACTCCTTTCCCGACCACTGCTTCCCTTTCATGTCCCTCGACTCTTATAACTGCCATCTGGTTTCTGTACAAATTGTAAATAGCCTTTCGCTCCCTGTATTTTACCCCTGCCACCTTCAGAATTTGAAAGAGAGTATTCCAATCAACATTGTCAAAAGCTTTCTCTAAGTCTACAAATGCTAGAAACGTAGGTTTGCCTTTCCTTAATCTTTCTTATAAGGTAAGTCGTAGGGTCAGTATTGCCTCACGTGTTGCAATATTTCTACGGAATCCAAACTGATCTTCCCCGAGGTCGGCTTCTATCAGTTTTTCCATTCGTTTGATTCTCCAAGTCAATGAGCGCGACATGCCCACGAGTCGTGTCGCGTTAACAACTAAAAGACAAGTTTTCAAAACAACGCAGAAATGTACTGCAGAGAGTGTTAAGGAGTGCCGAAAGCAGTGGGACCAGAGGCGCAAGCAAGCAGGAGGGTCCTTGGAGCAAATAACGTGATAGCATTAGTGGACGAAGGACGTTAAGCGGTAAAGGAGAGGGTAATGTGACAGAATTGACGAAGGAAGTCCCTTAAACGATGAAGGACATCGCACATGGGTAGTCCTTTGACATGGAGCCCCTGTTAAGGCAGGAAGTGGTCAGAGGGATGAAGAGACAAAGCTGTACGACAGAGCGCCTTTCGTGAAAAGATCATTGTGGGGTGTTACAGTAGAAGTCTGAGTGAGCGAGAAGCAGTCGTGGGCAGACGCAGGCGGAGTTACCGGCTTCCTCACTGGGAGAGGCAGTCACCCAGCTCTGAGTCTGCAGCTGACACACAGGAAGCAAACAGTCACTGCCTCAACACTTGGCCAATGTCGTGGAAGCACCTCTGGTAGGGTAGTTATTTCTGTAAATGATATTCTTAATGGAAGTTACTTGTATGATCTGAGATGGTTATTCTCCTCGGAATCCTCCGATACTCTACATCAACCTAGGAGAATTTCGTCCAGCCCAGAGAATCTCATTGTCACTTCGGACAGCCGACGCAATATCTTTGACAAGACGCGTCAATCGGGAAAAAACTTGCGACGTAGAATTTGAGTGTGACGCACTGTGCACAAGGCTACCATAAGAGGTACAGTCGTCTTCAAAATTCTATATTTTCCATAGTATTACACGTAAGACCGTCCGCACACGGAGCGACCGAAAAGGAACGCACTGCGCAGGTGATCTAAGTCGTTAACTGGTTGCCGACAAGGTGGGCACTCAGTACCGCACGCGGCGAAGCTGTGGAATGACTGGACGAGTCGCCCTGTGGCAGCATCGAGGATAGGGAGTGTCGTTTGTAGCGGCAGAGCGTCTTTCGGTTACACTCGGAATGTCGAGCACGGATTCAGGATCGAACCAGTTGCACACCAATGAGGAAACGTAGAAAATTTCGGATTCATTCGTACATCCACAGAAATACACACTGCACGCTGTTTATACCACCCAAAAAGCTGATACGGAGACTATTCTCAAAAACATGTCTAAACATTGTGAAACAATTTTGAACTACTTGATAAGCAGAGGAAGAAAAACCATTGAATGGTGATTTGGAATAGCTTCAGAGGAATATGAAGTTTTAAACGGCCCAATGCGTTGCAGGGATGCCGCCAGAGCGAATGCTACCCTTTAGTGTTCTCCACAATTAAGGAATGCACTAAAACGAGAAGGGTCACATGCAAGAAAATCATGAAACCGTTATCTTGCAGCTCAAAACATTACAGTCTGTGCTAATTCATCGACAACTGTATTCAGAAATTTGTTACCGGTAGCAAATCACTTTTCGACACCACGTGCGGCAGCGGAACTGCTCCACTTGATTGTCCATTTCATGCAGACCTTAGCTAAATTATGAGAATGAACACAAAATAAATTCTTTTCGATTACTTTTGTGCTGAACTGTGGTTAGTGCTTCTTAAATTATTTGTACGTGAACACCAATGTGTTTGCATACAACGGATATTTCTGGCTATTTGTCGTTTACCCGCCGCTTTCACGATTCTTTTGCACGTAACGCAATTTTACGAAACGAAACAAGCACTCCCAGTAAAAAAAAAAAAAAAAAAAAAAAAGAAAGAAAAAAGAACACTCCCGATATGGTTTACATTCTCTTGTGCATTTGCTTCCATTGACGTATTTTAAGCAATAGTACACTGCGTATCTACGTGTCGTGCGATCTTTTATCACCATTCCACACTACACTGCCTATGCCAAATCCCTCCTACAGTAGCGTGGAAACTCGTAATCCCATAAAACGGCATGTTTTCCATTTCTTGTACAGAGATAATGTTCGTGACCTGAAAACGGCATGTTTTCCATTTCTTGTACGGAGATAATGTCCGTGACCCGTTAGTTCCTCCCATATTAGACGAATATAGAACTGTGCCCAAGTGCACGACGCAACGCGGGCGCCGAGTCATTGGCAACGGGTTGGCACGCGATTTACTGGCGACTCAGGCAGCCTGCAGTTGCGCCCTCTACCGTGCCCTCTTCCGCTACACTGGAAGTCATTCCGACTGGAATGGCAACCAACTCGCTCAGGCAACGTGTTCCGCTTGAGACGCTTCGTATGCGATGGGTTTACGAATATGATTGATTCGTGAACAGAATTGTTACCTCACCGAGTTTGCATTGAGTTCAACAGTTGGCAGTACAAGCGCAGTACCTTGACATGGTGGCGAACCTACAAAGACTTTTTTTTGTGTTGGAATATGCGAGATGCTTATCTGTTAAAACAGCACAACTTGCATTCAGATGGAGTTGTGCAAAATAATCGTCATGATAACAAAGCATTGTGCATTTCTATCGACAGTTTAGGATTCTATCTTTGTAAACAGGAAAGTACCGATCGGCCAAATGTGCCAGAGGCAAACGTGGAGAGGGTGAACCGAAGTTTTGTACGCAGTCCAACAAAGTCAACGGTCAGCGCAAACCACGACATTGGAATACTACAGCGAACTGTGTGAAATGTTTTGCGACGGCGTTTACATTTCATACCGTATCGTGAGCAGCTCCTGTCACAGTTAAACCGGGAAGATCAGGACCTCTGCCTGTAATTTGCCATAACAGTGCAGAAAACACGTGAGGATTGACGATTCTCCTCCAGGCTGCAGTTCGGCGGCAAAGCAACGTTCCATCTACCTGCAATGGTTGACTGCCACAGTGTGAGACAATGTGCGGCGCTGAGAACCATCATGAAACTTGTGGCTCTTGAACGAGATTCGCCGAGGGTTCATGTTTTCTATGCAACATCACAAACGAATTTGTAGGCGCCGTTTATTTTTTCTGTGAGAACACTGTGACGAGTACCCCTTACCTTAATCTGTTGCAATTTTGGTTATCTCCACAACTGACCGTTAATCTTCCACGAAGATGCCCCCTAATGGGAGCACCGATTTTCGTTGCTACCTAAGCGACGAATTTCGTCATCCTTGAACTGGGCAAAGTGGTGAGGACGATGTGCTTTGTTCCCTTGCCTCCCTGCCACCTTCCGCAGTTCGCCTGACCTAACGCCTCGTTTTTCTTTCGGGGTCACGTTATCCACGCTGTTTACGTAACCCATCTGCCCAAAACACTGGAACGCGTCAGTGCTGCTGTCTTGATCGTTGACGGAATGCTGCTGCACAAGGTATCGAACGAACTAACTACAGCTTGGGCGTGAGTCGTATGACCAGCTGGGCTGTCGTAGGACATTTGTAGGGTGAAATATGCAAACTTAGTGAATTCATGCGTCAGTCATATTTGTACACGCAGTACTTTGGAAAATACAGAGTTTCGGAAACGAATGAATCTTTAACAGTAGCCGATTGCTATGCTGAACTGTGAATGTTGCTGAGGCCCTAGATGATATGTGAACAAGTAAAATAAACTAAGGGGTCCTAAATATCAGTATCTTTATATCAGACAGAACCTTCATCAATTACACGACGATCGTTAGGGGGAGTAACATTGGTTATGCAACTGCTCTGCACCAGAAGCGTCGCAAAGCGAAGTTTTGTTGGTTTCCGTTAACCTTGTGTTACCCACAGAGTCTACCGTTGCTCAGTTTCCCTGTCGTACAATATATCCAAGTTTCGTTTTGTGTTATGAATTTATATACGCTTTTGCGTTTCTTCAATCAACGTTTTGAGCATTTGCTTCACCAGTTTACAAGACACATATTTTGACTGTCTGTTGCACTGTGAAGAACTATATCCATTTCCAGATATGCGTCACTGCGTGAAATAAATTTTATACCCGAAAGATGTTATAGTAGATTGCTGCCCACTGCTATGACAGCTACTGTTGGTAATACTTATGGCCTGCTGGGTATCGCAGAAAATCGGAACAACAGGCAACGAAAGCGAAAGATCGCTGTCCAAATATACCATCGGGGATCAACACTGTATTCTAACGACCATAAAATATCCAGGAATAAGCGTCCAGAGCGGTTTCAAGCAGAATAATCTAATACAACTAGACGTAAATGGGCAGCATCCACACTGCGGTTCATGAGGAATTCCAAGTAAATTCTATGTGAAAGCAATTCACAAACCCTCATTCGGTTCTGTTTAAATACTGCTCAACAGTTAACCACGTAGGATTAACAGAGGGGTTGAGGAAGATGCGAAGAAGCGCAGCACCACGTTTAGCCACGTGTTCGTTCAGTAAGGGCCAGGGCGCCGCCAACGTGTTCATCAGCCTCCTTTGGCAGATGCTACGAGAGAGGCATTACGCATATTTTCAATTTCTGTTTCTTTGTTACGAGCTGCTCTACTGCAGCCTACTTAGCGCCTAGCCACATTTAACTGATATTACTCCTGAATTATTTACATGACCCGACTGTCTTTATGCACATATTGATTTGAAGAACTGCTTAGTTATTCATCCTGGACTTGAACTACAGTTATAAATTGTGATTTGTGATTGGGAGATTGCAATTATCGAAGTGACTATTATTGTGGAAGCTTCGTCGGAGTTCTCGCTTATTTGCAATTTGAAGCCATTACGAGGTATTTACAGTTTATTTACTCAGTGACGGTGAGATGTTTTCTAATTTGGTAAATTTGCATCAGTTGCGATAATTGTCATGCTAGGACTGCAGGGCGGACTGGCACATAGTTTGGTATTGGGATCCGAGAACATCAGAGTCTGAGGAATCTAGGTAGCCACATACGTGATTCTGGTCACTCCATAATTGGTGTAACAAATGATTTTGAAGTCTGAAAAGGAACTAAAAAATGTTGTAATTTAATCTCAAAGATAGAAGAAGAAAATTTGTTCGACTGTCATACCAGAGGAATACTCTAAAAAAAACTTTTTTATCATTGAAAGACAAAGGACTAATTTCGAGATTCTTTTATTTCTTCTAGTATTAACTACCCTTTTTTGTTCTGATGTGCTGGCGTAAAGACGTACTGTATAGTTTCATGTCTATGTGTGTGTTAAATGATGAAAAATGTGTTTTACAATTTCTGTCAAGATCAAGCCTAAATCCCATACCAATGGAGTACAAATTATTCTGTTAATTCGAGAAGGCGAATTTTAGATGGAGGCGACGATCTTTTTACGACGGCGCTGCTCAACAATAGAGGTACGTGATTGTGCTCACTACTTTCCTTTTGTGACCGCTAAGATTAATTTCGATGTGTTTTTGCCGAGACGTAATTATTTTACACAAAAAAAATTAAGATAGATCTTTCTCATCAGATCGCAACCACTCGTACGCGAATGTACGTACCCTCTGAATGTGTCTAGTCAGTCGTGCGCATTGTTCTAAAGCTTTTCTGTTAATCTTCTGTGGATTGCATCTCCGCAATTAATTTTTGTTTATGCCGCAAATCGCACTTCACGTGAAGTATTTATTACGCAAGTTTCAGGCTCCATTTAATGTCAAAAAATTCCGAAGTATGGCTGACTAAGCCAACCGATACAATAATATATCTCTACAACTACAGTAACAAAAAAAAAAGAAAACAATAACAGAGAGGGTACGTTGCAGCGGCGACCGAGTGCCATGACGATTATTTCAGTAAAAAATCAGTAGAAATTTTAGTTGAAATATTTAAGCCATTTTTGCTATCCATTATTGCTTTTACAACTCATTATTTCTGTTGCGAGCTGCGTACCAAAAAAAGAAAAAACCCATAGAAATTACCAATTTTTGAGAGAAAAGTGTTGGACCATATAATGTTAATTCTGCTGACTACAAAACCGTCCGGAAAAAAAAAAACACGTAAGGTAAGAGCAGCAGCACTACTAGCCTACGCTTTAGTTGAAAGTAAATGTTTCATTTTTTGTGGGATTGTATGTTTCACTTTTTCGATACCCACTGCGTGGAACGCATCAGTTCCTTTTTTTTACAAATTCTTGTCCATTTTTTTACACAAAAATTGCAATAGTTCATTTGCTATTATATGTAAATGCATCACAAGATGGTGGACAAAATTTATTAATTGCACGCGAAAAAGAAAAGAGTCGTTTATCAGTCTTCTGTTTTGCCAAAGACATATTTTACTACATGAATTTCCACGAACGAGCGCAAAGCCATCTGTGATTTATTTACGTGTAGTACGAGCTGTAGTGATAGTGAAGTTCGGCTGCACGCTGTTCTGAGTTGTGAATCGGCATGGTGAAACTCAAGATCTCAAACCAAAACCATGGATAGTTCGTCCGATGAGGAAACCATAGTCGAACCTTTACAAAACCTTGAGGCAGAAAGTACTGCGAATACTGAAAACACAGTCCCAGCGACCGGCAGTGCTCAGTCGCAAGCGACCGGCGACAACATGTCGACTACAGGAACAGCCACGAATACTGACAATAAACAAGACCCAGTAGAACCAGACCTCATGCGCATGTTCAGAGAGATGCAGACGAATTTAATGTCACAGTTTGCAGCTCACGTTTCAGCTCAGATAGGTACTGTTAACACACGTGTAGAAAATGTTGCAACACAAATGCACGCTCACACAGAAAATGTTACAGCACAGATGCACGCTCACACAGAAAATGTTACAGCACAAATGCACGCTCACACAGAAAATGTCACCACGCAGTTAGATACTGTTGCAGCACAAATAGGTACTGTAAATACGCGTGTAGAAAACATCACGACACAAATGGACAAAATAGAAAATGACGTGAACAACCTGACCGACATGCAAAACAACCTGACGACTCAACTTACCCAGTAAGAAGAGAGGTAGCGCATCAAGTGATAGAGGTAGTACGCGAAGATTTAAATTACATGAACCAAGACATTGACAACTTAAAGTCCACAGTTAAGGATATGCCAGAACAAATCCGTACCTTAACCGAAAATTTTGAAGCTATGAGTTTACAGCAGACCGAGCTTAGTGTCAAAATGCAGGAGCCTGTAGACCAAGTTGATGACATGATGAAACAACAAAAACAGCAGTTTGACGAATTTTTGGAGGAAAAAGACAAACATATCAACTATACTTTAGAGACAGAACTAAAAAAAGCAATAACTCATGCTGTAGAACAGGTGTACACTACCCAGAACATGTCCGTAACTAAACTACAAACTGACCTAGCGCGGTTACAAAAAAGTCTGACACAGGACTTACCTGACTGGAAACAACATGTAGACGAGCAACTAAAGAGTAAACACCCTACACAGGACGAGAGAGAACAACATCCAGAAGAGGAATTTGATGACAGACGCACAGGTAAGAGTGACGATACGGCAAACAGTTATCTTTATCCCGATGTACCCGTGTTTCCACCTAACCATGGTCGTAATGGTAACCGACATTACTGCGACGAACGAGAGAGACACCAGACAACCGAACCAACTTTGTCGGCTGTTCTCTTAGAGGAAAACCCTATAAAACACAGGCAGTTTAAAGTGTTTATCCCAGAAAAAAATCCGTCCACCCGGTAATTTTTATGAAGTCATTTAAGAATGTGTTGCCTAAGACCTGGTCTGAAAAGCAAAAAATACAGTATGTTACTGGATATATACAAGGCGATGGTGCCCTATGGGCAATGGAAATGTCGGGAAACTGTCAGACTTTAGAACAATGTGAAGGTGCATTTTTATCTAAGTATTGGTCACAAGGTGTACAAGAGAGATTAAGGAAAGCTTTGTTCAACCCGGAGCAATACAATCCAAAATTTGGATCACTCCAGAAGTATTTTGAAAAATACTTAAATAAAACGCGGTTCTCGGACGAGCCCGTCACACACACAGACGTACTGCCCATCCGGAAGGCAAAAATTACCGTTCAGTATCCGAGAAAAATTAGTACAAGTACCAGAGAGCAATCTCGAATATTTCCTACTACGCGCGGCCTCAAATTATGCTCCCCAATGTTGACCATGGATAGTCGTGGGGGCGATCCAAGATAAGACAAGTATTAATCTCTATCACACAACAAGCCCAACGCCGAAAGAAGCATTATGATAAACAGCTACATGGTGTTGCCAGATTTACAATCATAGAAAAGGTGTTACTCAAAACTCATGTGAAATCTTCCTTGTTAGCTAAGAAAAACGCTAAGTGGCAAAGAAAATATACTGGTCGGTACGTAACCGTACATATTCCGCACGACGGATGTTATTTACTTGCATACTCTCACAACGGCAAGATCAAAGGACTGTATGCACACAGAGACTTACGAAAATTCTACTATAATTATCACACGCCATATCTATTAATGCACACGTATAAAATAAGTTACTGTGAAAAAGAGAACGAACACGATTAGGATAAAGAAAGTACACCTTACGCAGCTAAGTGAATAAGAACTTTTCACTATTATTGTTTACATTTGTCAGTGAACGTGGACGCAAGACACAGGTAAGCTAGGATATACGCGTCAGTTGGTGACTAGCGATGTTTACCACAAAGTGTACTTGTAAGTTTTGACGGAATGTTTTTGTTTGGTCACAGTGGTATTTTAGTTTTAAGTTTATGTACGGAGGTATCTGGAGCGAACAATTAGCACAGACCTCGGAACAATATAGATGTAAAACTTCCTGGCAGATTAAAACTGTGTGCACGACCGAGACTCGAACTCGGGACCTTTGCCTTTCGCGGGCAAGTGCTCTACCAGTACTTGCCCGCGAAAGACAAAGGTCCCGAGTTCGAGTCTCGGTCGGGCACACAGTTGTAATCTGCCAGGAAGTTTCATATCAGCGCACACTCCGCTGCAGAGTGAAAATCTCATTCTGTATATAGATGTAAGTTTTTTTTATGCCATTTGTGTATTAAAGCAATAAGGTACAGGGTAAGTTACAGAAAAATATTGGACTCCCTAAGGTACAAACGATAAATGTGTGACGCAAGTACGCTATAGGTTGCTGAGCAAGTATTGTGTGTTTTTGACGTATCCACACCACGAGGTTTTATCTATAAATGTATCGCATGGAAAATGATGTTAATTTTTTTGGATGCTGCAATTATAAAAATGATTTCTAGCTGTTAATGAAACTTTAGCGTACTATATATCATACGCACAGTTACCTAATCTAAGGGAAGTGCACCTAAAAACAGGATTCATGAATAACAACTTGTGCGATCTTACTGTCATACAGATAATTTTTTTTCAACTTTATATACATGTTTGAATGCAAGTACGATGTTGAGATACGATTAGTGAATGTTAACTGAGGCAAACATAACACCGTCTCTTATAACAAAATAAAGGAGTATGTACAAGGTAAGGTACAGTAAACCAACTAGCCGAAAAAAAATGAGGTACCGCCGAAACAAACAATTATTTACAGGTGGCGCTCGGCGAGATACTGCGAGACTTCAATCGGGGGAGAAAAGCCACTAAGTTCCATTAATGTCACAATGACTGACGATTGACGTAATAAAACATTACCAAGATCACTGAGAAATGCACTACGTGACACAAAGTAACGCCAGAGGATTTTAATAATCTATTTTTCCAGTATGAAAACACTAAGGATGTATGCTGACCTTAGAGGGATTCAGTACACTTATTTTTTTTGCTAGGTTTATAATATTTTGTCCAATCTGAGCAGAAGATATTTGATGGAAGGAAAAAGTAACACAAAGAAACACCATATACGCAAGCACAGACTTTAGAGGCAGTAGCGCACAGCAGCCGAGCTTCATTATTAATCTGTTGTTTGTACTACCTAGCAATTTAAGTATAGTGATTTATTTATGTATGTATTTCTTCATTACCTGTTTGTTCATGATGTGTGTACCATGCGTTATTCCAAACTTGGGTGACGAAAGGATGAGAAAAAAAAAGAAAAATCCCCCCCACATAGTAACTCGCGGGTAGAAAATGAACAGATTTTGCCTCATTTGGAGATAACTTCTAAGAAACACTTATATAGCGCGTTCATGTCCTAGTGTTGTCACTTCAGTACATAAGTGCATCAGTAGTACGACATAAACTTAGAAAGTGCTGTTGTTCTCAAGCGTGTTCTCCTATGCTCTGTGAGATGTCAGGCAGTGTCGCGACCGCGAAATGTAGTATTAGAGGCACGTACTCTCTGAGAACACAATCATCTACCAATTTATGTAGTAAAATGTGAGCAAAAAGTACGCCGACATAGTTCCGTATAGAAGTACAGGAAAAAATAGCGAACGTGGGCATTTATCATAAAAGATAAACTAGTGGTATCATGAGCTATAGTTTTGTTTCTGAACGAACTGGATAATGAACAGGACAGTGTATATTTACCCAGTGACAGTGAGTTATTCAGTGTCAGTGACTTGTGAGCTATACGCAAATAGACAAGTGAAAATACATTTCATATCACAAACCTTTTGCTTCGAGGTAAAAGAGATATAGTGAATCGAGGAAGCCTGCTACGCTACGAGTATTTGTGCACTATATAGGCCAGTGTGCCGTTGCAAGCCAAATAGCGAAGTGCAGTACTTACATTTTGTGCAGTGAACTTAGAAGGCACCCAGTGGTCCCTTCCCACAGCCAAGGTGTACGGCAAGTTGAAACAAGTGCGGTTGGTTTTTCGCAAACTCAGCGAACACTGCACGAGACACTGAAAAGTATGGACCGGGACGCGCGGCATCGCTTCACGGCGGTGGGCCCACGCGACTGCTGAGCTCCAAACGGCGCGCAGCGCGCCATCAAACTGACTGTTGCGTTTGCAGTTACGCGCATCTGACGTATTATTGGCTAACGGCGTAACATAGGAGGACAACTTAAATGGAAAGCAATATCTACGTTTAAATGGACACCCAACAAAGTGCCAAGACATGTAAAAAACAGTTCCCTGACACACAAAATAAAGTCTGACTACCACAGCTCATGATTCACGTCCCACGTCACCTTCGAACAACGCCTATGTTTATGTATATATATTAGTATTTTACTCATGACGAGGCAACAGTAAAATGCGAAAAGGATGTCACTAAGCAGATCCTGGCGTAGAAGAGGGAAGCAGTGGAAAGCACAAGCAACTCTAAGCAAGAACTAACGCCTCTTGCTGCCCAAGACACCTCTGCTAGCCCCACACCCTAGATCCGTACACTCCAATAAATATGTGACTTTTCTGTAATTTTTTTTTTACTCAAGAGACAAAGACTTATGAAAAATGAATTTTATTGCCAACATGCGAACGAGAAGGCTGTTTATACGGCGATATATTACGTATAAAACAATGTAATACCCTTGTATAATACAGTGTACAAAGAGGTAATAAAATAAATTTGTGTATACTGCACGACATAAAAAAGAGAAAGAAAAGAAGAGAAAGAAGGTAAAAGGAGTATGTTACAATTCTGTGTATAATTATCCAGATTTGATAGTTTTATGTGAAATACGATGTAAAGACAATGCAAAAGTTTGTGTGTTTTACGTGTGTCCTGTATATCCTAATGTATATGTTTTGTCCTCATTGCCTTGTGTCAGAACTGACATCAAAACCATGTTTGTAGAATGAAGATATGGGAAGAAAGACACTGACAGTGCAGTCCCATTACGTGTGTATAACAGTCAAGTGTTGAGTGTTTGGGCTCATTGCCCGGAAAATTGACATTTCTTCGGACAATTCGCCCAAGGGGGCGATGAAAAGGAACTAAAAAATGTTGTAATTTAATCTCAAAGGTAGAAGAAGAAAATTTGTTCGACTGTCATACCAGAGGAATACTTAAAAAAAAAATTATCATTGAGAAGTAAGGACTAATTTCGAGGTTCTTTTATTACTTCTAGTATTAACTACCCTTTTTTGTTCTGATGTGCTGGCGTAAAGACGTACTGTATAGTTTCATGTCTATGTGTGTGTTAAATGATGAAAAATGTGTTTAATAATTTCTGTCAAGATCAAGCCTAAATCCCATACCAATGGAGTACAAATTATTCTGTTAATTCGAGAAGGCGAATTTTAGATGGAGGCGACGATCTTTTTACGACGGCGCTGCTCAACAATAGAGGTACGTGATTGTGCTCACTACTTTCCTTTAGTGGCCGCTAAGATTAATTTCGATGTGTTTTTGCCGAGACGTAATTATTTTACACAAAAAATTGAGATATATCTTTCTCATCAGATCGCAACCCCTCGTACGCGAATGTACGTACCCTCTGAATGTGTCTAGTCAGTCGTGCGCATTGTTCTAAAGCTTTTCTGTTAATCTTCTGTGGATTGCATCTCCGCAATTAATTTTTGTTTATGCCGCAAATCGCACTTCACGCGAAGTATTTATTACGCAAGTTTCAGACTCCATTTAATGTCAAAAAATTCCGAAGTACGGCTGAATATGCAAACCGATACAATAATTTCATATCCCTACAACTACAATAACAAAAAACAAAAACAATAACAGAGAGGGTACGTTACAAGTCCTACACAGAGAAGTTAAGCGTCTGGCTTCAAACATTCGGGAAGACATTGAAATTATACGGACTCTAAACACTCTGAACACTTTACCTTTCCAGGACATAACGTCATAGTCTTCGACTGCTTGGTTATTAATCCTGGACTCCTTGTTATATGCTCTTGCATCTGGTCTATTTGGTTTCAACGACTTTTACGCTGAAGTATTTCATAGTCTATAGGGCAATGCCGCGAGGGTACCTGTGGTCTAGTGATAGCGTCTTTGATTCATAATCAAAACGTTTTCGGTCCCGGGTTTGAATCCTGCAGCTGCTTAAATTTCGATTAATAATCAGCGTTGGCGGCCGAAGACTTCCAGCATATGAAGTCGCCCCTCATTATGCCAACGGCCTTGTCAAAGAGGGCGGAGGAGCGGACAGAGGTTCAGGGCACTCTCTTGTCCAACGGGTGGGAAACTGTTCCTAAAGGCGGAAGAATCGGCAATTATCAACGGCATGAGGATGCAGAAAGCAATGGAAACCACTGCATTAAGAACACGTTACGTGTAACCACAGGACATGTGGGATGCAATTGAAGAAGTGTCATGATGATCTGTCCATTGGATAAAGATTCCGGAATAGTCCCCAATGCGGATCTCCAGGAGGTGACTGCCAAGGGGGAGGCTACCATGAGAAAAAGATTGAATAATCAACCGAAGGATAACGTTCTTCGAGCCGGGGCTTGGAAGGCCAGAAGCTTGAACGTGGCAGCGAAACTAGAATATAAGAAAAGCGGAATTCAAAGGCTCAATCTAGATATTGTAGGGGTCAGTGAAGTGAAAGAAGACAAGGATTTCTGGTCAGATGAGTATAGGGTAAAATCAACAGCAGCAGTAAATGGTATAACGGGAGCAGGATTCGTTACGAACTCAACGTAGGGCAGAGATGGTGTTACTGTGAACAGTTCGGTAATAGGGTTGTTCTTATCAGAATCGACATCAAACCAACACCAACAACGATAGTTCAGGTATATATGCCGACGACGCAAGCCGAAGATGAAATAGAGAAAGTGTATGAGGATATTGAAACGGTAATACAGCATGTGAAGGGATATGAAAATCTAATAGTCATGGGAGACTGGAATGCAGTTGTAGGGGAAGGAGTAGAAAAATAGGTTACAGGAGAATATGGGCTTGGGACAAGGAATGGGAGAGGGAAAGACTAATTGATTTCTGTAACAAGTTAAAGAATCACAAGAGGAGGAGGTATACTTGGAAAAGAACGGGTGATGTGGGAAACAAGAAGCAAGAGTCGATTTAGACGGGATGGGGTATCCAGCTTTAGAATCAGAATTTAAAAGATCTTTGGAGGATTTAGCTCAAATAAGGGAGTAGAGATGGATAACATTCCATTAGAATTTCTAGAATCATTGGGGGAATTGGCAAGAAAACGACTATTCACGCTGGTGTGTAGAGTGTATGCCGGCCCGCGTGGCCGTGCGGTTCTAGGCGATACAGTCTGGAACCGAGCGACCGCTACGGTAGCAGGTTCGGATCCTGCCTCGGGCATGGATGTGTGTGATGTCCTTAGGTTAGTTAGGTTTAAGTAGTTCGAAGTTCAGGGCGACTGATGACCTCAGAAGTTAAGTCGCATAGTGCTCAGATCCATTTGAACCATTTTTTGTAGAATGTATGAGACTTGCGACATACCATCTGACTTTCGGAAAAGCACGGCAAGAGCTGAAAAGTGTGAGAATTATCGCTTAATCAGCTTAACAGCTCATGCATCCATGTTGCTTACAAGAATAATATACAGAGAAATAGAAAAGTAAATCGAGGATGCGCTAGATGGCGATCAGTTTGGCTTTAGGAGAGGTAAAGGCACGAGACAGGCAATTCTGACGTTCGGGTAACAACGGAAGCAAGACTAAAGAAAAATCAACACACATTCATAGGATTTGTTGGCCTGGAAAAACCGTTCGGCAATGTAAAATTGTGCCAGATTTTCGAAATTATGAGAACGGTAGGGGTAAGCTGTAGGGAGAGACAGCCATAAACAATAAGTACAACAGCCTAGAGGGAATAATAAGAGTGGACGACCAAGAACAAAGTGCTCGCCCCTACTGTTCAATCTGTACATCGAGGAAGCAATGATGGAAAGAAACGGAAGGGTCAGGAGTGGAATTAAAATTGAAGATGAAAAGATACCAATGATAAGATTCAGTGGTGACATTTCTATCGTGAGAGAAAGTGAAGAAGAATTACTTGATCTTGTGAACGGAATGAACAGTCTAATGAGTGTGGATTGAGAGTAAATTTAAGAAAGACGAAGGTAATGAGAAGTTATAGAAATGAGAACAGAGAGAAATTTAACATTAGGATTGATGGTCACGAAGTAGATGAAGTTCAGGAATTCTGCTAACTAGGCAGTAAAATAACCAATGACGGACGGAGCAAGGAGGACATCAAAAGCAGACTAGCAATCACAAGAAGGGCATTCCTGGCCAAGAGAAGTCTACTAATATCAAATATCGGCTTTAGTTTGAGGAAGAAATTTCTGAGAGTGTCCATCTGGAGTACTGAATTGTATGGTAGTGAAACGTGGTCTATGGGAAAACCGGAACAGGAGAGAATCGAAGCATTTGAGATGTGGTGCTACAGACGAATGTTGAAAATTAGGTGGACTGATAAGGTAAGGAATGAGGAGGTTCTGCGCACAATTGGAGAGGAAAGGAATATGTGGACACCGCTAATAAGGATGATAGGACGTGTGTTAAGACATAAGCGAATGATTCCCATGGTGCTAGAGGGAGCTGTAGAGGGCAAAAACTGTAGAGGAAGACAGAGATTAGAAGACATCCAGCAAATAAATGAGGACGTAGGTTTCAAGTGCTACTCTGAAATGAAGACGTTATCACAGGAGAGCAATTCGTCACGGACCGCATCATACCAGTCAGAAGACTGATAACCAAAACAATAAAAAAATAGCAATTTTGTATAACGGGGACCTCAATCACCCCCATGAATTTGAATACGCTCGGAAATATTCGAAACTTCCTGCTACGTGCAGAAAATGCTAGCACCCTCCATTATGCAGTGTGTGTGTGAGTGTGTGTGTGTGTGTGTGTGTTTGGATTTTACGGGCGCTCAATGGCGAGCTCATCAGCGCCCTTACACTTATCAAAACAAACACACGAGGAGATAAACACTACAGGTGTTGTATACTCATGCACTTGAAATGACCACCATTCCGTCTATCTCGCATGAACTAGGGCTGTGGCCTAGGCGAAGACGAGTGAGCAGGACCCCGTCCCGTCGACGTGAATGGAAGGAGGTACGCTGGTCGCTTCCAGCCACTCATCCTCCCACCTCTGTAAGGCTCTGGAGCTCAACAGCGAGATCATAGTATGCAGGGGGATGGCACACTGAAATACCTCAGGATCAAGACACGCCTCCTTGGCTTCTAAATTTGTCCTTTCGTTCAGCGCAATTCCCATGTGCCGTAGGGCCGTGTTAGAAAAACATTTCCTTCACCAGTCGTTGTAGCTGAAGGAGAGCATCCTACATAGTCTGTACCACTTTAACTGCTGGGTAAAATCGCTTCAACGAGTGAGGAAATTTAGAGAACTGGAACAGACAAGAAATCTAGCTCTGGAAGAACGTCTCATTTGCTACAGTGCCAGCAAGATCACATAATTCTGCTTGAAAGACAGAAAACGCTTGAGACAGTCTCACCTTGAGGACACAATCCGGGAAAACAACAGAGCAACCAACAGAAACCCACAACTTCGAACCGTCCGTAAAAACAGCTCCATAGTCGTGGTGCTCAGATAAAATGTCAGAAAATGTTGCATTAAAATGATAAGCAAGAGTGGAATCGTACCGCACCAAATCCTTTAAGCACCCGTGGCTCACCGAATCCCCTCATGGTGCACGGGGGAAATGATCTTCAAATACGAAGGCCCAGCAGGTCCATACACGATGAAGCCGTAGTCCAGTTGTGAACACACAAAAGCCCTATGAAACTGATCTGTGGCTTAGGCACTTTAAGAGATTCAGAGTCTTCAGTGTTCTGGCTTTCAGGTCTCTAGGGTGTGCAAACATGACAATTTCGAGTTAAAAATGAGGCCCAGAAAGATCACTTAATCTCAGAAATCGATATTGGTGTCCCTCAGGTACAAGGCAGGTAAATTAAAAATACCACAAGAACGATTAACATGAATACAATCTTACCAGCGGAAAAACGCAAACCTTTCTTTTCAGCCCACTCCTCTAAGCTCCACACTGTAAGTTGCAACTGACAGCTCGCTGTTGCAACTCTGGAGAAGGAACAGAAAACAGCACAATCGTCCACAAATAAGGAGTGTTCTACAGCACTCCTTGCCACTGACGTGATACTGTTTATGGCCGTGGCAAAGATGGTAACACTTTAAACAAAGGTGGCCACAAAGGCCCCACGCGAGAATATAGTGCCTCCAAGTAGTATCGCACACATTAATGATACCAAACAATATATTGATAAAGACCACTGAATAACCACCTCTAACAGGGTCAAGTTGTCGACAGTGGACCTTAAGCTCCAGAATGCACAGTGAGAGTGGCTAAGTAGTTGCCTGGTCTCTATCAACCAAACCAGACACTGGTTAACCATTCGTCCATTCGTTCCAGGCTCTCTCCTACACAGCTCGCTAAGGCGATACTCCGATAACCACTGGGAGAGCAAAATTCTCTGCCAACGTCTGAGGCATATCTCTTGCAGCTGTTTGGAAACATCCCTGTTTCAGCACTGCTGCTACTGGTAAATGACTTCGTTTACCAGAAATCCTGATGGCTTCCCATACTTTCGTAGAATAAGTGAAACGGTTGACAAACTCCAGGTACGCTTGCCATAACCTTTTCTCGCGGTATTTAATTACGCGTCTATCCGTAGCCCACACGACTCGAAAGCCTATAGGGTTGTCTGCTGTAGGGCGCCATTTAAATCGGCGAAGAGCTGCACGCCTGTCCCGGATGGTTGGTTGGCACTCATTTGACCACCAAGATACAAGTCGCCTCTTAAGATGACCTGAGGACTTTGGGATGGATAAGGCAGTGGGATGATGGATCACTCGCGTGATGCGCTTCACTCATTCACGGACGCGGTTGCGATCTTCGAACACAGCCATTTGGCTGAACACTATCCAGTTATCCTCGCTGACTATTCATGTTGGTGACTTCTCTTCAGGTGGTGCTCCATTCAGAAGGTGAATACGGAGTGAGAAGTGGTCACTGGAATGAAGATCGTGAATGACCCACCATTGAATAGAGTCTGCAAGGACTGGATACCAGAAAGAGGGGTCGATGGGCAAATGTAACACAGTAGCAATGCAAAAAGGCCTCTGAGTGTATTGCATCTGGTGCAGGTAGTTACAGTGAGCAAACAGTGATCCTCCGACTGCCACGAATTTCTACACCAACTGCTCGCAGGTCAATAGCCAGGGGCGAGAGCAAAGGAGTGATGCGCATTATTGACAGACACAGCGATCCCTCCCTTCACTCTGTCCGCAGTCAGTTTATCCTGTCAGTGAAAAGTATATCCTCGTAATGCAGGACTGTCTGTAGCTTTAAAATGCGTTTCTTGTAAACACAGGTAGAGGCGGCGTTCTGCACTAGTGTTTCAGTTCCTCCACATGAGTACTGAATCCATTAACGTTATACTGGAATACTGCGTTTGTACTTTCATCCACTCTTTCTACCGGCGAGGGTAGCCCACAATGAATGGGGGCTCAGTGTTGGGACGAGATGACTGCTCCAGCCCGAGATGAAGCTCCATTAGCTCTACGGAAGAGCCAAGAGAGACTAAAGATAGGGCGACGTCGACATCGTACGACTGTTTACATCCAGAATCCGTCGGTAGGGGACTCTTGTCCTTCGGCGTTTTGCCCTGGGTAGGCTATGGAGCCACAACCGGGACAGCTGTAGTGGCAACACTGAACGGCGAACCAGACTGAATCATTGGGACGGTTCATAGAGTAGAAATATCTCTGGAGTGAGCATTCAGAAGCGCAGAATTGATTTTGTGTTGTCAACACACGTTGCCACAATGGTCACGTGGTCTCGGGACGCCGTAGATTTGTCCGACATTTGTCCTATAAATTTTGAATGTTGTCATATCGCTAGTAAAGACAGATTCCCTTCGTAAGTGCTGTGGATTTAGTATAGACGTTTGCAGGCACCATAGCAGTTTACGTCTGATATTTGAAATAAATTGGGCTCTTAACTTTGAAGAGCAAAATGAACGAGCATGACGTCACAGAAGCTTCACGTCAGCATGTATTTACAATGTCTTTCATGTCACATCTCTTCAAGTCGCTTAACACAGTATTGAACGGCGAAATTGGGGTTTTGATCACCATCCCTAATATGCATAAAATGTTAGCGTATAGTATCAGAACTGTGCAGCTAACAACGACAAAATTTGTCAATGGCCGAAGCAAACTTTATAACCTATGTTCTTGATCAATTATGTTTCGTAAATTACTGAGAAGTGAGACAACGTTTCAAAACATCGACAATTATTTGCAAGGAAAAATATGTACATTCATACACATCAAAGAAAGCTTCAAACGAATTAATGAATCCTGTTAAACTTATCCATTATGTTTTTTCTTACGTAATTAATAACGTCATAAACAACTGTATTTTACTCCTTCATTAAAGCTAACTTTTTTGCTTTAAATGTCACATGGTGGAATTTGCTTCGCCTACTTATGTTCTTATACATATACATTGTGGGCGTCAGCGCCGTTGTGTTATGGTAAAACCTAAATAACTTTTCACCTTCAGATATACATCGGTTGTGTAAGAAAGTGGAAAAAATATCCCATTCGTCATCGAACACCTCCAATTTGTCACTAAAACAAAGCACTAATATAAAATAAACATTATGAAGATACAACAGTACAAAAGCCACTTTTATAAGGAGAATGAGCGCGGTGAAAATAGGTTAACTTAAGATGTTAACAGACTGGTACCGTTAAAATTTTCTTCCCGAGAAACCTTGACGTACCGTGAAATGACGTGACGTTCCGTTGACGACCTGTGCGAATGCTTCCATTCGAAAAGTATTGTAGAATGTTTTGGTGTTATGTGACGAGACGTGACGTTACCTGATGGCGGACGCGAATTGGCGCTAAACAGTCGACGTCGTCCCTAGATCACGTGACAATTCCAGTTTAATGTTGACAACATGCGCAGGACGCAATGCTCACTCCAGAGATATTTCTACTCTGTGGGACGCGGCAGGGAGTTCCGCAAAGGCAGCGACCACAGACTTCTCTAATGTTTTGGGAGCAAGTGTAAGTTGTAAGGTAAATGCAGCACCAGAAGGACACTGACAAATGCAGGTTCTAGTGCTAATGCTAGCTACTTCCGTTTGTGAAGCAGCATTAGTTTCCTGAACTGACTGTTTAACAATTGGAGCATAGGACGTAGCGAAAGTTGTGGCTGTGTGGTATTTTAAATCATCTTGGCCTCACCACAGAGAATCTGTCGTATGGTTTTAATCTCTGGTATCTTTCTTACTTCAGGGAAGACGCAGCTGCCCTTACTCGACACAGGATGAACCACAGAGCAATTGACACATTTTGAAAGAGACGAACATCTGACTCCTTCATATTTGCCGCAAGTGGCGTTTGCCTTACATCCAAGTGTGGTGTGGTGTGCTGGTATTTAAAACAACGCATTGGATTGGGGACATAGGGCCGCAGTGTTAAGGAAAGAAATCTTGCGTTTATATGTTACGGGAGTTTTGTGCTATTAAAAACGAAGATGAACGTGTTCGATTTAATCAGATTACCTTCCACCCTTTTTTGCACATCCACGGTGCCTTCTTGGAGCTGTTCATTTTCATGTCTTCTTTTGGGAATGTCCATCGGGTCTCTGCAGCTCACAACACCTTTAGTGTAGTTTAATGCGGCGTGGAGCTCAGTACCAATGGCATATTACTTAAGGGTTTTGGCCTTCTACAGGTTTGTTACTTGTTGTGATCTTGACGTTTCCACCAACCGTATTCCATTTCGTAACCGCTTTACTGATTTTAAAGTACCTACAGGTCCCTGTAAACCCTTTTGTATGTAAAAAGGTGACACTTTTTCAGAGCCGTCTAACCAATAAAAACACACTCTGCCCATCAGCATGCATTCTGTTACTAAACACACTTGACTTCTTTAATATACCCGAGTCCAGAGGACTGGTTTCACTAACCCTCTTAGTTCATTGGGTGTTAGAACCTACAATCGGAACACCCATTCCGTTGGAAGACGGAAGAGAAAACTTCTAAGGATTCATCTTCGTCCCACATTCAGCCAGGGAAGTCTACTTGGACAGAGCCCCACGAACCTAGGTAATCCTTGTACAACTGAAGTGCGGCAGGTTCCCAGATGTTGCCCTCTAACCACTGTTTGACCTCAACTGCCATGCTTCTCATTAGCATGCAGCAAAAGTTGAGTCTGATGGATTTTTATATATTTAGCATCCTCGTCACCCCGGTGGTCAAGCCAAGATCCCTGGTCCATGTGACACACAACATTGCACCACCATACCACACAGTGTTTACTGAAGCACGCCCAGGGCGTATGGTGACACGGGGCTGGTGGCGCTTACCAGTCCCCAGCTCAGGAACCACGGGGTCGCCAAGCCCGTACCCAGCAAACCAATGCTGAGCCCCTGAAGCCTCCTTGATACACACGAGAACATTCACTATTAGCGTTACACTGATCGGGGTGGACGTTCGAGGGTTACTGTCCGCCACTTCCTGGTTTGAAACGAATTTTTTTAAACATGGGCTTTCAATGTTGCTAGTTGTGGTTTTTTCGCGCTTTTTGTCTGCAGTCCGTAGGGGAGCCGGATGAGCTCTTTCATGAAGGTCACGTAAGAGAGAATAGTATAAGTCTTGCGTACTCGCCGGCAGGAGTGGCCGAGCGGTTCTAGGCGCTACAGTCTGGACCCGCGCGACCGCTACGGTCGCAGATTCGAATCCCGCCTCGGGCATGGATGTGTGTGATGTCCTTAGGCCAATTAGGTTTAAGTAGTTCTAAGTTGTAGGGGACTGATGACCTCAGAACTCAAGTCCCACAGTGCTCAGAGCCATTTTCTTGTCTTCTCCGAAATTCCTGCGCGCTATCGCGCAGAATCGATCAACGGTTTTTTTTTAACCCACCGTCCCAAAATGGAGGCGTATCGCGCAATTGAGCAGAGACTATGGTCTCACACTTCCTGGAGCACACCATCTAGAGGGCTCCCCTAAGTGCGCCACATCCAGCATCCAAAGTGGTCAAAGCAACTGCAGCAGCTGTCACGTGCTATTTACATGAAGTCACTGCACAGAGAGGTCCGACGAGCTACCGGACGTCACCTCAACAGCCAAAATCTTGCTGCACATACAATGAAGAATCACATAAATTAAATCTGTGAGGTCTTCTGCTAAAAGTTTCAATGAAATAGGTGAATGTGGTAAGGGTCTGATATTTACAGACAAACATCTTGCAACTAAGTCTTCTGGCTCCCGACAGAAATTAAAACTATGGGTTTGATCCCCAGGACGCAACCCACAGTTAAATTCCCCACCTTTCAACACATTTTCCGGACATTTCCGTAACAAATAAACCAACTCTTCCTTATGAAACAGGGAACTATCCAAAGTGCGTTCGTTACCAGACGGTGCATAAAGGAGAACCAGGGTCAGGTAAAGAAAAGTGCGTGCTATGCCTCTACAGTTATAAAGAAGGTGAATCCCTTCAACTGGAATGCCCGCCCTAAAAAACAAGAGGGTCCTTGTGGAACGCTCGGGAGTAGTCCAACAACCAGTGACAGAAAAACAAGGAAACTGAGCTTCTTGCAGGAAAAGGACATTCGCATAGGAATGAAACATAAACTGTCTCAACGAAGAGATCCGCAGGTCCGTTTCCACGCTGTTAACATTCAAGTAAAGAAAGGTATAAGGCTGCATAATTTAACAACAACAAACAAAATTCGATATGCTGACCAGCTTAACTACACCACCAACGTGTGTCAAGGTCCATGGCCAAGTGCAAGTGCATTGACAAGTCTGAGAACGGGTGGACGGCGATGAGAGGGGCGGGGGGGGGGGGGGGGGAGGGGAGGGCGCTTGCATCCCTCCCGCCTCGGGAATCTTTCTGTTACTTTTTACGTGAAACCGCGGGCTCAGGTTCGAAACGTTGTTTACACAACGAGAAAATACAGCATTTTCTGACAGGGACGTGCTGAGTTCTTGTACGTTTCCATGGTAGGCCTCTCGGCCTGCTGCGTATTCTTGGATCCCTGCAATTCAGAAATATGCACAAGCAAGCGGTCAGGCAACCAGTCGCCTCCACAGGAGTAACGGCAGCCGGTCATTCCGGACTCGCCTCAGTAGCTGACCTCAAGTGAATGTGTGGTATTAAGCGCGTCTCGGTTGGCTGCTGTTGAATCACTGGAACACCAGAAGGCTCATCGACTTCCCTATCCTGAGGTGGTTCCGGTCGAATTACCTCAAACACGAGAAGAACTCAAGGAGAAACACTAGAGACCTCAGAAGCTGTTTTCGTACCATTAGGAATGCAGGATTTAGCTATACAAGATACAAATGAAGGTACTTCAGGGAAGGGTGAGTGAGTAGTAGACTTATCGGATTCCTCACCATCCTGCTTACGTTGTCTCTAATGTAGCACTGCGGCCATTGCCGGCTTGGCAGTAACACTTTTAGGACCGCACTGCAAGAGCTAAAGCCGGAAAATTGGGAGGAGTAAGCTTCACGTTCCCCACATGTTCCATTGCACCATTGGAATATGTTACACCAACCTCGTGAGCAGTAGAAATGAGCTCAACTAACGTCAGTTTTCGACACAGTTCAAATAACGTCTTCAACAGAAACACCCGCCATGGGCAATTAGATATAAGGCGGCCATTTTCATTGCAGAGAAAGCATGTCCCCCCTTGCCCACTATAGGTTATATGAATGCAGTAACCACAGATCTTTAGATAGGAAGGGATATTATATTTGACTACCGTCTCCAAAGAACGGATTCCGCTGAAACATCACAATCGGTACTGAGTGGACGAGCGATCGCGTCTTACACCACTCACATAACCACAAGGGTTCAAACATTAATCAAGTAAAATGTCGACCATGGTTTTGAAATAAATCACTTTCCGATGTATATGAACTTTTACAGGAACAAGACCGGTTTCGTGATTTCAAATCACATTTTCAGGTGTACATCTACATGTTAGTAAACCTACAATCGTCACCAATCTTAATAATCTACTCTCATGACAACGAGTATGAAATACTCAAACGTCAGTAAAACGTTTAAGCCATGGTACGGAAAGGAACACTATTACCCGAAACAATCAGAGCTTCATAGTGCATTTGAGGAAGCGTCATGTTGAAAGCGTGTTTACCTACAACGAAAGAAGCAAAATAGGAAATAATAATAAAAAAAAACGTAACACCACAGCTAGCGACATTGAAAGCCCATGTTTAAGAAAACTTACTTCAAACTAGGAAGTGGGGAACAGCAACCCTCGAACGTACTCGCCGTGCAGGTCACACTCATGGTCAATGTGCTCGGTGTACCACGGAGCCCTGAGGGGCAACCATTGGTTTTCTGGGTATGGGCGTTACGACCCCGTGGTTCCTGAGTTGGGGACTGGTAAGCGCCACCAGCCCTGGGCATGCTTCAGTAATCATTGTGTGATATGGTGGTGCAATGTTGTGTGTCACAAGGACCACGGATCTTGACTTGACCACCGGGGTGACGAGAATGCTGAATATGTAAAAATCCATCGGACTCAACTTCTGCTGCATGCTAATGAGAAGCATAACTGTTGAGGTCAAACAGTGGTTAGCGGGCAACATCTGGGAACCTGCCGCACTTCAGTTGTACAAGGCTTACCTAGGTTCGTGGGGCTCTGTCCAAGTAGACTTCCCTGGCTGAATGTGGGACGAAGATGAATCCTTAGAAGTTTTCTCTTCCGTCTTCCAACGGAATGGGTGGTCCGATTGTAGGTACTAACACCCAATGAATTAAGAGGGTTAGTGAAACCAGTCCTCTGGACTCGGGTATATTAAAGAAGTCAAGTGTGTTTAGTAACAGAATGCATGCTGATGGGCAGAGTGTGTTGTTATTGGTTAGATGGAAAGAAAGCAGCTCTGAAAAAGTGTCACCTTTTTACATACAAAAGGGTTTAGAGGGGACTGCAGGTACTTTAAAATCAGTAAAGCGGTTACGAAATGGAACACTGTTGGTGGAAACGTCGAGTTCACAACAACTAACAAACCTGTAGAACGCCATAAACCTTGGGGAATATGCCACTGAGACTGAGCTCCAAGCCACACTGCACTACAGTAAAGGTGTTGTGAGCTGCAGAGACGTGATGGACATCCCCAAAGTAGGCATGAAAATGAACAGCCTCAAGAAGACACTGTGGATGAACAAAAAGGGTGGAAGGTACTCTGATTAAATCCGAATCGTTCATCCTCGTTTTCAATAGCACAGAACTCCCGTAACATGTCAGTGTAAGATTTCTTTGCTTAACACTGCGGCCCAATGTCCCCAATCCAATGCATTGTTTTAAATACCAGTATACCACACCACACTTGAATGTAAGGCAAAAGCCACTTGCGGCAAATGTGTAAAGTCTGCCCATGAAGGAGTCAGATGATTGTCTCCTCCAAAGTGTGTCAATTACTCTGCGGTTCATTCTGCTTGGATGAAGTACTGCTGCGTCTTCCCTGAAGAAAGAAACATAACAAAGATTAAAACCACACGACAGATTCTCTATAGTGAGGCCAAGAAGATTTATAAAACCACGCAACCTCAATTTTCGCTACCTCCTATGCTCCAATTGATAAAGAGTCAGTTCAGGAAACTAATGGTGCTTCACAAACGGAGGTAGCTAGCATTAGCACTATAACCTGCATTTGTCAGTGACCTCCTGGTGTTGCATTTACCTTACAACTTACACTTCCTCCCAAAACATTGGAGAAGCCGCAGACTTTGTGGAACCCCCTGCCCCGTCCCAAACGTCCAGTCTGGTCCGCCGTTAAGAGCTGCCACTACAGCTGCTAAGGTTGTAGCTCCATAGCCTACCCAGGGAAAAACATTAAAGGACAAGCGCCCCCTACCGACGGATTCTGGATGTAAACAGTCTTACAATGTCAAATGGTTCAAATGGCTCTGAGCACTATGGGACTTAACATCTATGATCACCAGTCCCCTAGAACTTAGAACTACTTAAACCTAACTAACCTAAGGACATCACACAACACCCAGTCATCACGAGGCAGAGAAAATCCCTGACCCTGCCGGGAATCGAACCCGGGAACCCGGGCGCGGGAAGCGAGAACGCTATCGCACGATCACGAGCAGCGGACTAGCCTACAATGTCAACGTCGTATTATCTGACGTCTCTCTAGGCTCTTCTGTAGAGCTAATGGAGCTTCATCTCGGTCTGGAGCAGTCATCTCGCCCCAAGACTGAGCCCCCTTTCATTGTGGGTTCCCCTCGGCGGCAGAAAGAGTGGATGAAAGTACAACCCCCCGTATTCCAGTAGAACGTTAATGGGTTCTGGAAGCACGGAGAGAACTGAAACATTTGTGCGAGAACACCGCCTGTGCCTGTGTTTACAAGAAACACATAACAAAGCTACCGACAGTCATGCATTACTAGGCTATTCTCTTCACTGACAGGATGAACTGACTGGGGACAGAGTGAAGGGTGGAGTCACTGTGTCTGTCAATAATGAGCATCACTCCTATGCTCTCCCCCCTAGCTATTGACCTGTGAGCAGTTGGTGTCGAAATTTGTGGGTGTCGGAGGATCACTGTTTGCTGACTCTAACTAACTGCATCAAATGAAATAAACTCAGAGGCCCTCACAGACCTTGTGGAATATCTCCCGCGACCATTTCTCCTACTGCGACATTTCACTGTCCATCAAGCATTGTGGGGCTCAACCTATACTTGGCCTTGGGTCTGGGTTTGGAGAGTTTTGTGACTTCACACAAGCTGTGCTTTCTCAATACAGGACCTCACGCACATTTTTGCATTGCTACTGCGCTACATTTGCCGATCGACCCCTCTTTCTGCTCTCCAGCTCCTGCAGACTCTATTCAGTAGTGGGTCATAGACGATCTTCAGTCCAGTGACCACTTCCCACTCCGTATTCACCTTCTGAATGGAGCACCACCTGAAGAGAAGTCACCAACATGAATAGTCAGCAAGGCTAACTGGATAGTGTTCAGCCAAATGGCTGTGTTCGAAGATCGCAACCGCGTCCATGAATGAGTGAACCGCATCACACAAGTGATCCATCATCCCATTGGCTTATCCATCCCAAAGTTCTCAGGTCATCTTAATAAGCGCCTGTATCTTGGTGGTCAAATGAGTGCCAACCAACCATCCGGGACAGGCGTGCAGCTCTTTGCCGATTTAAATGGCGCCCTACAGCAGACAACCCTATAGGCTTTCGAGTCGTGTGGGCTAAGGATAGACGCGTAATTAAATACCGCGAGAAAATATGGCAAGCATTCCTGGAGTTTGTCAACCGTTTCACTTATTCTACGAAAGTATGGGAAGCCACCACGTCGATTTCTGGTAAACGAAGTCGTTTACCAGTAGCAGCAGTGCAGAAACAGGGATGTCTCCAAACAGCTGCAAGAGATATGCCTCAGACGTTGGCAGAGAATTTTACTCTCCCAGTAGTTATCGGAGTATCGCCTTAACAAGCTGCGTAGGAAAGAGCCTGGAACGAATGAACAAATGGTTAACCGGTGTCTGGTTTGGTTGATAGAGACCAGGCAACTACTTAGCCACTCTCACTGTGGATTCTTTAGCTTACGGTCCACTGTCCACAACCTGACCCTGTTAGAGGTGGTTATTCAGTGGTCTTTATCAATATATTGTTTGGTATCATTAAGGTGTGCGATACTACTTGGAGACACTATATTCTCGCGTGGGGCCTTTGTGGCCACCTTTGTTTAAAGTGTTACCATCTTTCCCACAGCCATAAACAGTATCACGTCAGTGGCAAAGAGTCTTGTACAGCAATCCTTATTGGTGGACGATTGTGCTGTTTCCTGTTCCTCCTTCAGTCTTGCAACAGTGAGCCGTCATTTGGAACTTACATTGGGGAGGTTAGAGGAGCGGGATGAAAAGAAGGGTTTGCATATTTCTGCTGATACGATTATGTGTGTTCATGTTAATCGTTCTTGTCGTATTTTTAATTTGCCTGCCTTGCACCTGAGGGTCACCATTACAGATTTTTGAGATTCAGTGTTGTTTCTGGGCATCATTTTTGACCCGAAATTGGCAAATTTGCACACCCGAGAGTCCTGAAAGCCAGAACCCTGAAGACTTTGAACGTCTCAAAGTTCCTAAGCCACAGATCATTTTCATAGGGCTTTCGTGTGTTCACAACTGGACTACGGCTTCATCGTGTATGGACCTGCTGGGCCTTCGTATTTGAAGATCATTTCCCCCGTCCACCATGGGGGGATTCGGCGAGCCACGGGTGCTTAAAGGATTTGGTGCGGTATGATTGCACTCTTGCTAATGTTTTTAATGCGACATTTTGTGACATTTTATCTGAGCACCACGACTAGGCAGCTGTTTTTATGGACGGGTCAAAGTTGTGGGTTTCTGTTTGTTGGTCTGTTGTTTTCCCGGAATGTCTCCTCAAGGTGAGACTGCCTCAAGCGTTTACTGTCTTTGAAGCAGAATTATATGTGATCCTGCTGGCACTGTAGCAAATGAGACGTTCTTCCAGAGCTAGATTTACTGTCTGTTCCAATTCTCTAAACTTTCTCTTTCGTTGAAACGATTTTACACAGCAGTTAAGTGGTACAGACTATCCAGGATGCTCTCCTTCGACTGGTGAAGGAGATGTTTCTCTAACGCGTCCTACGGCACATGGGAATTGCGCTGAACGAAAGGAGAAATTTAGAAGCCAAGGTGGCGTGTCTTGATCCTGAGGTATTTCAGTGTGCCATCCCCCTGCATACTATGATATCGCTGTTGAGTCCCAGAGTCAAGCCCACAACTCGGCCACGGCGTACCTCCTTCCAATCAGGTCGACGGGACGAGGTCCTCCTCACTCGTCTTCGCCTAGGCCGCAGCCCCGTAGAGCACGGCTTCCTGCTCAGGTGGGAGCACACTCAAATGTGTGGCGCTTGTGGCGTACAGATCACGGTGCGGCACATTTTACTGGACTGCGTTTTATTTTCTGACCAGCAGGCTGTGGCTGATCCGTCGACGGATCTGGTAATGAACAAACGAATGTGGTTCAAGTGTTAAAGTTTTGTGAATAGTCCAAGATTGTTAAAAAGATTTTAGGGAGTCGTTTTAATTTATTAACAGAGTGTTTAGCTCTCCCAAATTTTTTTAAGAGGTCAGCTAGCCACATTTCTCTGCCCTTTACTTTTAGTTCTCCTGTATTTTGTTTCGTTGTGTTTTAATTTCGTGTATAGCTACTTTCCCTCTTCCTAGTTCATGTGAGATAGACTGACTGGTGATCATTTCCAGTACATGAGTATACACCACCTGTTTATCTCCTCATGTGTTTGTTTTGATAAGTGGAACGGCGCTGATGACCTCGCCATTGAGCGCCCGTAAAATCGAAGCGCGCGCACACACACACACACACACACACACACATACACACACACACACAGGGAGGGCGCTAGCAATAGCTGCTCGTAGCAGGGTAAGTTTCGAACATTTCCGCGCGTATCCAATTTCATGCGGGTGAATGAGGCCCCCGTTACACAAAATCGCCATTTTTTTTTTTTTTTTTTGGGTCATCAGACTTCTGACTGGTATGATGCGGCCCCTTGACGAATTTCTCTCCTATGATAACGTCTTCAATTCAGAGTAGCACTTGCAACCAACATCCTCAATCATTTGCAGGATGTTTCCAATATGTGTATTCCTCTACAGTTTTTGCCCTCTAGTACCATAGAAATCATTTGCTCATGTCCTAAACATGTCCTATCATCCTTGTCAGTGTTTTCCACATATTTCTTTCCTCTTCGATTCTACGCAGAACCTCTTCATTCCTTACCCTATCAGTCCACCTAATTTTCAGCATTTGTCTGTAGCACCACATCTCAAATGCTTCGATTCTCTGCTGTTCCGGTTTTACCACAGACTATGTTTCACTACCATACAATGCTGTACTCCAGATGGACACTCTCAGAAATTTCTTCCTCAAATTAAGGCCGATATTTGATATTAGTAGACTTCTCTTGACCAGGAATGCCCTTTTTGCCATTGCTAGTCTGCGTTTGATGTCCTCCTTGCTCCGTCCGTCATTGGTTATTTTACTGCCTAGTTAGCAGAATTCCTTAACTTCATCTACTTCGTGACCATCAATCTTAATGTTAAATTTCTCACTGTTTTCATTTCTAGTACTTCTCATTACCTTCGTCTTTCTTCGATTTACTCTCAACCCATACTCATTAGACTGTTCATTCCATTCAGAACATCATGTAATTCATCTTCACTTTCACTCAGGATAGCAATGTCATCAGCGACTCATCATTCATTTTTTTTCCCCTTCAGTTTTAATTCTGAACCTTTCTTTTCTTTCCATTATTGCTTCCTCGATGTACAGATTGAACATTAGGAGCGAAAGGCTTGTCCTACACCCTTTTTAATAGGAGCACTTTGTTCTTGGTCGTCCATTCTTATTATTCGCTCTTGGCTGTTGTACATATTGTATATGGCCCGTCTTTCCCTATAGCTTACCACTGCTTTTCTCAGAATTTCGAACATCTTGCACCATTTTACGATGACGAACGCTTTTCCCAGGCTAACAAATCCTATGAACGTGTGTTGATTTTGCTTTAGTCTTGCTTCCATTGTTAACCGCACGTCAGAATTGCCACTCTGGTGGCTTTACCTCTCCTAAAGCCAAACTGATCGTCACCTAGCGCATCCTCGATTTACTTTTCCATTCTTCTGTATATTATTCTTGTAAGCAACTTGGATGCATGAGCTGTTAAAATGATTGTGCGATAATTCTCGCACTTGACAGCTCTTGCCGTGCTTTTCCGAAAATCAGGTATTATGTCGCCAGACTCCTACATTCTACACACCAACGTGAATAGTTATTTTCTTGCCATTTTCCCCAACGATTTTAGAAATTCTAATGGAATGCTATCTATCGCTTTTGCCATATTTTAGTCTTCCATAGGTCTTTTAAATTCTGATTCTAATACTGAATCCTCTATCTCCTCTAAATCGACTCTTGTTCCTTGTTCCATCACATCAGACAAATCTTTCCTCCTCATAGAGACTTTCTATGTATTCTTTCCACCTACCTGCTCTCTCGTCTGCATTTAACAGTGGAGTTCCAGTTGGACTTTTAATGTTATCACCCTTGCTTTTAATGTCACCGAAGGTTGTTTTGACTCTCCTGTATGCTGAGTCTGTCCTTCCGACAGTCATTTTTTGTTTTCGATGTCTTCGCCGGCCGGATGGCCGACCGGTTCTAGGCGCTTCAGTCTGGAACCGCGCGACCGCTACGGTCGCAGGTTCGAATCCTGCCTCGGGTATGGATGTGTGTGATGTCCTGAGGTTAGTTAGGTTCAAGTAGTTCTAAGGGACTGATGACGTCAGCAGTTAAGTCCCATTGTGCTCAGAGCCATTTGAACCATTTCGATGTCTTCACATTTTGCCTGCAGCTATTTCGTCTTAGTGTTCCTGCTGCTGCACTAGTGTCACTCCTAGTCGAAGGAAATCGAAATTTTATCAAAATTCAATGAAGGCGCGGTTGGGCGACGAAATCTGGGGCCGCTGGCAGAGTGTGGTAACATACGACAGCCAGCAGGCCAGGCAAGATAAACATGACGCTGGCGGGTGCAGAGCTGCGACGGCGCTATGCACGCACGATTTGTTTTGAGTGCAGCAACAACGAGGCAGGAAACTGCAGCGTTGCTTTAAGTTATTGTGAAGTATGAGGTGGGGCACTAGGCCAGAGGCAGGAGTGGCGATTTATCCCTGCCATAGTTTCTGTCTCTCTCTGGCACTACATCAGAAGTGAGGGAAAACCAGTATAAATAGACGGGAAATTTTACCTTAGGACAGAGTGTGCCAGGTCAGTCAAGCATCAGGACGGACGTGTGCTGATCTACGCTTATAGGGCCAGTCTGGCAGCAATGTTAAAAGTATTCAGCATAAACTTGTATTTTGTTTCTATGTACCTGTTCGGGCTGTATTCCGCCTCAGGGGACACAGCACGGGGGCGGGACGGAACGGCAGCCTGGAACGTGGAGATCACACGGTCTGCCTGAAAGAGAGCAGTGACATTGGTCTGCAGTTGGTCCAGGAGGGGCTCGGTTCCCCCGCGGTCTACGGGCCACGTTCGCTTCCCACCTGGTGCATCGGGGTCCGGGCGAGGCCCACACTGCGGGAGGCGCTACAGCGCTGCGGCAGCGCCAGAGATGGCGGCGGGTGTTGCCATCCGGCAAGCACCACTAGCGGCAAGTTGCGCCACAGCGACCAGGAGGGCGCGGGTTCGAGGCCGGTCCTGTCCTGGGGACAGCGGCGGCCCTAGGTCCACGGGTGACCAGTACGTCCACCTTCGTCCCAAGGTCGGACAGAGCAGGCCAGTCGGGGCGGAAGGCAACGAGGACCAGGCGCTGTAGCAGTCTCTGGAATTGCGGGCAGTTACGCAGTGCAAAACGCGACTCATTGGCGGGCGGCGACCTGGGAAAGCGCGGCCGACTTCTAGCGGAGCGGCCTTGATGACGGAGCAGCGATGACGGCGTACCAGGAGTCTGCGGGGCAGGCTGGACTCGAGGCACAGCTGCACCCATTGAATATTGTAAATTGGCCAAACCAAGAAATGCTACCGAATACCACTGTATCATTATACACTGTCCCATGTCGCTCTTGAACTTGCTCGGCCTCCTGACGAAACACTGCGCGGTGGGTCCCGGCTTCAGCTAGGCCATCAGGAGGCCCGGGTTTGACCACCGAACCCGCGACAGTGGTGTCAGAAGTGGTGCCGGTTACAGCGCTGAAAACGGATTTCCACTCCCACATCTTGTGCCGAGCAAGTAGCGTTGAGGGGTGCTTGTGTAGAGGGGCAGTTGAGGTGTTTGGTTGCGTTCTTGACGGGAGGTCGTGCACTTCATGTTACGTCTTGTTTGGAAGGTTTTCGTCCATACCAGTATAGGGAGGAAAGCAGGACTGTTCACGAGCACGATGAGGATGGGTGAGTGACGTTTGATTTATGGTTCCTGTGTGATTCTTTTGTTAATTAGGATGGATTTTTTAAAGGTGTCTTTTGTAAGGCTGGAGTGGCCTTTAGATTTTTCTGGATTCAGGGGAAATGGGCTACATGATAACATAGTGCCTAAGCGATGTCATTTATGTAACCTGTCAGGCCACAGACTACCGTGTACAAAGTGGGTGCCAAAGAATTTTTTTATTTGTAAGAGATTTGGTCATTTGGCGCGCAATTGATCAAAATCTTGATGGACGATGATTCGTCGCAAGAACTAAGTTTAAGGAGTAGCAGAGTGAAATTAATGGCAACAGTGGAGCTATAATCAAGAATGGTGGAAACACGGCAAGCAGCGGAGGCTGCGGCAGTGACTACAGCGGAAGCTGTAGCCGTTCTAACAGAGCAAGTTTGGGTATTGTCAGAGGAGAGGAAAAGTGACAAAGAAAAATATGAAGAATTAGCAGGGAGGTTTGAGGCATTGCGAATAGGGGAAGGGACGTCGGGTGAAAGTAAATTGAAGGTTGTGGAGTGTCACAGACCATTTGACCCGGCAATCACAGCATTGATTAACCCCTTCTCGGGAAAAGCAACGGAAAATGTGTCGGTATTCCTTAATGACATTATCACAATGGCTGAGGCCAATGGGTGGTCGGATGTTGTAATGTTGAGAGTGGCGGTGTTACGGTTGATAGTGGATACCAAGTCGTACATATTGTACCACGAAACGTTGAACAATGTGGGGACGTATTCAGAGCTGGAGGCTGGGTTACGCCAGAGGTACCAGAAACAGAATAGTACCAGGTTTCTTCGTGAAAAATTAAGTGCGCTAGTTATGAGGAGAAATGAGACTGTGGAGGTTTTCTCAGACAGGTTTCGAAAACTGAATTTAGAAACGTTCGAACTGTACAGAATGGGGAGACTAATGAAGAGCTGTTGCAAGAGGCCGAGAACAGGGCGTTAGATGTGTTTTTGCTGGGAGTACCGCCGGAGATGTCACGTCGGGTGAGAATGAAGAATCCCAGTGATCTTGCGGTGGCTCTAAGGATTGCCAGATACTTAGAGGAGGTAGATTATGTGACCAAGCAAAGGGTGGAGCATAGAGTCCTGGCAGTGGAAATTAAGTGTTTTGGTTGTGGCCAGGTAGGGCACATTAAGAGGCAATGTCAGCGTCAGTTGCGGTGCTACTCATGTGGGAAAATGGGTCACCGAGCAATAAACTGCAGGAGTAAAAGTAGGGGTGGGGGACTCGGTGGCAGCAGCCGTTAAACGAGAACGCGATTGCTTCAACTGTCGGAGAGCAGTCCCAGTCAAATTAGGTAATGCGTTTGTAGATGCACAGACGGAATGCTGCTTATTAGGCTTGGTGAACGGAAGGGAACATAGGTTCCTGCTTCACACGGGAGCACACGTGTCTGTTATTAGTCTAGACCTGATTAGCAGGAGAAGGCTTGAGCCACCATGTCATAGGTTTCTTGGGGTGGGAGATAATAAAGTGGTGTCATTGGGTACGACGTTATTTCAATTCGTGATCGCAGGAACTAAGTTTACTGAGCAGGTAGAGGTGTTACCATATGTAGGTGAGGGGTATTCTATGATTCTCAGACTGGACTTCTTCGACAAACATAGTGCGAACATAGATCTTTGGCAACAAACTTAGTGGAACTCAGTGGAACAATGTTTCGCAAGGGGGAAACGGTTCCAAATGGACGAATGTCGCAAGGTGCACTTAACGTCAAAGTGACGCCAGCTAAACTGCGAACGGATTCATTAAAGGTCGATCAGCAGGATAACATACTGGCAGGTACAGGGAAGGTAGTTTGGGTTTCCATAAATACGGACCTACCAAAGAAGACGCTGTACATGATGGAGCCAATCTCGAGTAATGAGGAGTTGGATAAAGCGCACTGTTTTGTGCGGAGGAGTTTAGCTCACGCAAGTTACGTGAAAGGAGATTACAGAATTCCTGCAAGTTTAGATAACTTCGGCAGAGCGGATTTTAGCTTGTCGAAAGGGTTGTTATTGGCCACGTTGGGTTTTTTGATGAAGATAGGGAGGATTTAGAGGCGAGTCATAAGCAAAACGCCGATGCAGCACAATTAAAGGGAAAATCACAGCATTTGCAGGGAGACAACAGCGTCGCGTTGGAGGAATTGTTATTGACATTTAGCAATTTATTCGGGACGGAGGGTAGTTTACCGGCAACACCGATTACGATGCGTCACATACCGACGGAGGATAATACACCAGCGTTTAGGAAACCATGTAGGTCAGCACGTCATATGCAACCGCTACTAGAGGAGTTTATAGAACAGCAACTACGGGATGGAATCATAGAGCATAGCGATAGTCCATATTCAAGCAGTGTAGGTCTCGTACCTAACAAGTAGGTTAATGGTACAAGGAAATATAGTTTTAATTGTGATTATGGGTTTCTGAATGCGAAAACCATTTCGGACGCATTGGACAACGCACATTGGACAAACTGGGACAATGTAAGTATTTTACGACGATGGATTTACGGAGTGGATACCATGAGTTGGAAGTAGCGCCAGAGGATAGGGCAAAGACAGCTTTTACTCTTCCTGGGGGGCACTATCAGAATATACGTATTCCGTTCGGGTTGCAGAATGCACCGGCAACTTTTCAGCGATTATTAGATGAGATTTTAAGGGGATTGAAACCAAAGACATGAATGGTTTACCTAGATGACATTATAGTATTTTCGAAGGATGTACCAGAGCATGTAACGCGTTTAAGAGAAGTCTTTAAGACTGCGGTCGGCACGGTTAACATTAAGTTCAGAAAAACGTAATTTTGCGCAGACGCAGGTCAAATATTTAGGTCATATAATTAGTGAACAAGCGGGTTCATACCGATCCTCGGTTATCAGAAGCAGTTCAAAACTTTCCGACACCACGTACAACGAAGCAGTTACAATCGTATATTAAGTTATGTTCATATTATCGTAAATTTGTAAAGGATTTTCCTAAAATAGCCGAGCCATTAACAAAGCATTTAAAGAAAGGGGTTAAATTTCAATGGACGGAGGAATGTCAGGAAGCTTTCGATGAATTAAAGATAAGGTTAGTATCTGGTCCGGTGTTGGTGTTTCCGAATTTTGAAGAAGACTTCATCTTATCATGTTTATTTATTTATTTATTTATCTATTGTTCCGTGGGACCACATTTAGGAGGAGTCTCCATGGTCACGGAACGAGTCAATACATGAAATTATAACACGATTGTAGAAACAGATAAAATGAAATATAAGAAACATATTCAGGCGACAAGTCGTTAGTTTAAATAAAGAAAATCAAGAATGTAACACTGGAATTTGCTTAATTTTTTAGCTCTTCCAGGAGCTCCTCGACAGAATAGAAGGAGTGAGCCATGAGGAAACTCTTCAGTTTAGACTTAAAAGTGTTTGGGCTACTGCTAAGATTTTTGAGTTCTTGTGGTAGCTTATTGAAAATGGATGCAGCAGAATACTGCACTCCTTTCTGCACAAGAGTCAAAGAAGTGCATTCCACATGCACATTTGATTTCTGCATAGTATTAACCGAGTGAAAGCTGCTAACTCATGGGAATAAGCTAATATTGCTAACAACAAACGACATTAAGGAAAATACATACTGTGAGGGCAATGTCAAAATTCCCAGACTATTGAATAGGGATCGACAAGAGGTTTTCGAACTTACACCATACATAGCTCGAACAGCCCGTTTTTGAGCCAAAAATACCCTTTTTGAATCAGATGAATTACCCCAAAAAATAATACCATATGACATAAGCGTATGAAAATATGCGAAGTGTTCTACTTTTCGTGTTGAAATGTCACTTATTTCAGATACTGTTCTAATGGTAAATAAAGCGGCATTTAGTTTCTGAACAAGATCCTGAACATGGGCTTTCCACAACAGCTTACTATCTATCCGTACGCCTAGGAACTTGAACTGTACCGTCTCGCTTATAACATGCCCATTCTGTCTGATTAAAATGTCAGTTCTTGTTGAATTGTGGGTTAGAAACTGTAAAAACTGAGTCTTACTGTGATTTAGCATCAAATTATTTTCGACAAGCCACGAACTTATATCATGAACTACATTATTTGATAATGTTTCAATATTACACACAAGATCCTTCACTACCAAGGTGGTGTCATCAGCAAACAGAAATATTTTTGAATCACATGTAATACTAGAAGGCATATCATTTACATAAATAAGAAACAGCAGTGGCCCCAGCACCGACCCTTGGGGAACGCCCCATTTAACAGTGCCTCATTGGGACTGAACATCATTACCACTCTCAATATTGCGGAGGATTACCTTCTGCTTTCTGTTCTTAAAGTAGGAGGCGAACCAATTGTAAGCTACTCCCCTTACTCCATAATGTTCCAACTTCTGCAGTAATATTTTGTGGTCAACACAGTCAAAAGCCTTCGTTAAATCAAAGAAAACACCTAACGTTCGCAACATTTTATTTAATCCGTCCAAAACCTCACAGAGAAAAGAGACTATAGCATTTTCAGTTGTTAAGCCATTTCTAAAACCAAACTGTACATTTGACAGCAAATTATGTGAATTTAAATGCTGCAGTAACCTTGTATATACAACCCTCTCGATAACTTTAGCAAACACCGATGGCATAGAAATAGGTCTATAATTGTCAACATTATCCCTGTCTCCCTTTTTATAAAGTGGCTTCACTACCGAGTACTTTAATCGGTCAGGAAACCGACCACTCCTAAAGGAAAAGTTACAGATATGGCTAAGTACTGAGCTAACATACGTGGAACAATACTTCAGTATTCTGCTAGATACCCCGTCATATCCATGAGAGTTCTTGGTCTTTAGTGATTTAATTATTAACTCAATCTCCCTCTTGTCAGTATCATGGAGGAGCATTTCAGGTAACAGTCTCGGAACACTTTTTTCTAAGAGCGCTATATGATTCCCTGTTGGGACTAGGTTTCTATTTAGTTCACCTGCTATATTCAGAAAGTGATTATTAAGTACTGTACATATATGCGACTTATCAGTAACACGGACATCCCCACTACGCACTGATTCTATATTCTCGACCTGTCTCTGCAGACCAGCCACTTCCTTTACGACTGACCATATGGTTTTAATTTTATCCTGAGACTTAGTTATTCTATCTGCATACCACATACTTTTTGCCTTCCTAATAACTTTTTTAAGCACCTTACAATACTGTTTGTAATGGGCTGCTGCATTTAGATTTTGACTGTTTCTAACGTTTTGATATAGTTGCCACTTTGTTCTACAAGATATTCTTATCCCTTTAGTCAGCCACCCAGGCTGCCTGTTCGTGCTAGTACCCTGTTTTGAACGTTCTAACGGAAAGCAACTTTCAAAGAGCACGAGAAAAGTCTTGAGGAAGGCATTATATTTATCGTCTACTGTATCAGCACTATAAATATCTTGCCACTCTTGTTCCTTGATAAGGTTTACAAAAGTCTGTACAGCAACTGGATCAGCTTTCCTAAAAAGTTGATAACTATATTTAACATGTGTTGCAGCACAAAAATCTTTTAGACTTAAAATTTGTGCATCATGATCTGAAAGGCCATTCACCATTTTGCTAACAGAATGCCCTTCTAATAATGACGAATGAACAAAAATATTGTCTATGGTTGTTCTACTGTTCCCTTGCACTCTCGTTGGAAAGAATACGGTTTGCATAAGATTATATGAATTAAGGAGGTCTACCGGCATCCTTTTTCTTGCACAATCACTTATACAATTCATATTGAAGTCACCACATATAACTAACTTTTTGTATATCCTATAAAGTGAACCAAGAACCTCCTCTAGCTTTAGCAAAAATGTTGTGAAATCGGAGTCTGGGGATCTATAAATAACAACAGTTAGAAGTTTAGCTCCACTAAATTTAACCACACCTGCACAACATTCAAACACTTTTTCAGTGCAGTACTTTGAAACATCAATTGACTCAAATGGGATACCGTTTTTCACATACATGGCTACTCCCCCACACCGCAAAGAGCTCCTAGAAAAGCTGCCAGCCAACCTGTATCCTGGTAAAGGAAGCCTCTGAATTATCTCCTTATTTAAGAAGTGTTCAGATATACCAATAATTTCAGAGTCAACATCTATAAGCAGTTCACTAACTTTATCTCTAATACCTTGTATATTTTGATGAAATATACTAATTCCCTCATTAATCGGATACCCAAGCTTTGTAGAAAGTGGTTTCTTTGTTAGAGAGACTTCCCTTAAGCAGGAATACCTATCAGCTGACTTCAATCTAAAAAAGGTACAGCTCTAACACCCACAACTACCGGAATTTTCCCATGAGTGATCCCACCACCCCCACCTATGCTGTCACCTATAAGTTTTGCCAACCTCCCCTTCCCATACCTGTTGAGGTGCAGGCCATGTCTAGTGAAACCCGTCCTGCTGATAGACTCCACCGACACCACTGAAATGTGACTCATGCCTTCTGTCATCAGCGCTCCGCCAAGTCTCATGTTATTACGCTTGACGGCTGTATTAAGATGAGGCCGATCGTGATGCTGAAACAGTTCCACGAGATGCACATTCGTGTTGCTTCAAATGGTACAGTAGTATATGAAATGTTGAATGAACAGGAGCGACCGGCGGCTTATGCTTCTAGACAGTTAAATAGGGCAGAGCGGAATTATTCCACAACGGAAAAGGAGATTTTGGCTGTAATATATGGAGTAACGTATTTTCGTTGTTACCTTTATGGTAGGAAGTTTAAGGTCGTGACGTATCATGCAGCGTTGAGATGATGCTGGGACTCAAGCCAGGGAAGAAACATGGGAATGAAGATGCATTAAGTCACAAATTAGACGAATTAGAAGTAATGGGTAAGAGTGTCGCGAAATGGCAGAGGGCACAAGCAGAGAAGGAGGGGTGCCAGAGTTTCAGAACTCAACCAGATTTCGTTGTGCAGGAAAATTTCTTGTGTAGAGTTGCCATGTGCAGATCACGTGTAGTGGTAACAAAGAGTTTGTGAGAGGAAGTCTTAAAGCAGGCCAATGGTCATGTGCTCTCGGGGCATGGTGGTCGTCGAGCAACAGGAAGACGAGTAGCAGAACGATTTTGGTGGCGCACTCAGAGAAGGGGTGTGGAACAATACGTAGCAAATTGTGTGCCGTGTGCGCAGCGAGCGGATGTGAAGCGCACAAGAATTCCATTGTAACGGTTACCACAGGCTTCGAAAACATTCGTGTTTACCCGGCTAGATATCTGCGGGCCACACAATAAAACACCGGCAGGGAATCGTAACGTTTTAATTATAATTGATCACTTTTCGCGGTTTCTAGCCATGGTCGCAATACCAACAGGCAAGTACAGTAGCACAAGCCTTAGTCAATAACTGTGAAACGCCCAGCAAAACTCGCAGGACAGGACAGGTAGTTTAAGTGGTGGAAAGGGGCCAAAATAAGGGGCTGTCAGTTACACTCGAATATACAACTTCATTATTTGATCAAACATTATAAGAGCCCGAAAATTTTTTTTTGTAAACTCACAGCTTTAATCTTTGGGACTTAATTACTGGCTGAAAGCCACTTTAATTTAGAAACGACTGAAGGCCAATAACATAAAACGCAAGCATAATCAGAAATTAAAAAGGTAAGCCTCATCTTACAACAGTTCTTTATTTAAGCTGAAGGCCCAAAGAATCGGAAATTTTCAGAGCAAACAATTTGAATTCAAAATCAGCTGAAAGCCCAACGCTTAAGGCTAAACAACATTAATTAAGAAAACAAAGGTCTTACATAAAACAGTTCTTAATTAGGCAAAACTTAACCAAAATAGAAATTTAAAAGCCAAAGCCTTATCATAAGACAGTTATTTAGTTAGGCTGAAGACACAAAGAATGAGACACTTCAAGAGCAAACAAGTTAAATTCAAATCAGTTGAAGGCCTAACACTTAAAACTCCATAACATTATTTTTTTTTATTCCAAAAGCCTTATGTGAAACAGGTCTTTAATTTAGGCTGAAGGTCTTAAGAGCCAAACAACTCAAACTCAAAATCGGCTGAAGGCCCAATACTTAAAATTCAACAACATTAAAACTTTTAAAATGCCAAAGGTCTTACGTGAAACAGTTCTTTAAATTAGGCTGAAGGCCTGAAGAGTCTGACACTTTAAGGGCAAAACCACCTTAATTTTTAAAAAAATCGGCTAGAAGCCGTACAAGTACAAACAACAAGAAGAAAATAAAAAAGGCAGTACACCCAAGGGCGCTCAGATGTTCGAGGTTCGCCCTGGAATTCAAACACTAACGCTCACTTAGGTGAGACAAGCAGTTGGGCCAACCCAACACGATGGGGAAACTACACTCCCTGAAATTTACGTCAACGGCCAGGGCAGGTAACAGGAACGTTAACGGCCACAAGACAGAACATTCCGCTGGTGCTCTTCAATTCAAATAACCAAATACAGTGAAATTCCACCACAGGGTGGCTAGAATATTCAAACTTGGAAACCACGTTGTTACTCGTGGAAATATCCCAACAGCCGACAACGAACTCCAAACGACACAATGTGAACAGCCTTGACTTGCTGGTAGATTAAAACTCAACTTTCGTGTCCAGGGTCGGTGAGCCACGGACCTGGTAGCAGTGGGAACAGCCCCACCTCTCCGTCATTGCGTAGAGACAGCCAGCGGCCCTGGCCATACTATGTCCTGTGGAGACTTCCTCGCTGCTCCACGCCAACCGACCGACTGCCCAGACCTGGAAACGGTGAAAGGACGAAGTATACGTCGGCCGATGAGACGACCAACCGAACGACCAACCATCGGTCTTCCCACTCCAGTCTCCCTTCGTCGGACGGCTCACGTGTGTCGCCAGCGGTCGGCGGGCACTGGCTGTCCGCGCCTCACCGGTGCTCCGTCCCCCGACTCCACTGCTGCTGCGGCCCGACTGCACTGCTGGTCCGTCCCGAACTGACTACCAGACACACGACGACCCAAGAATACTATCGGTCGCTCCAGAGATGGTACGACAGTGAACTTATCGACACGCGCTGCTACTGCCGCTCACGGTCAAGTAAGGCAGGAGGTTAGTGACGCCAGCAAATGGAATAAGAAAGCGAGGCGACAGTACTGTAATAGAAGATGACAAACAATAAATGGGATAAACATGAGCCCTCCATGGCTCAAACTGGTTATTGAAGTATCGAGTGCCTGATACTATAACTGCGGATCAGGGAACGATCTTCATGTTCGAATTAATGTCTAAGTTGTGTCGTTTGTTGAGAATTAAAAAATTACAGACTAGTCCATTTCATCTGCAGGCGAATGGGAGAACGGAGCGAGTACATAGGACAATTTCGAAAATGCTAAGTTATTATGTGTATGATAACTGGGACGTTTATCTTCCATACGTAGTATCGAGTTATGACTCTAAAATACATTCGGGGGTCGGAATGTCACCATTCGAGGTGGTCTATGGAAGAAAGATGCCATCGCCATTTGTCGTTCTATGTTCGAAATCGGGAGCTAAAGGCGATGCAGTGAGGGAATTTGCACGAACAATACGGGAAGTCTGGAAGAGGGTACAGAAGGCCAATACGAAAGCGTTAGAGAGGCAGGAAGAACAGAAAAAGCGGTTGGAACCTTTACCGCAGTACAGGGTAGGTTAATGGGTATTATTCACGAATCCTTATACGACGAAAAATTTCTTGACGAAGTACCATGCACCGTACCAGGTCATGGACATGACTTCGCCAGTGAATATTACAGTGCAGCTGCCAACAAAAACGTTCATTATCCACGTGAGTAGAGCAAAGCCTTTTAAAGGAATGGTGGACGGGTTACCTCAGTTACAAGGAAGTGACCCGATTGCAGAGGCTAGGCAAAGCAATCAGAGGAAGAGGCCTCGGCGGATGGACAACAGGGGACACACAACGTTCTGTATGAATTACGGTCACGGAGGGAGTAAATTGTGGTATGTGTAATATTCTATGGCATGTTCACATTTTGTGTTTTTATATGAACAGTTAATTTGTGTTTTGTTTGTGTGTGTGTGTGTGTTTTTCTCTCTTTTTTTCGACTTTTGGTGGGTCCGATAATAGTTGTGCTTTTCTTGTTTGTTGTTTTAGGTTTTTTGTCATTGTACCACCCTCGCATCAGCAGTGGACCTTGCCGTTGATGGGGAGGCTTGCGTGCCTTAGCGACACAGATGGCCGTACCGTAGGTGCAACCACAACGGAGGGGTATCTGTTGAGAGGCCAGACAAAAGTGTGGTTCCTAAAGAGGGGCAGTAGCCTTTTCAGTAGTTGCAAGGGCAACAGTCTGGATGATTGTCTGATCTGGCCTTGTAACACTAACCAAAACGGCCTCGCTGTGCTGGTACTGTGAACGGCTGAAAGCAAGGGGAAACTACAGCCGTAATTTTTCCCGAGGACATGCAGTTTTACTGTATGGTTAAAAGATGATGGCGTCCTCTTGGGTAAAATATTCCGGAGGTAAAATAGTCTCCCATTCGGATCTCCTGGCGGGGACTACTCAAGAGGACGTCGTTATCAGGAGAAAGAAAACTGGCGTTCTACGAATCGGAGCGTGGAATGTCAGATCCCTTAATGTGGCAGGTAGGTTAGAAAATTTAAAAAGGGAAATGGATAGGTTAAAGTTAGATCTAGTGGGAATTAGTGAAGTTCGGTGGCAGGAGGAACAAGACTTCTGGTCAGGTGAATACAGGGTTATAAATACAAAATCTAATAGGTGTAATGCAGGAGTAGGTTCAATAATGAATAAAAAAAGTAGGAGTGCGGGTAAAATACTACAAACAGCATAGTGAACGCATTATTGTGGCCAAGATAGACACGAAGCCCACGCCTACTACAGTAGTACAAGTTTATATGCCAACTAGCTCTGCAGATGACGAAGAAATTGATGAAATGTATGATGAGATAAAAGAAATTATTCAGATAGTGAAAGGAGACGAAACTTTAATAGTCATGGGTGACTGGGATTCGATAGTAGTAAAAGGCAGGGAAGGAAACGTAGTAGGTGAATAAGGATTGGGGTTAGAAATAAAAGAGTAAGGCGCCTGATAGAATTTTGCATAGAGCATAAATTAATCAAACACTTGGTTCAAGAATCATGAAAGAACGTTGTATACATGGAAGAAGCCTGGAGATACTAGAAGGTATCAGATAGACTATATAATGGTAAGACAGAGATTTAGGAACCAGGTTTAAAGTTGTAAGACATTTGCAGGGGCAGATGTGTACTCTGACCACAATTAATTGTTTATGAACTATAGATTTAAACTGAAGAAGCTGCAAAAACGTGGGAATTTAAGGAAATGCGACCTGGATAAAATGACTAAATCAGAGGTTGTACAGAGTTTCAGGGAGAGCATTAGGGAACGATTGACACGAATGGGGGAAGGAAATACCGTAGAAGAAAAATGGGTAGCTCTGAGGGATGAAATAGTGAATGCAGCAGAGGATCAAGTAGGTAAAAAGACGGGGGATAGTAGAAATCCTTGAGTAACAGAAGAAATATTGAATTTAATTGATGAAAGGAGAAAATATAAATGTAAGTGAAGCAGGAAAAAAGGAATACAAAGTCTCAAAAATGAGATCGACAGGAAGTGCAAAATGGCTAAGCAGGCATGGCTAGAGGACAAATGTAAGGATGTAGAGGCTTATCTCGCTAGGGGTAAGATAGATACCGCCTACAGGAAAATTAAAGAGACCTTTGGAGAAAAGAGAACCACTTGTATGAATATCAAGAGCTGAGATGGAAACCCAGTTCTAAGCAAAGAAGGGAAAGCGGGAAGGTGGTAGGAGTATATAGAGGGTCTATACAAGGGCGATGTACTGGAGGACAATATTATGGAAATGGAAGAGGATGTAGATGAAGATGAAATGGGAGATACGATACTGCATGAAAAAAAAAATGGTTCAAATGGCTCTGAGCACTATGGGACTCAACATCTTAGGTCATAAGTCCCCTAGAACTTAGAACTATTTAAACCTAACTAACCTAAGGACATCACACACACCCATGCCCGAGGCAGGATTCGAACCTGCGACCGTAGCGGTCCCGCGGTTCCGGACTGCAGCGCCAGAACCGCACGGCCACCGCGGCCGGCACGATACTGCATGAAGAGTTCGACACATCACTGAAAGACCAAAGTCGAAACAAGGCACCCGGGAGTAGATAACATTCCATTTGGACTACTGACATCCTTGTGATAGCCAGTATGCCCAATTCAATGATGACATAATTCGTCGCTTAGGTAGCGGCGAACATCGGTGCTCCCATTAAGGGGCGTCTTTGCGGAAGATGAAATTCTTGAAATTAACGGTCAGTTGTGGAGATAACCACAATTGCAACAGATTAAGGTAAGGGGTACTCGTCACAGTGTTCTCACAGAAAAAATAAACGGCGTCTACAAATTCGTTTGTGATGTTGCATAGAAAACATGAACCCTCGGCGAATCTCGTTCAAGAGCCACAAGTTTCATGATGGTTCTCAGCGCCCCACATTGTCTCACACTGTAGCAGTCAACCATTGCAGGTAGATGGAACGTTGCTTTGCCGCCCAACTGCAGCCTGGAGGAGAATCGTCAATCCTCACGTGTTTTCTGCACTGTTATGGCAAATTACAGGCAGAGGCCCTGATCTTCCCGGTTTAACTGTGGCAGGAGCTGCTCACGATACGGTATGAAATGTAAACGCCGTCCCAAAATATTTCACACAGTTCGCTGTAGTATTCCAATGTCGTGGTTTGCGCTGACCGTTGACTTTGTTGGACTGCGTACAAAACTTCGGTTCACCCTCTCCACGTTTGCCTCTGGCACATTTGGCCGATCGGTACTTTCCTGTTTACAAAGATAGAATCCTAAACTGTCGATAGAAATGCACAATGCTTTGTTATCATGACGATTATTTTGCACAACTCCATCTGAATGCAAGTTGTGCTGTTTTAACAGATAAGCATCTCGCATATTCCAACACAAAAAAAGTCTTTGTAGGTTCGCCACCATGTCAAGGTACTGCGCTTGTACTGCCAACTGTTGAACTCAATGCAAACTCGGTGGGGTAACAATTCCGTTCACGAATCAATCATGTTCGTAAACCCATCGCATACGAAGCGTCTCAAGCGGAACACGTTGCCTAAGCGAGTTGGTTGCCATTCCAGTCGGAATGACTTCCAGTGTAGCGGAAGAGGGCACGGTAGAGGGCGCAACTGCAGGGTGCCTGAGTCGCCAGTAAATCACGTGCCAACCCGTTGCCAATGACTCGGCGCCCGCGTTGCGTCGTGCACTTGGGCACAGTTCTATATTCGTCTAATATGGGAGGAACTAACAGGTCACGGACATTAGCTCTGTACAAGAAATGGAAAACATGCCGTTTTCAGGTCACGGACATTAGCTCTGTACAAGAAATGGAAAACATCCCGTTTTATGGGATTACGAGTTTCCACGCTACTGCAGGAGGGATTTGGCATAGGCAGTGTAGTGTGGAATGGTGATAAAAGATCGCACGACACGTAGATACGCAGTGTACTATTGCTTAAAATACGTCAATGGAAGCAAATGCACAAGAGAATGTAAACCATATCGGGAGTGTTCTTTTTTTTCTTTCTTTTTTTTTTTTTTTTTTTTTTTTACTGGGAGTGCTTGTTTCGTTTCGTAAAATTGCGTTACGTGCAAAAGAATCGTGAAAGCGGCGGGTAAACGACAAATAGCCAGAAATCTCCGTTGTATGCAAACACATTGGTGTTCACGTACAAATAATGTAAGAAGCACTAACCACAGTTCAGCACAAAAGTAGTCGAAAAGAATTTATTTTGTGTTCATTCTCATAATTTAGCTTAGGTCTACATGAACTGGACAATCAAATGGAGCAGTTCCGCTGCCGCACCATGTGTCGCAATGTGATCTGCTACCGATAGCTAATTTCTGAACACAGTTATTGATGAATTAGCACACACTGTAATGTTTTGAGCTGCAAGATAGTTAGCGGTTTCATGATTTTTTTTGCATGTGACCCTTCTCGTTTGAGCACATAGCTTAGTTGTGGAGAACACTAAGGGCTAGCATTCGCTCTGGCGGCATCTCTGCAACGCATTGGGCCGTTTAAAACTTCACACTTCTCTGACACCCTTCAATGGTTTTTCTTTCTCTGCTTAGAAAGTAGTTCAAACTTGTTTCACATTGTTTCGACATGTTTTAGAGAATAGTTAAGAATCTGTCGGTTTCAGCTCTTTTGGTGGTAGAAACGGCCAGCAGATGGAGAAATCGGTCGTGGTGGAGCACGCACTGTATGAGACCGACCACATAGTACATTTCGCCAACACGGTTCTTGCTGTAAGAGACGAGCTATCACACTAACTTATTTAGAGAAGCTATAGAAATGCACAAACATGAGAATAGGTTCGACAAGAAAGAAGAAAGCCTCAACATGAACGGTTGCTTGATTCTCGCGCTGCAGCAAACGGCCATTGTAGGTAGCAAGGGGACAATCACACCGGAAATACCCGCGGAAAAGCCCTCAGATTTCGGGTCGCCAGGTGCACACAATCTGCGGCCGCGAGCTGGACTCCAGTCCACAAGAACAACGTAGGGCGAAGTCACCCGTGCTGGCGAAAGGTCACGAAAACCGTCGAAGAAACGTCGGCCGAAAAACCCGAGATAGAAGCCAACAGGCAGTTTGTCAACAAGTAGCTAGGAAAGCATTAACAATTTTGAATGCAAAGAAGTCTTCCATTTTACAATAACACATGGCGGACGAAGCCAGGAAGGCCCAAAAAGCAGATTAGTAGATGGAAAGAGGGTGTTCCTTGGGGAACACAAGTCCGCTAGTATCCAACATCGGCAGTAACCCCAGGAAGAAGTTTCTGAGAATGTACATGCGGAGCACAGCATTGCATAGTAGCGAAACATGGACTGTGGCAAAACCGAAAAAGAAGAGAATCGAATCATCTGATGTGTAAAGCTATAGAAAGCTGTTAAAACCTAGGACTGTTAAGATAACAGCGAAGGGGTTTTACGCACAATCGGCGGAGAATGGTACATGTGCAAAATACCAACAAAGAGAGGGAACTGCAGAGGGTAAAATCTGTGATATAAATCAGAGATTGGAATGCATCGAACAAATAAGTGAGGACGTAGCGCCCATGTGCTACTCTTATACGGAGAGGTTTACGCAGGAGCAGACTTCTTGGTGTGTCGCATTGAAATAGTCATACGACGGATGACTCTAAAAAAACATTGTGTAGCTAAAAGAGTGTGTTTTCTTAAACTTTTTTATATTTGCATAATCTTTGGAGGTCCACCCTGATGACGGGGATGTAAACTATGACGCGCTTATTACAATCTGTGTGGCGACAGTACATCGGGATTTTATGCAGAATCATAGTTTGGCGCTACGTGCTGGCGTGTAATCAGAGACACGATAGCTGTGCACGCGGGGCGGGACCCCGGAGGCCGCTGGCCGAGTTGCTGAGTTGGGGGTCCAGTGTTTGTTGTGGCCTCGTGACGGCCAGAGGCCAGGGCCGGCGCAGATAGCGGCAGGCGGCCCGGCCCGGCCCGGCCCGGCCCCAAGTGCACAGTCACGGCGGGCCGACACTTCCGCGCCACCGCGCGCTGCGCGCCGCTGGCACGTCGCCGCGGTGTCGCAACTGGGACGTGGGACGCGTTGCGAGAGATGGTGACGGGTCACCTTGTCTGTTACACCATTCCCTTTTGTTCAGCCTCTTGACGAAAATCTAGGAGGGAATTAATTTCTTTGCTACTAGTTGTTTCGTCATATCTCAAAATATTCGCCGTTAAAATTTATATAAAGCCCAATCAACTAAATCTGCTGCAAAACTGAGGAGCTGTAACAACTTTCTTCAGCATCTAACTGGTACGTCATGGGGAGATGACGCCAACACATTGAGAACATCTGCTACAGCACTCGTCTATTCCTCAGCAGAGTACTGTTCTGCGGTATGGCCTAATAGCTGCCATACTCACCTTATGAACACTCAACTTCGCCATACTATGCGTATCATATCTGCAACATTACTTGTTACTGCAGTCCAATGGCTGCCAGTATTGTGTAACACACCACCTCCTCACATCAGAAGACAAAAACATCTGGGTCATCAGTGGTCAAGAATACTGAATAACTCGTCATTCCCAATTCACGAAGCTGTGAGACAGCTAGAATTATCCAGGTTGAAGTCCTGTAAGCCGGCCATGGAATTGTTAAGCAACCTTTTCGACGACAGTCGACCACAGAGACAGATGGCTGAAAGAATGGCTATCTTCTGCTCCACAGGGCATCTTGAAAGTGGAAGATCCAACAGTAAGGCTCAATGATTTCAGCTTGCCAAGATACACTTGGAGCAGGCTTAACCATTTCAGATGTGGTGTGGGAAGAAGTGCTTCGATTCTTCATAAATGGGGTTGGGTGGACACCCCATACTGTGACTGTGCTGCCGCTCCACAAACAACGAAGCATATTGCAGTGAACTGCCCCCTCCGTGCCTTCCCTAGAAATCTAGTGAATTCGAACTTAGTTACTTCCAAAGTGGTGGATTGGATCAATGGCTTAGATATAAAGACCTAAACTGTATTTTAATGTGTGTGTGGTACTGCATTTTATGAGTTATTGTGATTGTTATGTATCATACGCTAAATAAAAATAAAACCTCTTTCTTTGCCTTACTTTCCAGTGAATCATCTAGATTCCTTTGCCTCAATGCTGAAAAAACATCATTAACGGTTTCCTTATCAGATGTCCCCACTTATTACCTTTGCTTGACTATCTATTATTTAAATTCTTCTCAGAATATAATGCTCCTGAAGGGTACACAATATCTCCAATCAATACCATCAGAGTTTTACCTATGACATGTACATTAATGTGTTTTTAGTTAACAGATTCATTAGTTCATCTGTCACTTTATCTCCATCAAGTGTTACTAGTGATTTACCAATACATTGGAAGGTACTGGCAGGTTATAATCCAAAACTGTGTCTTCACTATGGTTGATATACTTTAATATTGTTTCACTTATATTTATTTTTCTGGCAACACCCTTCTTTATTTTTTTAACAATGCTCTGAGCCTGAGCTATCTTTTCTGTATCTTTCACCTCTTCATCATATTTAATCAGTAGATCTTGCATTTCTAATTCACTTAGTGGATAGTCACATTTAAGAATGTCAATTGTTTAATTTGTGGTATTTCTCCAAATTCTTCTTTATGATTATGAGCATATGGTACAATTTGTTTTTCAGTTTCTCTATTTTCTTCTACAGCAATCAGCAGAAGCAACAGCATAGCAGTCAAAGACTGCATCTTATAGCCTAATCCTTCAGTTCCTTCTTTAAATTTTCAATTGGATATTCTTTTTTATATTTTTCATAATCTGTTCCTGTTTTCATTTAATTAAATAAGATTTTATTAATATTAAGTGACTCACCTATTTCAATTGAGTGGTATGTCATCTGTTCTCAAAAACAGATTGACTGTACCTATACAAGAAAGTTTTAATAATGTTACTCTAATTGGTTATTATACAACATTTCTAAATCCAACTGTCACACAATAAATAATAAATTATATTGTGCTGGAGAAATAATATAAATTACTGTCGGCTAATATAGTATGGAAAGCTTGGAAAAATTCATTCATTCAGAAAAGGCAAATATTCACATTAAAGGAGATGAAATTTTAAATACATTTTTTATTGAGAGTGATGATAAATTACATATGAATATAAAATATAGTATTGGAATTGTGCTTGGATTAGGTAACCAAATTATTGAAGCTGATAAAAAATTATTATGAATGCTGTTCCTAAATTTATTCCATTCATAATAATCAATATAAGTTTTAATATAGCTTATGGAATGTTTGTGAAGTATACTGATTATTTTCGTCCAGAAACTAATGTTATTGTTTCATGAAAAATGATAATTTGATTGATTTCAGTGGTGCTACTGTAACAGTTATTTATGAAATTTTTATGTTTATTAAATAACAAATAAAATAGAGAGCAATCAGTTCTACTCATTCCCTGTGAATGAGAAATCAAAAAAAAATCTAAATATTCCTAACAAAGACACAGAAATTAAAATAGATGTCATAGATGTATGGTTTCATCCTAATCATGCTAAGTTGTATATGAGCTTCAGTATTATTAAAGCTGATGGTAAAGATTATCCAACTTATGATGGAAAACGTAATAAAAGTTTACTGACACTTATGTGGCAAGGCTATGTGATTTTATAAATGTAAAGAAAGGAAATAACGTTATGTCTGCAATAGAGCATCCTTTTATTACATCATCAGTTTTGTTGTATTTGACTTCATCTCTTAATGATAAAATAATATGGAAGGACATATAGCTAATAATGGTAAAGTAAAGAGTAAGAGAAGTGAGGTGCTTTATCCATTCTGAATATGCTTGATGATTTCTTTAGGGACTATAAAGAAATGTTACGGCAAGGAGAAATTGCTATAATTTTTATTTGGAATTTCACACTAGAGATGCTCTTCTTAGATTGCCTTACTACAATAATGCTGTAGTAGAAGTAACAGATACACTCCCAAATGGCTCTGAGCACTATGGGACTTAACATCTATGGTCATCTGTCCCGTAGAACTTAGAACTACTTGAACCTAACTAACCTAGGGACATCACACTACAGCCAGTCAGATACACTTCCAAAAAAAGATAAAATTGTGGTAGGATGTATGGAAATTCATGTACCTATTGTTAAATACGAGCCGAATTATGAGCTTGAACAATGAGGAAATATACTGAAAAATCGTAAAATTCCAATATACGAGTACTGCTATGAACTACATGCAGTTAAGTAGCAGGATTATGTGCACGAATAATTCTTTCAATCTAGATATCACGAATTACTATAATTTAATAGCGTTCAATACGCCTTATTTTATTTTTGTTGTGTTCCAAACTACTCGAAAAAATAATCAGTTCATTGATTCATTGTTATATGATCATATTAAACTTTAGAATATTCCCTCAACAAATGTGGGACTTGGATCCACCAAATAGTTTTCTGAAGGCATATGATACATTTCATTGTTTTAGATGAGTTACATAGTTGGAGTGCAATTTAGATGCAAGTCCATTTAATTTCGTAATGAACTACCATATCTATGTGATTAACATGACAGAAATTCTGCAGCATTTCTCGCCCATGAAGCAGCAGGAGAGGTCATCACGACAGTAACAAAATCGAAGTCCAACTTCGAACATTTAACGCTAGGAATGCCGGACGTTGTGACATGGTGGAGTCATTTATGCTTAAACAACCTGACGCCCTACTATCTATCATGGAGATTTTCAGGCATATACTATGTCAAATACCCCACTGCCTGGAAATATGCAGAGGTAGATGCCATTTCAAAACATGGAAAAGATGCATGATTCCCTCAAAACCATAAGCTTATCCCCTATCCTGTATAAGGTTTTTGAGCGTATTTATACACGTAGGCTTATGGAGCATATAGACAGAGAGGGATTGATTGCTCCAGATAAGTTTGGTTTCCAGTGCGCCACAATGCCAACCATTGCGATTTGTGGATGATGTGATGGGTGCCCTGTAGCGTCAGGAGTACTTAGGGGCGGTTCTGTTGGACGTCTCCAAGGCTTCTGACTGCGTTTGGCGTGAGGGACTCTTCTACAGACTTTTTGTACTCGGGGTTCCGACTGTGTACGTCAGACTCAGTGCATCTTACCTCCGTGACAGGACCTCCAAGGTCTGTGCCGAAGACGGCTTCTGGACAGCTACGCCAATAAAAGTGGGAGTGGCGCAGGGATCTGTCCTGGTCCCTGATGTACTCTCTGTATGACGCTAACATCCCAAGCACGGAGAAGGTATAGTTAACGCTCTCTGATAACAATACAGTGTTCTACGTTTACTCCATGAGAATGAGAGGCCCCAGCCCATGGTCTCGCACTGCAAAGTACCTCGAGGCAACCTTCGATAGGCACCTCACGTGGAACATATCCACGCCGTTTGGGGTAAAGCATATGCCCATCTGAAGGTGCTTTACTCCTTGGCTAAACCCAGAGTCGACGCTTCCACCACATTGTGGCGTTATGCTATATCTAGCACTGATCCGACCAGTCCTAGAATACGTGGCCGCAGTGTGCGGAAACGCGGCCAATTGCCACATTCGTCGATTCCAGAGGTGCAGGGCAGAGCTCTAACACTCCCCATGCACCCACTGCGGCTGTACACCAACCGGCAACTGCATTACGAGACAGGCATCCCCACAATGAGGGAGCCAATAAAACAGATTACCCGACAATTCTACGAAACGTAGCGGCAGTATGACAACAGGCTGATTTCAAGTCTGGGAAACCAGTATCACAGGTGAAGAACGAGAGGTGGCCAGGCCTACTGCGGCAGTGTCGGTAGATAAATAAAAATTTGTCAACAAGTTCATAAACAGAGTGGAAATACACATACGTTAGGCATACATATGAGCACACTTTAAGGAAAAGCAGAAACTGTTTCCCGAAAACGTAAGCTGCATGAAGGGGACAGTGAAGACTGTCTTTTAGGATAAGAGTGGTTGGTTGGTGCGACAGCACAGTGATTCCCCAGTCGACCGCTTACATTGCGATGCCATGCGGTTTCCAGTGACTCAACGACTGTATTGTCAAGCGATGTGATTTATGTCTTGTCCTCAATCAGCTCTGCATTCGTTTAGTTTGAAGATGAACGGGCAGGTTGTGAACATTAACTTCGTACAGAAAGCCGAATAACATGCCATTTTATACAACTACCGCTCCCAAGTTACTGCAGGAGAGATTTGCTAGAGAAGGCGTATTGTGATGTGAGAAAGAGATTTTATATTACATGTGTGTGAGCCGTGTGTGGCTCGCATTCATGCGGTTTGTTCTTTGGCATTTTGTCACATCGAGTAGCGTCTTGTTTCTTCCTTACTTACTGGCATAACGAAGTTGCTGGCTTGCCTCCTTGAGTGGCAGCAGCAGCGCTTATCGACACTAGTTCTGTTGTACTATCTTTGGTGTGACTGCTAGTATTTCCAGGTGGTAGTTGTGTGTGTGGTGGTCAATCGGTTGGGGCAGAGCAGCGAGGAAGTCTCCGTGGGGCAAGGCCAGACAGGGACCGCCGGCGGCGTGCACACATTGTTGGATCGTGAGGCGCTAGCTGCGAGAGCGACAAGGTTCGTTGCCCACCGAACCTGGACGCTGAAGGTGAGTGATCAGTTAACCTGTTATGAAACCTCAACTATTGTGACATCTCTTTGATCATTTGCGGGTCGTTACTCCCTGGGCCGTTCAGGTTAGCAGCAAAGTATGATGTGTTGGAGTTGGCGAAATCTTGCAGCCATCTTCCTATATTGTGATGGATTATTAAATCGACTGTTTCTTGTCAGTGTAGTGCAACAGCGGTATTTTCTGCTCCGTGTCCATTAACGCCCCAGTTACCTGCCCTAGTCGTTTGCGTACTTTTCCAACAGTGTGCCTTTCCTCGTTGTGTTGATGCTGTCCGGGACAGTGTGTAGTTCAACAGCCTTTTAAGTCGTATGGTTAATATTTGCTTCAGAGTGGTTATTGCCCCCTTGACTGTTTTTAAACGCCAATTTCTGAAGATGTAGTGTTGTTCGTATCCTCGTTCTCGGCAGATATTTTCCATTGCTGTACTGTTGGTCGGATGGAAGGGCATTGGTTAAATTGTTGGATGGTCCTTGGGGCATCCCTAGTTTGGGTTGCCATCCGATTATTTAACGTCAACTCTTGGCTGCCTGTCTCACGTCATCTTACGTTTGAGTTAACTTCTGAGGCAGACCCTTGGAACACTTCTGAGCCCCACTAATTCTGTTTGTTTTACATTGTGATTTTCATTTTAGTTTGAAGTATTGTGCGACGCCTTCGGCTGTGTATTAATTCAGTTCTTTTTAAATTTTACATAGAGGCTTTCAGCCATTTAAATTAAAATTTTGAAGATTAATTTTATTTTAAAAAAGAAAAAAATTTTTTCCATAAAATTGCTTCTATCTGAAATTGTTTCTAAACTTTTAGTTGTTCGATGTAGGGCCTTCAGCCGAAGATTTACGTGAACACATTTTAATAAGGCCATCCGCAGTGTGCATTTTTTAAAGGAATTTTTTCATACGAAGGAATGGGTTTATTTTAAATTGTTTGGCTGGCCTGTTGTTCAGGCCTTCAGCCATTGTTTCAGATTTGTTTGTGGCCCTCAGCCGTGCAATAAGTTAATATTTCTTTAATTAAGCTTGTGACCGTTCTGTTGTAAGTTTAAAACTAAATTTCTTTGTTGGAAAAATTGTTTATTAATTTGTTTTAATTATAGTTGTCATTCAGTTGTGTAATGTAGGCCTTCTGCCGCTAATTGTTTTCAATGGCATGTTCTTTTTAAAGGAAATAAATTTTTACCTCCTTTTTTGCTTTTGATTTCTAAGTCCGGCATTCAGCTGTTCTTTTTTTTTAGTATGGTTTTGGACCTTCAGCCCAGACAGCATCTAAAATTCTTTAACAAAGTCTTCAGCCGTATTGTTTAATTGTGATCTTTTAAGTCAAAGTGTAAGTGGGTGGTTCGAAGAAAAATAAAGGTGTGTGCAACTCATAGTAACTGTTCATGGCCCCATCCACAATCATAACCTTATCTTGTGCGCCCTCTGAGTACCTACCAACCTGTTTTCAAGTGGTAGCAGAGCGTGGTTACGATTGTGATACTTCCATTACAGTTACTGTTGGTTTGAATGGTATTTCTGTTAGTGTTGCTCTATATTGTCTTAGTTGTTGATTGTTTCAGGTGTCTATTTTAATGGCAGTGGGGCAGTGCCCAGGGATCGGCCTGTTGGGGAAGGACCATTTTGTTTATGAGTTGGCGATAAGGCGCCAGTCGATTGAGGGCAGTGTTCTGGACTTAGTAGCCCGTTTGCGTGTTACTGTTCTTCACTTGGTTGACGTCATGCCGGATGTGGTGGGTGAGACAGAAGCAGCCACTGAATTTTTGTTTAAGTCTATTAGGCGCCTTGAGGACACCATTTGTGTTTTAGAAGGCACTCAACCTAGCGGCAGTCAGTTAGGCAGGGTGCGGGCACAGTTAGTGCATCTAACCAATTGGATAGCCGATTTAGGCATGTTAGGCTTGAAGGACCATCATAAAAAATTAATCGCCGAATTGGGGTCTTTGGTTAATGCACTGCAGTTTAAGCTTACATGTTTAGCACTGGATGGAAAGAGAATTGAAGAGCGGGACCTGATATATCGTGGGGGAGCCGGGAGCCAGCCCAGGTGTGGTGTTGTTATATCCTCTGAGAAGTTAGACGCAGCGTTTGCCAAATTGCCTAATCCTCTGGCATATTTCTTTCGGGATGTAAATGAATTAGTTGTAGATCGACTTGAGCAGTTTGAAAAATTATTATGGTTGTTGGTTCGTCTTGAGCAACATGCTGCTCCCTTTCGCGTTCCGCACCAAGTAGTTTTGTCACTATTGAACCCGTCAGCTGGAGGAGAGTTGAGGAACCTCATATCCCAAGCCATGACTGAAGGGTTTCCTTGCAGCAATTGAGGCAGCTTGTCATTGGCCAGAGATTGACCACCGGAGTTCGGAAAACGCTTGAGTGTTGTTACATTTGGGAGATGCAGCAGGATAAAGAGGAGTTACATCAGTATGTGGACAGAGTTCAGACGGCCTGCCTGGCCTTGTTGATCGATTTGCCAGAACGGAAGTTGGTGTCTATTGTTCTCAGGAGGATGCGAGCGGCAGACAAGTCGCACTTTGTTTCTCCTGATCGTCCTTCAAACAGGGAAGAGCTTCGTGCTGCTGTTGTAGCGGTATCTGCGTTGCTGCTTGCGGACGATGTATGTCGTGAAGTTAAGCGTCAGGCCGAGGCATTGTCAAGGGAAATTTCGAATTGTATACATCGGCTGATGCCGTTAAAAGGGAACCCCGGCGTTGCTTCGGGTTCGGTAGCACGGCTGATTTGGTGCGCTCTTGCATTCAACCTCGCACGCCCAGAGCCAATAAATGACGCCAGGCTGGGCAACGACCTCGGGATCGAGCCTTTAGACCTTAACGTACCCGTTTTGTCGCTCCCTCATCACTGCCCTTGCCTTATATTTGTTCTCGAGTAGGTGGCGAACCTATTTGTGCTCTTTTGGATTCTGGTAACTCCTTTTCGCTATTGAGCTTGGAAAGGTTTTTTGAATATGGTCATCTCACGAAACTTTGGTCGGTCCCTTCTCTGGTGCAGAGATGCCGGGTGGCCCATGGCCAGGTCTGCATGGTTGGGTCCGAGGGAGTATATCGGTTGGGGATTTCTCTTAGCCCTTTTCATTAACCTTTGTCAAGCAGCTGCCGGTCGATTTAAATTTGGGGTGTGATTTCATCAATAAAACTGATTTAGTCTTGGATTATTCTGGGCACACCTTCTTCTTAAAGTTCGCTCCTGCTTAGAACTTTGGTTTCTGCGAGTGTGCTAAACGTACTGTGCATCGAAATGCCAGCGCTATGGCTGTTGAGGCTGTGCCTAATGAGTTTGATCTTACCCATCTCTCGCCACATCAGGCTTCTCAATTACAGGATTTGTACAGAGGTTCCCTGAGCTTCTTCGTGATAGGTTGGGCGTTACTAATGTTCTTAACTACCATATCCGTCTATCTGACGATATTCCTGCCAGGCACACCCCATATCGTCTCTCACCCCCTAACATGAAGATACTGAGCTAAAATATCCGAAATGCTTGAGCAAGGGGTTATTAGGCCTTCTAAATCTGCCTATGCTTCCCCCATATTCCTTTCCCCTAAGGATCAGGGCCGAGATTTTAGGCCTGTTGTTGACTATCGGCGCCTGAACACCAAGGTTATCCTTGAATTTGTTCCTCTACCTTATCTCCATAACTCCTTTGATTGGTTTGCCGGTGCTAATTGGTTTACTGTACTTGATTTGAATCAAGCCTATTATCAAATTCCCTTAGCTGAAGAATGTAAACATGTTACAGTATTTTATACGGATTGGACTTTTTTTTTTAGTTTAACAGGGTTCCTTTCGGTTATTATTTGGACGACTTGGTGATTTATAGCTGTTGGTTTCAGGAGCATTTGGATCATATCCAGCAAGTTTTTGCGAGATTGCAGGGGTCCGGGTTAACTGTTAAACCCAGTAAATTGACGTTGGCCAGGGAGCAGGTGTCCTTTTTAGGTCACCTAGTTTCACGTCAGAGTATTCGCATCGACCAGGAAAGAACTAAGGAGTTAAGAACTCTTCCTCCGCCTACTGATAAGCGTGGAATTGCCAGGTTCATAGGCATGGCGAATTATTTTAGGCGTTTTGTCCCTAATTTTGCTCAGTTGGCGGCTCCCTTAAATGAACTGCGCCGGAAAGGAGTGCGTTTTGAATGGGGACCTGCCCAAGAAGCCGCATTTGAGCACATTAAGGCAGCTATAGCGAACCCTCCCGTTCTCGGAGTGCCGGATTTTAATAAAAAGTTCACTGCCCAAACTGACGCTTCTAATGCGGGTATTTCGGTTGTCCTCCTCCAGGCATTCGAAGGTCAGAGACAGCCATTACCGTACGCTTCTCGTCGATTAACAAGTGCCCAACTTAAATATTCTGTCTACGAGTGTGAGGCATTGGTCGTTCTGTTCACGCTGGAGAACTACCACTTTTACCTTAAGCATCGGTTATTTCAGCTAGAAACCGACAATCAAGCATTAAGCTCGGTGTTAGCCAGGCCACGTAAAACTGGCCGTATCGCCAGGTGGGCAGTACGCATTTGTGCATTTGAATTTGAGGTTAAACACATAAAAGGGACTGAAAATGTCCTTGCGGACGTCCTCAGACGTATGTTCACTGACTTAGTCGTATCGTGTTATTCGAGGTTCCTCATTTATTTGATGGTGTTGCTCAGCATCAGGATCCGGACCCTACTTGGGCACCCGTTAAGCAACGCCTGTTGGCTGGGTAACTATTGGATGAGTGCATTATCAAGAAAGGCATTTTGTGTAAAAGGGTGGGACGTGCTAAGCAACTCAAAGTTTCTTTACCAGTAGCTCTGGTGCATCCAGTTTCTCATTACTTTCGTGATTCGTTGGTTGGTTGGCACTTAGGAACTTACAAGACCATGCAAAAAATTAAGGAGCATTTGACTTGGCCTTCCATAGACTGTGACGTGAGAGAGATGGTTTCTCTTTGTCGATTGTGTACTGTGGCCAAAGCTAAGAACGCTCTTCAACAGGGTCTCTTGTGTTCTGAGCGTGAATACTGTCCTATGCACAAACTCTACATCGAATTTGTGGGGTCCTTATCTCGTACCAAGATAAGTCATCGGTGCGTATTGGTTATTATTGATGCGTTTTCGAGATTTACCTGGCTCCTTCCGAGTCGTAACGTAACTGCTACCAACAGTATTTCGCACTTAACTAATGTTTTCAGTGTTTTTGGACCCCGCAAACAAACAGTGAGTGATAACGCGTCGGCCTTCCTTTCGGCTCCCTTCAAGGCGTTCTGTTTTCAAAACGGTGTCAAGCATGTGACAGCTACACCATATTATCCGCAGGGCTCTTTTGCGAAGAGGGTCGACCGAGTACCTACCAACTTGGTTTCGTTGTAGCGTACTGTACATACGTTCTTTAATACAAAAAAAGTTGCCGGTTCATCAGTGTAAGAAAATGTGCAATATGTTCTAAATCATTCCGACAGTACCCTTTTGTATGACTAGCAGCCTTTTTCATTATTGTGACATTACGTTATCAAGTGGATATCAACAGTCAAAAGGCACAAATCTTCGAGACGTAAGTAAAAAGGTGTTCACATACAAGTGATTTAATGATGACGAACCACCATGACCACATCTCCATATATATAAATCTCAAGATATTTGGGTTTTCAAAATAGAACTAACCATGTGTTATCGCAGAAGAAATCAACCGCATCAAATCACTATAGCCAATGCTCTTTGTTTGGTCTTTTGTAATGAAGTTTCACTGGGCTGTGACTGTCTTACTTCAGAATGCGCTGGAGTGATCAAGAAAATGAGTGATCAAGGAAATTTAACAAATTCTGCTAGAGGAATTCGGTGGTTCATGGCCTAAAGTTTGGATGAGTTAGCGGGGCGAAGTTTGTGATTTGTAATAATGTCTGATGGATTTGTCCTTTACGAAGGAACGGATGGAGGATTATCCTAACGATTCTGTAATTTGTGCATTGCGGACGTATCTGTCAGCACCTGTGATGACATGAAAAACTTTGTTTTGGATCCGTTCCATATGAACGAGGGTAGGGGCTGGAGCCGAAAACCACACTTCCGAGCCATAGGGCAAGATGGCCGGAATTATGAGCTGGCGATAAAGGAAAATTTTGCAATTCAAGATCAATTCTTCACCCTTCAGAAGGAGGTAGTGTTCGGCTAGGAACGCGAAACCGTATTTTCTACTTTTGTTATGTGGTTTATCTACGTTAAAGGTCTCTCAATATCCAGACCAAGGTAGATGATACAGTTATGTCACGGCAAGTCTCGACCGTCAATGGTTATTTGCCAATCTGGGAGGTTTACCTTGTTCGTAGAGTATCGCCTGACACTTGGTGTGATTAGCTTTAATCCTCCAGATATTACACCACCGGTTTGTTTTATCTAGATGTTCTTGCAGCTTTCTGAGTATGAACAGAAGGTTGCTACAGCTCCTATAGATCGCTGTATCGTCGGCGCAGGACACGATCTCTCTGCCGACGTGCCTAGGTATGTCGTCCGTGTAAAAAAAGTACAGGACAGGACCCAAAACCGATCTTTGTGGGACTCCGGCCGCTATAGGTAATGTCTATTCCGTACCTTACGAAGAACTGGCGCTCTGCGAGAAAGAAATGAATGATATTTATTACGTGTTATAAGCACCGTGTTTGATCTAATTTGTAGATTAGTCCATCGTGCCAGACACAGTCAAATGGCTTTTCAATATCTAGAGATACTGCTCCTGTTGCTTCTCTGTTCGCCCTGGCCAGACAGATGTTACCTGCGCCTCGGATGTGTTGGATTGTGGAGTGTTCAATGGGGACTTAACTGCCCAAACATAAGAATGTTGTTTTCGGTAAGGGTTTTCCTGATGGTGTGGGCATTATTAGTTCAAAGATTTTGCTGAGGCCAGTCAGTTCGGAAATGGGTCTGCAACTTTATGGAAGGAGGAGGAGGTTTTTGATATGTTTGGGGAGAGTGATTACCTTCGCAGGTTTCCCCATTGAGAGGAAGTATGTTAGTTTGAGGCAAGCGTTGTAGACGCTTCATAGGTATGTTAAGGCGGAAGGGGGCGGGGGGGGGGAGGGGGAAATGGGGTGCAGATTCGGTCAGGACCAGAAGCCTTGTCACCTCATCGCTTGATGGGTGCACTTACTTTTGGCTCATTAAAAGCCACGAATTCTGTATATGGGCACGTATTTCATGTCTGAGCTACATCATTGTAGCACTATTTAGTCGTTCCATAAAAAGCTGTGAATTTCGAAGCTGTTACAGCTCTTTAGTTGCTACATAGGGCCTGCAGTTTATATTTCTCTCTATGTAGGGTCGAATCGACAGTTTTCTAATGTGGGTGTAAGAATAACAGGAAACCACATCAAGCCTGAATCTGCGCTCGACATGCCGAGTGTAACCGACGGAGGCTCGGCCGTGGCAGACAGGACTGCTCGCGCACGTCAGGTGCAGTTTCTCCCTTCTGAGCTGTCCCGCGCGCGGAACTGCGCTGCCGGCTGGTCGGCAACCAGCTGCCCACGTAGATGGCCGGCCCGCTTCGTGTGCGGATGGCCGAGTAATGTCACCAAGCCTGCGTCACGGTAACGAGGCAGGCGACGAAGGGTCTAACAGGGGAGCGTGTCAAGAAAGAAATGTCGATGGCAAGTGAGAAAAAGGATCACATGAATAGCAGAAGGACTGTGGATTATACAAAGATTAAACCACAGACTGGGTACCAAATGTCAAGATTAACACAATACAAGAAAATCTGAGAACAGTGCGAGTATATTTGTCATGCAGATGGCAACAAACACATTGACATACCAAAACATTTTGACAACTGCCCACCGCGCCTTTGGACGCCTAGTGATGTTGTGGGCACGTGACGCAGTAACAAAAACACGTAAGCGGAGCAGACACGAATGGGGGATCACTCCAGCGAAGTTATGGGCTGCAAATGTCGAAATCAGTTGAGATAAGCGACTTTGACAAAGGGCAGATTATTATTACGCAGAGCTTGAGAAGATTGTCCGTGTGTCTGAGCCAGAACCGTACCACAGTGGCTTGAGGCGAACTCTCACTGACGTCTCGACGATCAAATTCGTCTGATGTAAACCCTATGCAACATATATGGGTTGCTATTGGGCGCCATCATCGCGTACACAAATCAGTGGTCCATTATTATGTGTATTACACTACTGGCCATTAAAACTGCTACACCACGAAGATGACGTGCTAAAGACGTGAAATTTAACCGACAGGAAGAAGATGCTGCGATATGCAAATGATTAGCTTTTCAGAGCATTCAAACAAGGTTGGCGCCGGTGGAGACACCTACAACGTGCTGACATGAGGAAAGTTTCCAATCGATTTCTCATACACAAACAGCAGTTGACCGGCGTTGTCTGGTGAAACGTTGTTGTGATGCCTCGTGTAAGGAGGAGAAATGCGTACCATCACGTTTCCCACTTTGTTAAAGGTCGGATTGTAGCCTATCGCGATTGCAGTTTATCGTATAGAGACATTGCTGCTCGCTTTGATCGAAATCCAATGATTGTTAGCAGAATATGGAATCGGTGGGTTCAGGAGGGTAATACGGAACGCCGTGCTCGATCCCAACGGCCTCGTATCACTAGCAGTCGACATGACAGGCATCTGGGGATGCAAGACAACAACCTTCTGCACTAACAGTTCGACGCCGTTTGCAGCACCATGGACTATCAGCTCGCAGACCATGGCTGCGGTTACCCTTGACGCTGCTTCACAGACAGGAGCGCCTACGATGGTGTTCTGTACGACGTACCTGGGTGCACGAATGGCAAAACGTCATTTTTTCGGATGAATCCAGGTTCTGTTTACAGCATCATGATGGTCTCATCCGTGTTTGGCGACATCGCGGTGAACGCACATTCGAAGCGTGTGTTCATCATCGCCATACTGGCATATCACCCGGTGTGATGGTATGGGGTGCCATTGGTTACACGTCTCGGTCACCTCTTGTTCGCATTGACGGCACTTTGAACAGTGGACGTTACATTTCAGATGTGTTACGACCTGCGGCTCTACCCTTCATTCGATCCCTGTGAAACCCTACATTTCATCAGGATAATGCACGACCGCATGTTTTAGGTCCTGTACGGGCCTTTCTGGATACAGAAAATGTTCGACTGCTGCCCTGGCCAGCACATTCTCCAGATCTCTCACCAACTGAAAACGTCTGGTCAATGGTGGCCGAGCAACTGGCTCGTCACAATACGCCAGTCACTACTCTTGATGAACTGTGGTATTGTGTAGAAGCTGCATGGGCAGCTGTACCTGTACACGCCATCCAAGTTCTGTTTTACTCAATGTCCAGGTGTATCATGGCCGTTATTACGGCCAGAGGTGGTTGTTCTGAGTACTGATTTTTCAGGATCTTTGCACCCAAATTGCGTGAAAATGTAATCACATGTCAGTTCTAGTATAATATATTTGTCCAATGAATACCAGTTTATCATCTGCATTTCTTCTTGGTGTAGCAATTTTAATGGCCAGTAGTGTACATACCTGTTCATAGGTAATTAATGCCATGTACCTCCAAAAAACCAACCAACAAACTGTCGGAGCCCTGGTATGCAAAATTAGTGGTGTATTTCATTGCAAACATGGACAAACAAGCTATTAAGCAGGCAATCCAATGTTTTGGCTCATACTATTCGAACTTTAATGGCTGAAAGGCTGAGCTGTTTGTATCACTTCTGAAATATGTTCTCTGCAATATATGCGTCTTTTCTTGGGTCTCCAGTGACCTTTTTTAGTAATGTTTACGTATTGAGAAAGTAATGTTGCAATTTTTCTCTGGATGTATTGTGAATAATTTATTCTTACAGACAGAAATATCTAATGAAAGAAATTGGTACAGACTACATCCAAATAGTTACGCTTCTGCATCGACACACGTGCTCAAAAACCACCGTATGGTGCGTGGTGCAGGATACTTTGTAGCGTTACTAGTTATTTAATTTCCTCCTCATTTGGAAATCCTGCAAGGGAAAAACGACTATCTGTATGCCTTTCTACGTGTCCTACTTTCTTTTATCTTATCCTCGTGGTATTTACGCGAAATGTACAATGGCGGCAGTAGAAGTCCTCTGCAGTCAACTACAAATGCCAGTTCTCTCAATTTTCTCAGTGGTGTTCCTCGAAAAGAGCGTCGATTTCTTTCCATGGATTCCCATTTGAGTTCACGAAGTCTCTCGCTTGTTGATGAAATCTTTTGAGACTTGCGTACCATGGCTGGTTCAGTTACAGCTCAGTTACATTTATTTCATAAATAAAAGCGGGCATTACATACCACTGGGTGATGGATGAGAGATTCTCAAATAAACAAGCAAATTCTGGGACTACTTCGGCTTATTTAGAGCAGCGGCAGGAAAGCTTTGCTCATGTCTTCTCGCTCTACTATGAAACAGCAGTTCCATTCACAGGCTAACCAGTTGGCCAACCCCGCTGGCGATCTGGTCCGCCCTGACACGTTGGCCCCTTGGTGTAGGATTTCACAGCGGTCAGATCCAGGGTCCGGATGTATCAGCTACCTGCTAGCCCCAACCTCTACCTGCCATCCCACACTCTGCCCTTTTCGCTTTTGTTTTCGCACAGCGAAAATTTCCGCACGACTCGCCGCAGTTAGGGATCACGCAGTCACTGTGTGCCCACACAGTGTCAGACAGGTTGGTAAATTGCTCAGCAGGGCAGTTGGCCGGCTCGTCGGTCTGTGCGTGGCCGACTTCATCACTTCAGATCTGTCGAGTACCCTTCCCCATGAATGTTAACAGGAAACCCAATCCTTTTCGTTTCCTATGAAGAAAGAGTAACTTCATTCCACCTTAACATAATTTCTGTGCAGCCAGTCGTACCTCAAAAGACAGTTCTAACTCAGTACCAAACTAATAAATTTTTATGTGTATATTTTTTATTGCCCCATCAGGGAAACTTCTGTTTCATGTTTGTCACATTGCCCAAAAGTGCGCTGTCGCCCTTCCAATAGAGTTTGGCTTGAGAACATAGAATTCTTACCACTCACTTCCTGGCTTTCATCCCGTCCTGACTGTGCAGTCTGAAGATGAAGTCACTTAAGTGTGCCTTTTTGCTAGTAACATCAGTTGTTAGTTTCACATCTCAGCGTACATACTCCAAACAGCTGGGATTTAATATCTTTGATGTGGAATTAATTCGGTTATTTTTCTCGTTTGTTTGAAGATGTGAACTGGTTGGAAGAGTTACACTGATTTTCTTCTTCTTTCAGTCTTCCTAATGATATCAATCAAAGTAAGAGAAGAGGTACTGGCGGAAGTAAAGCTGTGAGGACGGGACGTGAGTCTTTTTTGGATATCTCCGTCAGCAGAGCATTCAATCATGAAAGGAACAATATGTAGTACGAAAACGCAAAGTTTGTGGTGACTGCGCTCATCTATTTTTAATGCAGAGTTTAAACCAGTTGCTAATACAGATTTATTTAAACTGTTTTGAGTGGAACTCAACCATACTTCGAATGTTAACCGCAAGAACATCTGTGTCAGTATTATTCATGCTATCATACTTGTTCCAGAGCATTTAGTGGAAAATCAGGGGATTGTTCTATCCTGAAATGAAGTGCAGCACTTCACTCCTTACCTTTCATTATTATTTTGATAATTAGTGTTTCCCATTAAAACACAATGCTAATATATATATATATATATATATATATATATATATATATATATATATATATATATATATATATATATATACCACTGACCCAAGGAACAGTTCTTCTTCAAAATAAATAATTCTATCTTGTAACACTGCTGATGGGACACTGCTGTTCATTAAACTTGAATGGATTAATGAATTAATCTTTAAATAAATGTAATTTATCTTTTAGTACCAGAATGAAATTCGAAATATCTTTAACGACTTCCTTTCCAACAATAACATTATGAAACTTTACAAATAAAGTTAGTTATTCGGTCCGTACTGATTGTACCTTAGTATTGAGAAAGGTAAGCAAATGAATTTAATCAAGTACTGTTACAATGCGACACATCAAAGCTACATGTCTCCTTTTTATAGTGTGAATGAACCATTGAAACGTTACTTGAACTGCAATTTCTTTTCCACTTAACAAACAAGAATTTAAACCCTAGGACACCTAAGGGGGTGGGTGCGGGGGGGGGGGGTTTCGTTGAACCCACATTTCTTTTATGTTCCCTGCTTTTGCCCAGGTAACTTTCATACTACATATTCACTTTGAGTTATAGTTTGTTGGCTATTTTATGAAACGTTAGTGTCAATATATTTTATAGAAAATTCCTGCTTTGAAAGAAAAAATAAATAAACTTATTATGGCTCCAATACCCCCCCTCCCGCCACCAGGCTTCCATGCAATAGAAAATTTCCCTTAGTAGGATTTCGTATTTCTCATCTCTACAACAATGCAAGTTAGTTCCTTGCTGACTGGTATTCTTGATATTCACAACAATCGGTTTACTTTCAGAGGAAGTGATTGTTGATGTCAGTCAGCTGTTATTTATCTTGTAAACTTGCAGTTAGTTAGTGCAGTTCCCTACTGTTCATACCCAGACTTAGAAATGACTAAAAGAATAAATACTCGTCTTTAGAAAGAGTTATGAACGAAAATTTAGATGAAGATTCTGACTCAGGGAGTGAAAGTGAATATGAGGATGGTGTTATGGAGTATGATTCAGATCGGGAAAGTGATGTGGATGTTAGAGAAGATGAAGTTAGCGCAGCTTCAGGCAGTGACCATCAGGATGTTATTGTAGCCAAGTCTGGAAGAAGGTACGTAACCACACAGCCTAGAGTTCCTCGGAGGTCTGTTGCTAATATAGTAAGAGAGCAGGCAGGAGTAACTCCAGCTGGTGTTTGCCATTCACCTGGAGAAGTATTTATGAAGGTTAAACTGGGCAAGTATGGCATCCTTATACGAATGGTGTCCCATGCAGTTGACAGATACGTCTTGAATATGGAACCCTATGCAGATAATGTTCAGAATTTGTCGAAAGAGGAACAGGGTTCATCAGTTGTCGTCAAACGTCTGGTAGCACCTGTGAAAAATACTGGTCGAAATATTACTTCCGACGGATACTACACATCGGTGGATTTGGCGGAAGAGATATACCAAGACTACAAAGTTACTACAGTAGGAACTCTCCAGACATAATGAAGAATACGTCAAATCGAGATCTATATTCACCAATGTTCTTGTTCACAGACCCATCAACAGGTAGGCCTCCAGTAACTTTGGTGTTCTACATATCAAAAACGAAACCAAGTAAAAACTTAATGATGTTGTCAACAATGCACCAAGATACAGGCACTGTTGGAGGAGAGAAGAATTAAACCGAGATAAATGCATATTATAATTCCGCTAAAGATGGAACTGATACCATTGATCAAATGACACGTATGTACAACTGCAAGAGGGGAACAAAGAGATCGCATCTATGTGTATTTTACTCTCTCATCGACATTTGAGCCATCAATGCAACTACCATATTCATCTAGCAACATCCAAGATGGAAAGAAAAGAAACACAACAAACGGAAACTTTATCTTCTGCAAGCTGGGATGGAACTAGTGAAATTAGAGGTAGAAGAAAGAAGTGCCAATGCAAGAGGGTTATCTAACCAAATTGTTCAATCAATGGAGACTATTCTACAAAAGAAAATCAAAGAAGTGACAACAGAAGCACGTCAGCCTCCTGCAGGGAAAGGCCGCTGCCATATTTGTGTAGGAGAAGCTAAATCAAATAAACAGAAGTACAAGAATCTAAGTAAACCAAAACAGTATTGTGGAGAGTGTCATAAACATGTGTGTAACACACACTCAGAAAAAATTGTGAAGTGTGTCTCTTGCCTCGAAGTTGAGGACTCAGAGTAGTCAGAGTAGTCGTCCTAACCGCCGTCTGCTTCACGTCTGCTGTGCAGCGAGCTACCTTAATTTGAGTATTAACTGTATTTTTCTTACTTGTCACTTCTTCTTCCGTGTGTTTTTGCTTTTAGGAAGTTTTAATTGTCGAGTGCTATTAATAGTGTTCCATAGATTTCGTGTTTGTTTTGAATACAGTCAGAGAGAGTCCCTTTAGTCAACCATAGTGCCAGTAGTGCTAGTGTTTGTTTTCAATACAGTGGACAAAGTTCAAAACCATCGTACAATATACGTTAGATGGGTATGTGCCAAGCAAGATCGTAAGAGGTGGAAAAGAGCCACCGTGGTACAACAACAGAGTTAGAAAACTGCTGCGGAAGCAAAGGGAACTTCACAGCAAACACAAACATAGCCAAAGCCTTACAGACAAACAAAAATTACGCGAAGCGAAATGTAGTGTGAGGAGGGCTATGCGAGAGGCGTTCAATGGATTCGAAAGTAAAGTTCTATGTACTGACTTGGCAGAAAATCCTAAGAAATTTTGGTCTTACGTCAAAGCGGTAGGTGGATCAAAACAAAATGTCCAGACACTCTGTGACCAAAATGGTACTGAAACAGAGGATGACAGATTAAAGGCCGAAATACTAAATGTCTTTTTCCAAAGCTGTTTCACAGAGGAAGACTGCACTGTAGTTCCTTCTCTAGATTGTCGCACAGATGACAAAATGGCAGAAATCGAAATAGACGACAGAGGGATAGAGAAACAATTAAAATCCCTCAAAAGAGGAAAGGCCGCTGGACCTGATGGGATACCAGTTCGATTTTACACAGAGTACGCGAAGGAACTTGCCCCCCTTCTTGCAGCGGTGTACCGTAGGTCTCTAGAAGAACGTAGCGTTCCAAAGGATTGGAAAAGGGCACAGGTCGTCCCCGTTTTCAAGAAGGGACGTCGAACAGATGTGCAGAACTATAGACCTATATCTCTTACGTCGATCAGTTGTAGAATTTTTGAACACGTGTTATGTTCGAGTATAAAGACTTTTCTGGAGACTAGAAATCTACTCTGTAGGAATCAGCATGGGTTTCGAAAAAGACGGTCATGTGAAACCCAGCTCGCGCTATTCGTCCACGAGACTCAGAGGGCCATAGACACGGGTTCACAGGTAGATGCCGTGTTTCTTGACTTCCGCAAGGCCTTCGATAAAGTTCCCCACAGTCGTTTAATGAACAAAGTAAGAGCATATGGACTATCAGACCAATTGTGTGATTGGATTGAGGAGTTCCTAGATAGCAGAAAGCAGCATGTCATTCTCAATGGAGAGAAGTCTTCCGAAGTAAGAGTGATTTCAGGTGTGCCACAGGGGAGTGTCATAGGACCGTTGCTATTCACAATATACATAAATGACCTGGTGGATGACATCGGAAGTTCACTGAGGCTTTTTGCAGATGATGCTGTGGTGTATCGAAAGGTTGTAACAATGGAAAATTGTACTGAAATGCAGGAGGATCTGTAGCGAATTGACGCATGGTGCAGGGAATGGCAATTGAATCTCAATGTAGACAAGTGTAATGTGCTGCGAATACATAGAAAGAAAGATCCCTTATCATTTAGCTACAAAATAGCAGGTCAGCAACTGGAAGCAGTTAATTCAATGAATTATCTGGGAGTACGCATTAGGAGTGATTTAAAATAGAATGATCATATAAAGTTGATCTTCGGTAAAGCAGATGCCAGTCTGAGATTCATTGGAAGAATCCTAAGGAAATGCAATCCGAAAACAAAGGAAGTAGGGTACAGTACGCTTGTTCGCCCACTGCTTGAATACTGCTCAGCAGTGTGGGATCCGTACTAGATAGGGTTGATAGAAGACATAGAGAAGATCCGACGGAGAGCAGCGCGCTTCGTTACAGGATCATTTAGTAATCGCGAAAGCGTTACGGAGATGATAGATAAACTCCAGTGGAAGACTGCAGGAGAGACGCTCAGAAGCTCGGTACGGGCTTTTGTTGAAGTTTCGAGAACATACCTTCACCGAAGAGTCAAGCAGTATATTGCTCCCTCCTACGTATATCTCGCGAAGAGACGATGAGGATAAAATCAGAGAGATTAGAGCCCACACAGAAGCATACCACGAACAATACGAGACTGGAATAGAAGGGAGAACCGATAGAGGTACTCAGGGTACCCTCCGCCACACACCGTCAGGAGGCTTTCGGAGTATGGATGTAGATGTAGATTGTATTTGAACACATCTGTATTTTGTATTGTAATATGTCAATTTTTTATTCACTCAATCCAATATTTATTACAATTAGCAAGATTTATAAACCGATGCCTTAGTTAGAATACATAAACCATTTTGAAAGTTGTAATTTTTCGTCAGTAAACTTATTTAATACCTGTGGGCTCGCCGAACCCCCCCCCCCCCCCCCTTCTTAGTCATTCAAGTTAGAAAAAAAGGTTGGGGCGTCCTAGGGTTAAGATAGAACTGAAGCAAAGCAAATGGTGCTTTAATTAAGAAGGTAATGTTTCTGAAGATGAACTGTTAAAGTATTAATCCCAAAAACACAATTTCCACAGTTTAACAAAACTCTGGCTTTCGTGTTAAATGTTTAGTTACGAAATAAGCTGTGGGTAGCTTACATTGTCAGAGTTAGGGTAAATCTGCTTCCGAAGTATCTTCGTGTCTCATATTATTTAGATAGACGAAACACAATATCTTGCCTGTCTTCTGGAACCATTCTCGAAGTAATATATGGCGCATTTCTTGCCGTCCTATAACTGTGGATGGAAGTATATTACGTCAACAGCTATAATTTATATCGGAAAACTTATTGCAGGAAAAGAACAATTACGGTCTTGCCCCACAAATTGCATCAATGTTAGAATAAAATATTAAAACCTTGAAGAGCATATCTTTACACGACCTCAGTTAACCACCGCCCGCTTGACTACGTCTCCCATTTGCGTCTGTCTGCCATGCTGCTCATTCCGAAGAAAAGGCGTTCCGAAAACGAGGGTGAACAACGACAGATGCTAGTAATAAGTTATCTCAGTTACTGACGAACACGCCAGGAAACGTGAATGTGTTGCTGTTCCATAACAACATCCATTCGTCAATCACAACAGAAATTCTCTCTCTCTCTCTCTCTCTCTCTCTCTCTCTCTCTCTCTCTCTCCTCCCTCTCTGTCTCTCTGCCTCTGTCTATATATGCACTCTCTTACCTGTCTGCAGCCACGCGGACCGATTTCATACACTCATGTTTTCTGCTGTTTTCCTTGTCTCGTGGAATGCAGACAGGATCTTCCTTTGTCCATGTAGGAAAGATTAGCCTCTGCGCGCCCGCTTTTCATTTTGGCTTTAGCCGTAACTACGTCTGATCCCTAATTCGTTCTCAAATCCACTTGCTTCTCTTCTCTGTGTCTACCACAAATCCTCAACCATCAGCTTTTGAATGACTGCCGCATCAAACCGCCAAGCTCCACTGCTACAAATCGTAACTGATGGTAAACTCTCATTTTCCAGACGCACTGGAATCGTACATTTGAACAGACTATTTGTTTAGTTTGTGAAACGTAGTTGACCGTTTTTTTCACTTATTTTTCTGCCCATCCAGTCTCTGCCAACTGCCCTAAGCCCAAAATATCGTCACCTGCTCCTGTTATTTCAATGTTGATCTTCACTATTCTCCTTTCGAAATGTTGCTGATATATTGTTTTTCATTTCCAGACTTAGTTTCGAGTCGGCACCACCACTTTCTTGCATTCGTTGTAGAGCTTTTCTTGCGGGAGCCACCTACAACTTGCACCGGATTTTATTTCGTGATCCCTTCAAGATGTGGAAATGAGGTTTCTGACATACAGATACGTTTCAACGGCAACATTAACACGCGCAACATCACTGTACGCGCTTTCTCATCAGCATGCGAATGCCGTTAAAATTATGTATGATCTTCCACTGAAACGGGACGGCGGCCTTGCCGCGGTGGATACACCGGTTCCCGTCACATCACCGAAGTTAAGCGCTGTCGGGCGTGTCTGGCACTTGGATGGGTGACCATCCGGGCCGCCATGTGCTGTTGCCCCATTTTTCGCGATGCACTCAGCCTCGTGATGCCAATTGAGGAGCTACTCGACCGAATAGTAGCGGCTCCGGTCAAAGAAAACCATCGTAACGACCGGGAGAGCGGTGTGCTGACCACACGCCCCTCCTATCCGCATCCTCACCCGAAGATGACGCGGCGGTCGGATGGTCCCGATGGGCCACTTGTGGCCTGAAGACGGAGTGCTTTTCCATTGAAACAAATCACACTTGCTTTGTTGAAACGACAGTTCAGTGTACAATACACGCAACAAAATTACGAGATCGTTTGCTTATTATGAGATGCCGAAAATCTTGTCGCTGTCTTGAACGAGTCCCGAAAGAAAAGTGATCCAACTTCTAGGTAATCCGCCTCGTATACTAATACAAATTCCACACCTCCCTCCTGTTTATTTACATTTCACTGACCAATGAGTAACAAAAAAGTGATAAATTTAAACACCAGGCATGATGCGGCATCCCTTCACGCATCTACACTCCTGGAAATGGAAAAAAGAACACATTGACACCGGTGTGTCAGACCCACCATACTTGCTCCGGACACTTCGAGAGGGCTGTACAAGCAATGATCACACGCACGGCACAGCGGACACACCAGGAACCGCGGTGTTGGCCGTCGAATGGCGCTAGCTGCGCAGCATTTGTGCACCGCCGCCGTCAGTGTCAGCCAGTTTGCCGTGGCATACGGAGCTCCATCGCAGTCTTTAACACTGGTAGCATGCCGCGACAGCGTGGACGTGAACCGTATGTGCAGTTGACGGACTTTGAGCGAGGGCGTATAGTGTGCATGTGGGAGGCCGGGTGGACGTACCGCCGAATTGCTCAACACGTGGGGCGTGAGGTCTCCACAGTACATCGATGTTGTCGCCAGTGGTCGGCGGAAGGTGCACGTGCCCGTCGACCTGGGACCGGACCGCAGCGACGCACGGATGCACGCCAAGACCGTAGGATCCTACGCAGTGCCGTAGGGGACCGCACCGCCACTTCCCAGCAAATTAGGGACACTGTTGCTCCTGGGGTATCGGCGAGGACCATTCGCAACCGTCTCCATGAAGCTGGGCTACGGTCCCGCACACCGTTAGGCCGTCTTCCGCTCACGCCCCAACATCGTGCAGCCCGCCTCCAGTGGTGTCGCGACAGGCGTGAATGGAGGGACGAATGGAGACGTGTCGTCTTCAGCGATGAGAGTCGCTTCTGCCTTGGTGCCAATGATGGTCGTATGCGTGTTTGGCGCCGTGCAGGTGAGCGCCACAATCAGGACTGCATACGACCGAAGCACACAGGGCCAACACCCGGCATCATGGTGTGGGGAGCGATCTCCTACACTGGCCGTACACCACTGGTGATCGTCGAGGGGACACTGAATAGTGCACGGTACATCCAAACCGTCATCGAACCCATCGTTCTACCATTCCTAGACCGGCAAGGGAACTTGCTGTTCTAACAGGATAATGCACGTCCGCATGTATCCCGTGCCACCCAACGTGCTCTAGAAGTTGTAAGTCAACTACCCTGGCCAGCACGATCTCCGGATCTGTCCCCCATTGAGCATGTTTGGGACTGGATGAAGCGTCGTCTCACGCGGTCTGCACGTCCAGCACGAACGCTGGTCCAACTGAGGCGCCAGGTGGAAATGGCATGGCAAGCCGTTCCACAGGACTACATCCAGCATCTCTACGATCGTCTCCATGGGAGAATAGCAGCCTGCATTGCTGCGAAAGGTGGATATACACTGTACTAGTGCCGACATTGTGCATGCTCTGTTGCCTGTGTCTATGTGCCTGTGGTTCTGTCAGTGTGATCATGTGATGTATCTGACCCCAGGAATGTGTCAATAAAGTTTCCCCTTCCTGGGACAATGAATTCACGGTGTTCTTATTTCAATTTCCAGGAGTGTATTTGCTTCTGAAATCATGTCATACTATGAGATAATTTTGTAGTGACATTCAAAGGAATATGAGGATGAGTGAAGTTGGACGAGATTAAGAAAGTGTGTAATACGAGATAACATGGAGACGCAGTGCCTTCCACGCCCGAAGTCCTCGAGGCCGTATAGGTAACATATGTCACAACGTTTCTAATTTTCTTGTTGTACTTCTCTTATGCCACCTTTAGGAGGTCTGAGATAATGTGTAACCAAGTCATGACAAGCTGCTAACGTCTACGTTTTGGGTAAACAGGCTAGTGGAGTATTTCAAATTACTGTTTTTCAGTAGCTACTACCGTTTTCCTTTCTCAGGCAGACTGGCGGGCAGGAGGTCGACCGCCCCTGACTTCAGCAGGCGGTTGCGGTGACAGCTGTCTCTGGCCGCCGTGGAACCGCTTCTGTCTGGGCAGGCCGACCAAGCACTTTCACCAACCTTTATACGCACTGACTAGCCAGAACGATATGAAAACCTACGTAGTAGCCGGGGTGTCCACCTTTGGCACGGATGAGAGCGGCATCGCGTCGTGGCACAGAAGTAATGAGGCCTTGGTAGGGCGCTGGAGCGAGTTAGCACCACATCTGCACACACACGTCACCTAATTCCCGTACATTCCGGGGACTGGGAGGATGCGCTCTGGCGCCAAGTTCAATCGCATCCCAGATGTGTTCGATCGTGTCCATACCTGATGAGATGGGAGGCCAGCACATCAACTGGAGCTCGCCACCGTGTTCCTGCAACCATTCCATCACACTCCTGGGATTGTGATGTGGTGCATTATCTTGTCGATAAATTCCACTGCCGTCAGGAAACGTGATCATCATGAAACCGTGTACGTGGTCTGCAACCAGTGTGTGATACTCCTGTACCGTCATTGTGCATTGCACGCGCTCCAGTAGAGCTATGGACGCCCACGTGAATATTCCCAAGAGTATAATGGAGCCACCGCCAACTTGTGTCCGTCCCACAGTACAGGTGTCAAGGAGTTGGTTCCCTGGAAGACGACGGTTTCGAGCCCTCCCATCGTCACGATGAGTAAGATATTGGGATTCATCAGACCACGCAACGCTCTGTCGCTGCGCCAACGTCCAGTGCAGATGATCACGTGCCCTTTTCATTTGTAGTTGCAGTGGTCGTGGTGTTAACTTTGGCATATGCATGGCTCGTCGGCTGCACAGGCCCACTGTTAGGAGTGTTCGGTGAACTGCGTGTCCAGACACACTTGTACTTTGCCCGTCATTAAAGTCTGATATTAGTTTCACCACAGTTCGCCGTTCTGTTTTACCAATCTGACCAGTGTACGACCTCCGATATGTATAATGAAGGATGGCCGCCCAACCCCACGACGTCTGGAAATGTATTCACCTCGGTTTCGTCACGTGTTCAAGATACTCACCACAGCACTGCTTGAACACACGGCGGGTCGTGCAGTTTCCCAAATGTTCGTGCCGAGCCTCCGCGCGATCGCAGTCTGCCCTCGGTCAGACTCAGATAGATCGTGTGTCATCCCCATTCTACATATGGTTAGCACACGCGCTGATACTACATCACCGTGTGTGTGTTTGGCCAGCAGTCATTCCTCGTCAAGTGGCGCTGTTATTGCCTGGGCTGAGCAGTGTACGTTGCGAGAGGAATTCTAGCTATGCTCCTTTCAAAGATATCCTTCGGGCAACAACGCGGAAGTCGCCTATTGACTTTCGTCGTTTGTAGTTCACGTGTGGTGTGTTCTGTATTGTAGCTTACAGCCTATGACTGAATGCTACAGAGTTTGTTGCAATTACATCCCAGGTAATGATATACTGGCGTTTACTGTCTTTATGATAACTACGACGAACAACTAGGGCTGTACACGTTCACTATTGTCTAGTGCAGTGTTTCCCAACATGGGGCAGCTTACTGTGGGGTAAAATGAAACTTTCTGAAGAGTAAAAAGAAAATGAGTTCTTTGAGGATTTAGTGACCACTCTTAATTAATTTCTTGAAAATAAACTGTGCTCTGAAAACTTTTCCAGATTCTAATATATCCATTAATTAGACTTCATGTCTCTCCTAGTAATCTGCAACGTGTGTCTCTCCCAGTAATTTGCATGTCTCCCTCAGTCGGTGAAACACCCTCAAAAAATGTTCAGATCTGATTAAACCCTGTAAATTACCCTACATATCGTCAAATACAGAAAGACTGCTACTCAAGTAAACTGCTCCCCCACCAAGGACAGAAACTTGGATATTAGTGCGTGAAACCGATCTCCAACCCGACAATATTTCACTGCCTATGGTCTCGATGTAGTAAAGATACAGATTGTATCCTGCATCACACAAAATCAGCCCTTTTTACATCACTTGTACATATATCGCAATGAACGACAGCACCGTATAGTCTATACCCTTCGCAGCAGTAGATATTTACCTTGAGGTTGGGCGAGCATTCACTCCCAACGCGTGAACAGCGGATCGAAGTCACTCTCAGAACTGTTGTACAAATTTTGGCTCGCTTCCCCTCGATGCAAACGCATTACTCTTTCTGGTCCGGACCTGATTGCTTGCTTGGTTGCTTTTCTACTCCCATCTCTAGACTCTGGGATTACAAGAAAAGATGTATTTTCGCATGCTTTGCGATAATATGATACCATTTTCCCGATACTTCTCGATATCAAGCACACAGCAGCATCCAACTGGTCGCTCGTGCATCATAATTACCAAGATTCCACGCGTTACACCCGAATATGTGCTATATCTGCGAAGTTGGGTCTACCAGCTGGAGGACTGGGTCCTGGGAGCCATCCATAACGCATGCACGCATACAGACATACAGAAAACAGAGCAAACACACTGCAAATGTTGAGGTGACTGGATGCAGTCGAGTACAGTGCTACATTACACCTCCCATTCAGAAAAAAATACAATGAATTTGCGCTATACATTGGCAGCTGTACTACATTTACAAGCAGTTTTAGAACACGGTGAAATGCGCTGAAATGCGGGGAAATTGAGGAAGTACTTGCATGTCTTCTGCCTGGAGCAGAACAATTTGTACGTGGGGCTAAGTATGTGACAGCAAGAGGAACTTGGGAAAACGTCAACATGGAAGGGAACTAAAGCGGGGAAACAGTCACTTTTTCTTCTGTTGAGGCAGCATTCAAATGTACGTCTCTTGAGGTAACAGTGATACGCGCAAGTTGACTACTGCATTTTACGTTTCACAGGAAGACAGAGAACAATGTGCCTCTAAACTTACTTGCAACCGCATTAAAGGATAACAGCAAATGGACGAGGTGGTCGATTGAGGTGGAGATGTAACAAGGTACGATTTAATGGCGGAATGATGATGCATTCTAGAGGGGGTAGGATATGAAACTTCCTGGCAGATTAAAACTGTGTGCCGGACCGAGACTCGAACTCGGGACCTTTGCCTTTATATAGAACTGTTGTGGGCACAGTATAATTTTCGAACTGTGATCTGATATGGACAGTGGACGGTATACATCTCTGGAAAGCTATATTGTCCTCAGCCAGTGTTTTACAGTTTGTTAGCATAGTTTATCGTAGAGATACCTGCAAGAAGAATTATGTCATGCGCTAGAAGTATATTTCTTACATTGGAATATTAACAGCGCCGCACCGCTCACGACTGATAGGTAGGAAACTGAAGCGATGTAACATTATAGCATGTTTTAGGTGCAGAACGTTGTAGCCTTAGGAGTACAGGTGTTTAGGTTCTCTCATACCAATACCTTCCCGATACCATACTGCAGAACCATATTTTACAGTTGATAGCGCAGTTTATTTACCTAAAATGCTTCGAACTCTATCCGTCTGGAGCTCCATCATGCATAAATTCACCTCTTTCTTGTTCTTCTTAACCCTGTGCTATTTTATGACAACACTTTCAAATCTGGTACTGTACACCGATAAGGGGTGCATCTGGAGAAATCTTGTGCACTTGCATGGGTGAGGACTCGGCAAGCTCCATTCATTCACGAGACGTGATATGTAGCGGTCTATTTCTGGTCAGCTGCAGATTAAGTCAGTAATGGTGCTCCAGGGCGGCCTGGTCAAAGACAGTGTGAGGAGGTAATTCCGTCTCTAATTTTATCCTAAGACTGTGGGAATGCTCTGTGACTCTCATAAGCAGAGAGACAGATAATAAATTATGCACTAGTCTCGAGGTGTTAGTAATATGTAGAGCGCTGTCTGGTATACTTTGATGATTTATGTATTCGAGAATTAACAATGAATGGACATACTGCACAGTCATCTATCTACATTTGCAATGATACTCGCAAAGTAGAGAAGGGGTGGTTTAGCTATGATACTGAAATACTGAAACATGCTGTCACATCATTCACCAGTGTTGAACTTACTGTAAAATTGCTAAAATTGATTGCGCTATCAACTGTGATGCTTATTATAACAGTACATCGGTGCTGTATTTCCCATCCCATCCATCCACTGACAGCCTATTGCTTACCACATAATGACTGACTGAGAGCTCTTGTTTGAGAAGGGGAATGAGTTTTGTGGATGGGTGACAACTTCTGGCGGTTGCTAGCAGCAAAACAGAGGGAACTCGGAGCCATCATCTATACCATCAGTTCGACAAATGAGTTTAAATGTAGAGGTCATCAATCACTTTCGGACATCAAATTGCAAACTCTCCCCAATGCCGCCAAACTCTTCCAATTTCCTTATGTTGCAACTGTCTTTTGTTTAAAATCATCTACCATGTGTCGCGTGTTATCGTAACTGCAGTAACAAAAGTATTCACACCATGCGATCAGAGCGTCTTAATGTTAGTTTAGGACCTGACACAGACCTTGAAGTAGTCGTCGCAAAAAACGAAATGTATGGCAGTGAACATAGTGTGTTAGAAAACAATGTTTCAAACAACGACACAGGATCACAGGGAGCGTCTCTTGCGACTTACAGTATAGTTTCTGGGATACGGTCATCATCCTACAGTACGGGTGATGAAACCTTAAACTGCCCTCTGCAATGGATCAAAGGCTGTATATTTAATAGAATCGTCCCACATCAGCAGCAGCAGCAGTTTGACAGGTAAATTCGATGACGGACGAGGTGTCCCATTAGGAATGCTATTCTGGGAAGCATGGCAACAGCTCTCTCTCTGCGCCGGATCCACATCGCAGCGATGCGTCACTGCGCCTGCAACGGCGAGAAGGTGACTTCTATATCGGATGAAGCTAGTGTGGCTTTTATAGTTCGTAATTTTTCTCTGTTGGATGGTACAGAATTATGATGATAGCATGATGGGCTGATAGATGTGAATGGACACGGATCTGCTTCGGACTGTTGGATCTGTGTATAGTTTGGAGACATACCACATTGTGCACATTTCCACACAATGGTCAAGACACTGCCCTGTTACACTAACTCAGGTTGTTCTGTTTCCACATGGGTTGCAGAAGGTGCTGGATATGGTTTTCTCTGACTTCTGATCAGTTCCGACTTAAATTGGAACGATCACATGCGCATAACTGCAGAATGGGAGCAGTTGAAGGATGCGTAGTGACTGACTAAAACCACGTTGAAATTTTACTGTAGCATATCGGTTCGAGAAAGGTGACTCGCTTCAAGATATGAGAGAGATAGAAATATGATTCACTTGTGGCTGTGATCCTTTGCAGGTATCTGGTTGCATGGAAGAACTTTATTTCAAATTATAGACATCATTTGTAGTGGATAGCGTAACACTAAACATCTGAAAAGCTTGTGTACATTTTCTTATGAACTCAATCAGCACATCATCTACTACTACTGTTTGTGATCCTCTCAATCAGTCATCGTTTATTACTCGGTGGATATATCGTAGACCCTCTGACATGACATCGAGTCAGAATACGTTACAAGTACTATAGTAATATATTGTCGCAAATATCGCTTACATATCACGTTCATTAGCCGAATCACTTTCAAAATTCAGATATTTTATCACGAGGTTGCATCATCGGCTACGCGTAACCGGAGTGCTGGGCTGATAATACACATTCCTATGATCACCATCTCGGTATTTGTCTGGAAAAGCCACCTAGTTCAGAGGTAATGTCGTACCTCGATCTATAATGCAAGTATAGCTTTAACATGGATACTTGTGTGCACCTCTAGAAGCAAGACGGCTTGTGACAGTAACACACAGTAGTTGTTGCGCTCGTATTTTTTGACATCTGGCCGACTGCGTCTCTCTTTCTAAGACAAAGTGGTAGCACCCGCAAAAGAGACATGTCCACCCATCGCTGATTTTCTCTCAGTATTATTTTGTATCGTGTGGAATCATTTATTAGCAAAGTATTATACTTAGTAGTAGTAGGGGATGCGTGTGCGTGATAGGTTCACCTTTATCATCAGGCTTATGAAGTATATGTTTCTGTTCCTACATTTTTGTGTTCCGACATGTTTGTGTTCCGACATGACTGTGGAATACTGTGATAGCAGAGATAAGAATACGTTGAGTGATAATAATGGTACAGATATTTCTATTTCCAGAGCCACTGCCGTCAGCAGGGTGTATTTCATATACTTTGCTCACTGTCGAATGTCGTTCAATTGAGGCCACACTCCTAACATTTAGTTGTAAGAACAGGCAAAAAATATGTATAAGGGTGGTTTCTTGGGATAATGATTCTGTATATGCGTGCAGTATAGGTGACCTGTACAAGAATGATTCATGAATCTCGTTAACAGTAGGAGCCATGCGAATGTAGATGACTTAACTGTGTTATCCTCTAGACGATCGAATAGCGAACTAATAGTTAGTATGTGTTGGATAGCTTTCGTTATCACATGGAAAACTGACAAGATTGCAAATGGAGGTGTGTTTGCACTGGACCATTATTCCCACCAATGTAAATTGATCGGTTCATTGCTTCTGAACATTTAGAGCCATTATTTAGTTGAGGGAACATAGATTGTGGTGTCTGCATCTACCAGGTGAAAGACACGTTTGCTGGTTCTCTAGACATGAGAAACATGTTGACTTTGTAAATTATAGGGAAGATTTGGAATATGTTACAACACCAACATCAGTATTAGCGAGTGGAAATATCAGTTTCCTCTATTTTTATTTTGTCGAATTTTTTTCAAATAAAGGTTCTCCCACACGGGATATGTTTCTACTTACTAAGTGGTCTAGAGCATGCTCCACCTCGCTAAAGTTTGGAGTTTGTAGAGAAATAATTTCCAGTCTGTATCTTGGGAATTATGTTGTGCGAGCAATCGGTTGGGTGATGCTTTGTGCTTGATATCGAGAAGTACCGCGAAAATGGTATCATACTATTGCAAACCATGCGAAAATACATCTGTTCTTCTAAGCCCAGAGTCCAGAGATGGGTGCAGAAAAGCAAGCAAGCACTCAGGTCTGGACCAGAAACAGTAATACGTTTGTGCCGAGGGGAAACGAGCCCAAATTTGTTGAACAGTTCTGAGAGTGACTTCGATCCGCTGAGGGTGCTCTGGTCATGCATTGGGGGTGAATGCTCGCCCAACCTCCAGGTAAATATCAACTAATGCAAAGAGTATACACAGTGCTGAGGGATATAAAAGGGCTGATTCTGTATGACGCAGGATACAAATTGTATGTTTACTACATCGAGATGGTAGGCAGTGAAATATTGCCGGATTGGATATTGGTTGCACGCTCTAATATCCAAGCTCCTGTCCTCGGTGTTTCAAAAATGGCTCTGAGCACTATTGGACTTAACTTCTGAGGTCATCAGTCCCTGAGAACTTAGAACTACTTAAACCTAACTAACCTAAGGGCATCACACACATCTATGCTTGAGGCAGGTTTTGAACCTGCGACCGTAGCGGTTGCGCGGTTCCAGACTGTAGAGCCTAGAACCGCTCAGCCACCCCGGCCAGCTGTCCTAGGTGGGAGAGCAATTTAATCGAGTAGGAGTCTTTCTGTCTTTGACGATATGTAGGGGCACTTTACAGGATTTAATTGTCGGTGCAATATGGTGATCTGTGTAAAATAGTCTTTACCTCTGAAAGTCTCATCTTCAGAAAGAAAGAAAAGGTGGATGGTGCTTCGATACCGGCGGCATCAGTAATTTGGCGGGTAAATTCGATAAGAGCCAATCATAATGCTCGATTTATTCACAAGACATCCTTTGTGCGGAGATATAGGTGTCTCTACATACCGGTGGGAACATTTGTGTGTGTTGAAAGCAGGAAGGGTAACACGTGATGGATGGGGTATCACGTTAGAATCCCTGAGAAAAGTGAAGTCGATGTTATTCTGTGCTGTTTTCGTAAACACGTTCTGTTAGGGCAAGAATTTCCGTGCATACAAGCTGAGACATTACGAAAACTCCTGCAAAATCGCATGTTACATATTTCTGGGACACTATGCAACTTACTAGAGTTAGACTTGGTTATTATTTTAGATAGCCATGTGGCTTCAGTATAACGTTGGGAATGTTGCTAGATGCGCTTCCGATGGTATGTAGTTACGCATGGTGATGCGTCATCCACGCATTATGCATGGTCTGTTAGAATTGCTCAGCTCATGCTACTGTGGAATGGGTTTCTGCATGTCGCTTGGCAATTAGGTCTTTGTCGGACCGCAAGTAGAGGGAGGGTTCATATCAGCAGTGGTGAACACATGGGTGCATGCCCACCTTGGAGCGTCCGCACTCTGTAAATATGTCTTCGCTCCCATCCAGTTGCATCATCAATGGTGCCTAGGTGATCACATATTTTGAGAGAAATGTCTCAGGTGTCAAGTAGGAAGAGGATGCTGCCACCTCATGCTTGAGGGACCCGAATGAGCACCTGTGCGTGGCTTCGCAGTTGATGGCCGCATCACTTCACGGGGGCTACTGCTAGCCTCCTGTGAGGTCCACTGGACGGGGATGGTGGGCTGTGTCTGCATACATTGTGTGTGTGTCTGTTGCATTATTTTCATGCAGATGTGTAGGCTGTGCTATGTGTTATTTGTACAGTTAAAGAGTTGATTTCGTGTCTGCACATCTGTGTGCTGCATTATTTAGGAGGAGTTTGCTCTCTGTTCTGAAATTATTTTAGTAATTTAGGAGTTGTTTGTCTGCAAAGCGTTATTTAGGAGTAACTTACAGGTCTTTAGGCTGTGCGGTGTGATCCCAAGCATGTGAGTGGGTGTGTTTTTTATGAATGTGATAAATATAGTATCACAAATCGGTCCCTAAATAAATTCTTTCAAAATAAATAAAGTACACTCTTTCCTCTCTCCAGCAGGCTGAGTCATTTTCCCACCAATCCCTAGGAAGAGGTGACGGTTGGATGACTTAGATTAGTGGAGTTAGTCCAAATGGTCTTTCTTTCCTGCCCCTTTCATAGGTTTGTAGAGATAGCCCAAGTGGTCTTTCTTTACCACCAAAGTTCAAATATCCCATCGATCCCTAGGATGATGTGGTGGTCAGGTGACAGGTTAGTGGGGTAGCCTAAGTGACATTTCTTTCCTGCCATTTTCTTAGGTTAGAAGAAATAGCCAAAGTGACTTTTCTTCCACCAAAATTCAAACTTCCTGTGAATCCCTAGGAGGAGGTGGCGGTCGTGTGACTTAGGTTAGTGGAGGTGACAGTCCCCACCATTTTCTTAGGTTAGTAGAGATAGCCTAATTGACTCTTCTTTCCCATCAAAATTCAAACTTAGCACCACTTTCTAGGAAGAGGTGGTGGTCAGATGACTTAGGTAGCCCAAGTGACTTATCTTCCTGTAATTTTCTTAGGTTAGTAGAGATAACTGAGGTGTGATGCACTATCATGTTGTAATTTGAACTTCCCGCCATATTTCAGGGGGAGGATATGGGAATGGATCTGGTTAGTGGAGATTACCCAGTTGACCTATCTTCCCACCAAAATCCGCCATAATGGATATCGTCACAGCTGCCATATTGGATGACGTTATGCACTGTTGCCAAGTCTGCACGCCGCTATCTTGGATGACGTCATCGCCGCAATATTGGATACATCTGGCAACAATGCAGAGTGTGCCAGAAACCAAACTGTCGCACTACTTCACGTAGCTCGAATATCTGAGCGTAACATTGCAAAGTGATGCGCAATGGAACGAGAATGTGAGAACTTTTGTAGGGAAGGCAAATGGTCGACTCTGCTTTCTTGGCAGAATTTTAGGAAACAGTGGTTCAGCTACAAAAGAGAGTGCATATAGGACGCTGGAGCGACCAGTTTTTGTGTTCTGCTCAAGTGTTTGAGATCCGTACCAGTTCGAATTGAAGGAAGACATCGAAGCAATTCAGAAGTGTGCTGCTAGATTTGTTAGCGGTAGGTTCGAACAACATGTAAGTGTTACACAGATGGTTTGGGAACTCAAACGGGAATCCTTGAAGGGATGACGGCGTTATTTTCAAGAACTGAGAAAATTTAAAGAACTGGTTTTTGAGCTGACTGCCAGTTGATTCTATTGTCGCCAAAATACATTATACATACGGACCACGAAGATAAGGTACGAGAAATTAGGGCTCATAGGGAGGCATATAGGTAGTTGCTTTCCTCTCGCTCTATTTGTGAGTGGTACAGGAAGGGAAATGACTGGTTGTGGTACAGGGTAGCCTCCGCCAAGTACTGTACTTTGGCTTGCAGAGTATCTATGTAGATGTCGATGTAGGAAAGACTCCAAGCGCGAGTCGGGCTGTGTGTCTGCTGACGGCCCTGCTGTATTGCGACGGCAGATGGCGCTCGTGGTGCAGAGGTGCTGGAGGCGTGGCGCAGCAGGTGTGCGCCATTGGGTCCGCCAGACCGCGCATCACTGCTGTCAATGTCTGACAGAAACTTGCAATTCCTTTGCCAACTTCGCGACGACTGTGTGATGGTATCCATATGTGACATCACAGACTGGATATTCGCCAAGTGGTCTGGCCTGTCATTCCCGCAGCTTAAATGCCCCGGAACACGTGTGGGATGCGTTGGGGGAAGGTACTGCAGCACCCTCACATGTGTCAACGACCACCCGGCTGTTGTGAGCCGTGCTGGTGGAGTGGAGGGATGGAGGCCAGGCCAGAAGAGCTCCTCACCAATCTCGCACTGCGATCCGTGGTGGTTGCAGCACGCGCGGTGTCATTTTACTTTCTCGCACTGGCCGGCGGGCAGCAGCACGTTCGTCGCGAGAGGGCCGTGCCACAACGGTGGTGCTCTAGCAAGGGTCCACAATGGGCGCTGTCTGAAAAGAGTGTGTGAGCGGCCGACCGAGCATTTCCCTGTTCCGCTTCTTGACTAACTACATCATTCTGGACTCCAAGCGTCGCTCGCATGCAAAAGAAATTCCTTCCCGATTCCGCACCAAAGTGGGCACATTATTTGGATGAGCCATATTTCTGGAGATTTTCAACACTAGGTAAGAAACGGTCACTATTCTGCAGTGCCATTTTTTAACTGGGACATTGACAGGCTGAGCAAAACACTGATACTACCTTATTCGTTTGGACTTGTACCTTCTACTCCCTTATGGGGCAGCGCACGAGATGGTGCAGAGAACGATAAATTAAGCGCTGTATTAGGAAAACCTGCAACTACGTCGTAAGGTGTTCGTAGAACAGAACGATTGGTATCACGAGACATATTTTTGAATTGTTGACTAAGTGAAACTATTATTTAGGTATAAAAAATCTACTGCGAACTGAACGCGGTTTGCATGTGGAAAAGCTGCTCTACAGGGGCCTCGCGTGGTCAATATTTGTTGAGGAATGCTGAGTACTGCGCAACAATATTGATTGTCTATGGGTTATTCTGACGGTTTCCGCAGTATATTGAAGTGGATTACGGACCTGTAGAGATGCTGACGGTCACTCGATATATTGCGCGGTATACTGAACAGTGGAAGGGAAGTATTGCGCAATAAATGAGAGTTCCTACCGAGACCGAGATAGATTTAATCCACTGTGAACAAATTTCCGGAAATATAATGAGAAAAGTAAGAGACAAAAGATCTAGGAGTGCGTTGGACTGTGTATAGTAAAGCTCCATGCGGTACTTTGAGCAGTTAAGTTCCTGAAATCTTAGGATACGCGAGATACTTCGTTGTCAAATGATTCAAATGGCTCTCAGCACTGGGACTTAAAATCTGAGGTCATCAGTCCCCTAGAACTTAGAACTACTTAAACCTAAGTAACCTAAGGACATCACACACATCCATGCCCGAAGCAGGATTCGAACCTGCGACCGTAGCGGTCGCGCGGTTCCAGACTGAAGCGCCTAGAAGCGCTCGGCCACAACGGCCGGCACTTCGTTGCCCACAGCAGCAGAGGACACTTAAGATCAGAGTGTCATGACAGTAAGCAGAAGTGCTAATTTTTCTTGTAGCAGTTTTCAGAATTGGGAAATAAGGTCACATAACGTGTCCAGAAAATATATATGCTATGTTTATTAAACAGTTGTCAAACCACGGACATAAGGACAAGTAAGTTTTCAGTCGATATTCGGTAAATAATTATTCTATGTCGTTTTCAGTATACTGTTGGCGTACCGAAATGCATGGCGAACAATACATGCAAGCGATAAATTACACAGTACACTTACTCAATTTGTATTTGTTGTTGTAGTTGTAGTTGCTGTGCTTTACGAATCTATGCTGCAATAAATGAGCCAGTGGAATATTGAAATGTTTACCGGATGATTCTCAAACTATTTCGCCTTTCTGCGTAATTTCTGTTTGTGGTTTGCAATATAAGTGAATTCCAATATTTTCGTCACGGAGGCAGAGTTCTAACTGATGCAGAGGGGTCAACAAAAATATAGACACTCTTTTATAGGTAATATCTTTCCTTTAAACATATCGATGCAATTTTGCTCTATAGTGCACTCCATTGTTTTCTCAACAGCTCTTGCAGCGCGTTTTCCAACGGATGACAGTGCAGCAGTGAATGAAGTGAGATTGTCTTTTAAACAACGCCATGATGAAGTGGTACTGGAAGTAGGAAAACATGGTGGAGGTACAACGGCAATGGCATAATGTGCACTGAACACAGACACCAGCACGTACAACCGTTTTCCGTGTTCGAGATAAGTGTGAAGACCACGGTACTGCTGAGATGGTCGGTTAGGAAAGGTCTGGCCGACCAGAAACATCAACAAGTCCAGCTTCCAGCGCTGCTGTGTTGCAACATTTTACTAGGTCACCTCAGAAACCTGCGAAGCAGAGTGCACGTGAAAGCAGGGTGAGTCGATCAAGCGTACGACGAATTCTGAAGACTGCAGAGTGAAAAGTGTACATTCCAAGATCGCTGCACGGTATGGACGATGACTACCCGGATAGAAGGATGGAGAAGTGAGAGTGGTTTGAAGGCATGCTTCGCCAGGCTAAACAGTTCGCAGGGGTGCTTATCTGTTCAGACAAGGCGCAGTTCAAAGTGAACCGTGCTGTAAGCAACCACATGAACTACCTGTACCGGGCTCCTGAACATCCTCACGTTCAGATGGACAAACACGGTCATCTACACGGTGTTAATCAGTAGTGTGGTCTGTCATCGTGCGGTTTGGTTGGTTCATTCTTCTTTGAAGGTACTGTAATTGGTGAGGTGTATCTTCATATGCTGCAAACACCGATTTTATCTGCCATCCGAGAATGTGCAGTATTTGCTATGTGCAATGTTACAAGAAAGACTAGTTGTTTCATGTAATGACAAATCGAAGAAAAACTGTTAAGATTGTATTTCTGTTCACCAAATAAAATGGTCTGCTTCTTTAAGTTTATCTTATTTTACTTTTTGACGCAATTGGGAGTAAAGCGTCTGGGGCATTCTTTAAAGCAGTGTGTGTGTCCATATGGATAGTGAGGGGCGGCTAACTGTGAGAAATGATGTGTGGGACACGTTTCGTTCAGTTGGATGAGGTGTTTGGTATGCACGCAGAAGTTGGAGGGCCTCTCAGTCGATATAGTTAACCGGGGCACCCACGACTGCGACGAACGATTCATACATTTATCTTCTACTAACCGTAACACCGTGTGCAATATCGCTCGACGCATTTGACAATAGGGACTATCTACCATACGATTTATTGGATAAGATGACAAATTCTTCGCTGGTAAAATCGGTATCAGCAGAGAAATATGTCAGTTAGTGTGCAGTTTAGCCAGAAAACTTCACGGGCGAGATATCAAACGATTCGTAATAACGAAAAAACGTGTCAAATTTGTCTATCCCGTTGTCTCGAGTAACAGAGAGAAATATGCCCTGTTTACAGGAATTTTGAATAAAAACGCCTCCACACATTTTTTTGTGTTTTATTAAATTACACGACGCATTTAGGATGCTGTAGGTCCATCTTCACGTGAAAATCGTGTAATTCGTAAATTAAGTTTGGTCTTGAGTGAGATAAAATGCGTTTTCCTGTTACGGGAAAGTTAGATGTTAGGTTTTCATAAAAGGAAAACGCATTTCACCTCACTGAAGAACAAATGTAAATGTAAGGTTTTACCTACAGCCAGATGGTGCTCCGCCTCTCTACCACAGAGATGTCAGAGCCTACTGGGATGTAAATCCACCTGGACGAAGAGAAAAAGACCCACCACGGCCTCCTGACCTTACTCTTCCTCTAACTATGGGGGACCTTGAAAAATGCAGTTTATCTATAGCAGTCAGCTACGTTGAACGAGCTACGACGAACCATCGAGGCGTCCGCACCGGCATGACTAGCAGTTGTAGATGGGTAAAAAAAAAAAAAAAAAAAAAAAAAAAAAAAAAAAAAAAAAAAAAAAAAAAAATGTTCAAATGGCTCTGAGCACTATGGGACTTAACTACTGAGTCCATCAGTCCCCTAGAACGTAGAACTACTTAAACCTAACTAACCTAAGGACATCACACACAACCATGCCCGAGGTAGGATTCGAACCTGCGACCGTAGCGGTCGCGCGGTCCCAGACTGTAGCGCCTAGAACCGCTCGGCCACCTCGGCCGGCTTGGGCCAACAGTCCAGCGTCATCGATGTCGTTTCGCCGCTAATGGGGGTCATTTTGAACACATAAAATAGCCTTCTGCCACACTCGCTCTACCGTGCAAGAATTGTAACGGCATGTGATTTTTTTCCTTTAATATTGGGTATCAAAGAGCGCCTACATTTTTCCGAGCCCCACCCTATTGTGCAGTAATATTGCTCCGCTCAATACAGTGGCACAATGTTATTACACAATAAATACCGAGCGTGTGAAAAGGCCCCTTAAGGAGAGGGTTGAAAAGAACGGCGTACCATCTGGAGCACCGCATGACGCCATGTGGTGCAACCGGCAGCCACCGGAAGGTGCGACAGCGAGACACCGAAGCCGAGACGATGATGAGGGTGCGGAGTGGCGGGGGCAGGGGTCGGGGGCGGCGACCTCTGAGATAGCGGCGGCCGGGGGCAGAATAAGAGGCGGCGGCTGCGCCCGGCGGCACAGCCAGTGCACCGGCGGACGCCGCAGCACCAGCCATCCAGCCAGCAGCCACTCACTCCTCTCCCAGAGGTAAGGCCGGCCGGGCGGCACGGCAGCGACACCGCGCAACTGCAGCTCACTTCAGTTACTGTCTATCAGCCTTTCTGTCTCAGTTGTGTACAATTTTCACAACGGTAACTAGTTTAGAACTTCTCCGTTCATTTTCAAACCGTTACCTGAATCAGAAGATGTAACATTAATAAAAACAAAAACAAAGTACGCAGTGTTAAATACGTAAATAGGTTTCCAACAGATGTACACATTGCACTAGTGCAAACGTCGTTTATTATATATCTGCATTTCTAATGTTTGCCAGTACAGAATTACAACTGAATTTTCAAAAGATTCATTTATATATCGTGTCGACGTAACAAATGTGATACGAGTGTAACGTAATTCCAACGGCATTTAAACGCTCGACGGTCGCCTTTACTTGTTTAGACTTTCAGGACTTGGCACTCGCCTCGAGTTGTTTACTACGCATTCGTGCGCACTTTCTTTGCACGTACTGTAAAGTTAAAATGAAAGGCGTTCGTGTTGCACCGATAAAGGCCGCAGACATTGTCGCACTATTTTACGAGACACTATCCGGGACAGTATTCAGCTGATGATTGTGCGTCTGAGTATCACGCAAAATAGTGCGACAGTGTGTGGGGCGTTTATCAATACAGTATGAATGCACTAGGTGGGCCTACCAGGTCAGACTAAATGTAGCAGGTTGCTAGAATTGTTCGACGAAGAGGCGATTATTACGGAGTTGCTTCGTGAACTCGGGTGGTAATCCCTGGAGGGGAGACGAGCCTCCTTTCCACGGAACGCTATTGAGAAAATCTATAGACGCGGCATTTTTAGCTGATTGGATTCTAATGCCGCGAACGTACATTTTGTGCAAAAACCGCAAGACAAGGTAAGAGAAACTTCCTGGCAGATTAAAACTGTGTGCCGGACCGAGACTCGAACTCGGGACCTTTGCCTTTCGCAGCCAAGTCCTCTACCAACTGAGCTACCCAAGCACGACTCACGTCCCGTCCTCACAGCTTTACTTCTGCCAGTATCTCGTCTCCTACCTTCCAAACTTTTACAGAAGCTCTGCTGCGAACCTTGCAGAACTAGCACTCCTGAACGAAAGGTTCGCAGGAGAGCTTCTGTATAGTTTGGAGGGTAGGAGACGAGGTATTGGCAGAAGTAAAGCTGTGAATACGGGGCGTGAGTCATGCTTGGGTACCTCAGTTGGCAGAGCACTTGCCCGCCAAAGGCAAAGTTCCCGAGTTCGAGTCTCGGTCCGGCACACAGGCTTAATCTGCCAGGAAGTTTCATATCAGCGCATACTCCGCTGCAGAGTGAAAATCTCATTCTCAAGGTAAGAGAAATTAGGACCTCTATGTGGGCAAATAGGGAGTCGTTCTTCCCTCGCCCTATTTTCGGCTGTTACGGCGCTTAGCGTCGGGACTAAACGATATGTACCCAGTTGGTAGACATACGTGCAAAATACATTTGTATTCAGGAAAGGCAGCAGGAATTGAAGTATAAGTCAAACGTGGAATGAGTAAACAAACATCACTGTAAAACACTCACATTGTGAATACTCAACTTATACATTGAAGATATGCATGTCACGCATTACCGAGTCCTTTGCCTACTGATGGCGTTGACATGCGCAACTGTTAAGTCCCTGTACAATACTTCTGTTGCACCCACCTGAAGTTAAAGTTCCACGAACCTAACAGTTCTAGCCGTGAGATGACGTCACCGAGGCGAGGTAAACTCTGAATAGGGATGTACGAACAATTCTTTTCAGAACTGCGTTGGAATTCTGTACAGCAGGGTGGGGCAAGATTTAAGCTCGCTGGCCTTGCCCAGGCCCGAGTGGCAAAGCGCTCAGCCTCGATTCACTTTTCCCCCTCCCCCTCGCCACGCTGTCTCAGCACGAGGAGGGAGAAGAGGGGAAAGCTGCATTTAACCAGCAGTGCAGCCGCCTTGCACCCTGCTTAGTTTTATCTTGCACAGTCCTCAACAACACAGGTCCCAAACAAACAAATTTTCAAAATTATTTGATTGTTTCTGGTGTGCTGAAGACATAATTTTTATCTGATACAGTCGGCATACCGACAGACGCAGACAGTTTCACAGAGCTTCGCAGATAAATTGCCATGTAATCTTGATTTACACTGACGAGCCAAAGAAACTGGTACGCGTGCCCAATGTCGTGTAGCGCTTCCGCGAGCACGCAGAAGTGCCACAACACGACATGGCGTAGACTCGACTAAAGTCTGAAGTAGTGCTGGAGGGAACTGACACCTGAATCTTGCAGGGCTGTCCACAAATCCATAAGAGTACCGGGGGATGGAGATCTCTTCTGAACACCAGGTTGCAACGTATCCCAGATATGCTCAATAATGTTCATGTCTGGGGAATTTGGTCGCCAGCGGAAGTATTTAAACTCAGAAGAGCGGTCCTGGAGCCACTCTGTAGCAATTCTGGACGGGTGGGGTGTCACGTTGTCCTGATGGAATTGCACACGTCCGTCGGAAAGCACAATGGACATGAATGGATGCAGGTGATCAGGCAGGATGCTGACGCACGTGTCACCTGTCAGAGTCGTATCTAGATTTATCGGGGTCCCATATCACTCCAACTGCACACGCCCCACACCATTACAGAGCCTCCGCCACCTTGAAAAGCTCCCTGCTGACATGAAGGATCCATGCATTCATGAGGTTGTCTCCATACGTCTATCTACTTGACACAATCTGAAACGGGACTCGTCCTGCCAGGAAGGTAGCTTGACAACGTGCTCAGTACGTTTCGTTCTACTGAACGTCACGATAAGGTCCCTGAACAAGCTCTCCGCTATGTTTTGCACACCGACTGTATCTTCTGGAGCCCACTCGTCTTTCAGTTTCTCCTTGGGTGTGTCCATCAGATCCCTGGACGTCACAACTGCTTTGCTTTAATTGAAGGTGGTTTGTAGCTCAGGTTAGATGGCATGTTCCCCAAGGCATTGAGCTTTGTGGATATTCTTAATCAGGAACTAGAAGTTTCCACCGACAGTATTCTATTACGCAATCGCTTGACTGATTGTAAAGTGCTAGTGATGCCTTCTTTTTAAGTACAGAAAGGTGAAACTTTCTCGAAGCTGTACTCTTTTTACTATTAAAAACACATTCTGAAAACCGGCATGAGTTCTGTTACTAGAAACAGTGCTTTTGAAATGAACTGAGTTAGGACGACTGGCTGCACGTGCCCTCTTATTTGACTGGGTGTTTATACCTACCAGTGGCCCACGTTTTCCACTGGGAGGAGAAGGAGAGAATTTTGAGGGCTCCATATTGGTCCCAGTAGCAGCTAGGGAAGTGTAACTCCACCTAGACAGAATCCCAGATGCCTAGATAAGCCTTATACAAATGCGGTTTGGAGGGTTCCACAGAGGTTGCCTTCTAACGACTGTTCCACCTCAATAGCCACGCATCTCAATTGCGAGCAGCACACCTTCAGATTTAAGGTTTTCTTTATAGCGGTTTTTACAATTTCAGCGATCTGGCCGGTCAAACCAAGGTGTTTGTTCCCTGTGACACACAAGATTGCACCGCCGCGCCGCGCAGTGATCGCTGAAGCATGCCCAGAGCTTACGGTGAGAGCGAACTGGCTTTGCTTACCAGTCCCCAGCTCAGGAACCTCGGGACCGCCAAGCCCGTACCCAGCAAATGAATGCTGAGCCCCTGAGGGCTTAAATAACTATTACCTAATGGATTACGAGACCTTTTTTCAGCCGAGGTTTGCCTGCTCAATAATGCTATATGTTTCCCGATCATCGTGGTTGTGAAGGTTAGCAAGAGGTAGAGTTATTTATTGCCATCAAACACAAATGGACGCAGTGACCAGCATTATAGTACGTCTCTGGTCACGGCTAAGCTCGGCATCGGTCAAATATGCTGAAATATCGTCACACATTGTTGGAACAATCTGCACACAATAGTCAGCACTTCAATCTGCCGGTCGGCGCGGTAGTTGCGAAAGCATTATTTCGGGACTTCGTATTTATAACGACTTATCAAATAAAAACACTTTCTCAAAATTTGGTAGATTCTCTGGGGGTCAACCCACGTCGGATGTGCACACGTTCAGCCAGAACAGTGGTGGTGGTGGTGGTGGGTGGTGGTTAGTGTTTAACGTCCCGTCGACAACGAGGTCATTAGAGACGGAGTGCAAGCTCGGGTTGGGGAAGGATTGGGAAGGAAATCGGCCGTGCCCTTTCAAAGGAACCATCCCGGCATTTGCCTGAAACGATTTAGGGAAATCACGGAAAACCTAAATCAGGATGGCCGGAGACAAGATTGAACCGTCGTCCTCCCGAATGCGAGTCCAGTGTGCTAACCACTGCGCCACCTCGCTCGGTCAGCCAGAACGATATTCCTCCTCGCCCTTCAGTTACGCCATTACAACCGCACTCACTCCTCACACAAGACAGTGTCGGAGGTTCCGTGCGGCTTTTCGCGGATGATGCTGTAGTATACAGAGAAGTTGCAGCATTAGAAAATTGCAGCGAAATGCAGGAAGACCTGCAGCGGATAGGCACTTGGTGAAGGGAGTGGCAACTGACCCTTAACATAGACAAATGTATTGCATTGCGAATACATAGAAAGAAGGATCCCTTATTGTATGATAATATGATAGCGGAACAAACACTGGCAACAGTTACTTCTCTAAAATATCTGGGAGTATGCATACGGAACGATTTGAAGTGGAATGATCATATAAAGTTAATAGTTGGTAAGGCGGGTGCCAGGTTGAGATTCATTGGGAGAGTCCTTAGAAAATGTAGTCCATCAACAAAGGAGGTGGCTTACAAAACGCTCGTTCGGCCTATACTAGAGTATTGCTCATCAGTGTGGGATCCGTACCAGGTCGGGTTGACGGAGGAGATAGAGAAGATCCAAAGAAGAGCGGCGCGTTTCGTTACAGGGTTATTTGGTAAGCGTGATAGCGTTACGGAGATGTTTAGCAAACTCAAGTGGCAGACTCTTCAAGAGTGGCGGTCTGCATCGCGGTGTAGCTTGCTGTCCAGGTTTCGAGAGGGTGCGTTTCTGCATGAGGTATCGAATATATTGCTTCCCCCTACTTATACCTCCCGAGGAGATCACGAATGTAAAATTAGAGAGATTCGAGCGCGCACGGAGGCTATCCGGCAGTCGTTCTTCCCGCGAACCATACACGAGTGGAACAGGAAAGGGAGGTAATGACAGTGGCACGTAAAGTGCCTTCCGCCACACACCGTTGGGTGGCTTGCGGAGTATAAATGTAGATGTAGATGTAGACTACTGCTCACTGCATCCCTCAACAGTAACATTCGAAGATCACACCGGCGCTTGACTATCGATCCTTGGGCTATGCTCGGCCCGCACGAGTAAAATAGGTTTTTTTCTGTGCACCCTGAAAGACTTCTTTGGAGCGACAGTCGGAAAAGAAACTGGAAAAGTAACTTAGGGTTACAGGACAGAATTTAAAGAACATTAAATTTCAGAACAAGTAATAAAAGTTACAATGTACCGGGGATAAATTCCCTTCGACTCTGATGGTGAAAAGTACAAAAAAATCGTGCAAACGTTGAGTATACATTAACGGAAAATGGTGAATATTTACACAAGCTTTGTTTTACATTAAATTGCAATGATTATTTACTTTCCATAGTTTGTATGGCCATAAAACACAATCATAACTTGTTGTTTTTGCGGCACCACACAGAATCATTTTTTATTTCAGGAACCCCTTTAATTTTCATCCCTTTCAACACGGCTTTCATCCATTCTATCATGAATATTTCAGCTCAACTCAAGCACCACCCACGAAAGGTAGAGAAGAAATACCACAAATCAGTAACAACTTGATTCTTACCTTTGCTGAACTAATTGTATACATATGAGTAACAAAGTTGGTCCTCATACATCATAATATACAACAGATTGACAACTTTTTACTCTAAGTCAATGCTCTAAACATGTCTCAAGTAAGTACAGACAATTGTAAGTAATGTGTTTATACATAAAGAAAATTTACAGAAATGACGTTATTAATCAGCCTTAGGTTATTTATTTTTGTTATACAGCTATTATAGTTGCCAAAAGAATTGACAGAGTACATTCTTGTTCAATAAACATGTCATTCAAAATGAAGTGTCAGCATTCGGTACTCGTTAACTACTATCAGAACTTCTGAAGCCTGGCACGAACTCTTACCTATCGACTCCGACAGCTAACTAGATCATTACATCATTATTTACTTGCCATTTGGAAGATACCTTTTACTTCCTCTCATCATACGTTTTTCATGATCACTTATAGATACATACATTCCCGTATGAGTGGGACAACTTGTGTGAAGTAACTGGCATCATTGAATGTTCTTAAAATACGTCATATTCCATACACTTCTCTACTCACTTGAACATCCATTACACCTATCCCTCTCAACTCAATACCTTCTTTATTTGAAACATTTTCTCCTTAAGCATCTATTAATCATCATTATTTACCTCAATAATTACTCAACGATTTCTGTATGTTCCTTAACTTAAAAGACCATCAACCACCGGGAGGACGACGGTTCAATCCCGTCTCCGGCCATCCTGATTTAGGTTTTCCGTGATTTCCCTAAATCGTTTCAGGCAAATGCCGGGATGGTTCCTTTGAAAGGGCACGGCCGATTTCCTTCCCCATACTTCCCTCACCCGAGCTTGCGCTCCGTCTCTAATGACCTCGTTGTCGACGGGAGGTTAAACGCTAATCTCCTTCTCCTCCATCAACCACATTAAACGATTTATCCTTCTACTTCGAATCACTTATCTAAATAAGTGAATCCTCCGTGTCATTTTACATGTTATCCTATTTATCACATCCATCAGCCAGTATGTCATCCAAGCTTTTGCAGTTTGTCCGCTCCTCCATGACTCACGGAATAAGAATACATGAACTTTTTATTGATATTATTATGTTGGTGCATAAGTTCGTAGTGTCTTTGGTGTCTAATGGTCACAACAGATACACATAACAGAGATTTTAGTTATGAATAACATATTCTCCTTCTCTATTTACTAGTCTGCCAACGCTGGAGTAACTTCTAGATTCCACGGCAGTAGAAACCACGTGGTTTTGAGGCAAATAACTCATCGAGCCGAGATTGAAGCGCATTTTCATCAGCCAAGGAAGCTGCTTGACGATTGTTCGCCAGCGGCCCGAAAAGGTGAAAATCTAGGGCGCAATATCACGTGAATGAGGCGGGTGCGGAATCAGTTCCCCACCCAACTCCCGTGCAGTGCGTTTTGCCAGTCTAGCAGAATGCGGGCGGGCGTTATCGTGCCGTGCTGTAGCACCACTTCACGTGGTCTTCGTGGTCGTTGTCCTTGGATTGCGTCTGCAAGGCGACTGAGTTGTCTACAGTAAATGTCAGCAGTGATGAAACTTCCTGGCAGATTAAAACTGTGTGCCCTACCGAGACTCGAACTCGGGACCTTTCGCGGGCAAGTGCTCTACCATCTGAGCTACCGAAGCACGACTCACGCGCGGTACTCACAGCCTTACTTCTGCCTTACTTCTGGTCCCGAGTTCGAGTCTCGGTCGGGCACACAGTTTTAATCTGCCAGGAAGTTTCATATCAGCGCACACTCCGCTGCAGAGTGAAAATCTCATTCTGGAAACATCCCCCAGGCTGTGGCTAAGCCATGTCTCCGCTATATCCTTTCTTTCAGGAGTGCTAGTTCTGCAAGGTTCGCAGAAGAGCTTCTGTAAAGTTTGGAAGGTAGGAGACGAGATACTGGCAGAAGTAAGGCTGTGAGTACCGGGCGTGAGTCGTGCTTCGGTAGCTCAGATGGTAGAGCACTTGCCCGCGAAAGGCAAAGGTCCCGAGTTCGAGTCTCGGTCGGGCACACAGTTTTAATCTGCCAGGAAGTTTCATATCAGCGCACACTCCGCTGCAGAGTGAAAATCTCATTCTGTCAGCAGTGATGGTTACGCCACGGGGAAGCAACCCGTAGTGCACCATACCACACCGTCGCTGTTCCACGAGGTGCGTAACACTGTCTTTTGTGGATGCACACAACCCTTTGCATTGAGCGTCGCTGCTTTGTTTGGGCTCAACCACTCCATTCCTCTCCTTATGTTAGCATAAAGACAGCATTTATCGTCACTAGTAACGACACAGGATAAGAATGGTCGTCGTTGTTCACACACTGATGACGAGCAAGCAGAGATGCACACATCGCCAGCCACTGAGTTTTGTGAATTTCGCTTAGAGCATGCAGTACTCAAACACCGATTTTTGAATCTTCCCCACTGCGTGCAAATATCTCACGAAGTTGGAACCATCACAGTTCATCACATTTGTCAGTCACCGAGTACACTGACACCAGTAATTGTGCAATAAAGCGTTTAAACGATATTCATCAAACCACGTGTCAAAACAATGCTCCTTAAAACTAGATAACCATTTTCTTGCCGTGGTGTCTCCAGTGGTATTATTCCCATACACAGAGCGAATGTTTATGGCACTGTACTTGATACTCAATTTTCTATCGTCCAAGGCTGCATTCACTACCTCCAAATGACAAAATGGCAATGTGTAAACTCAGTTAGCAACAGTGAACTACAAATAAAAATTACAATCGATAAATAAACCTGTAGCAAAAATGGTTCAAATGGCTCTGAGCACTATGGGACTTAACATATGTGGTCATCAGTCCCCTAGACTTAGAACTACTTAAACCTGACTAACCTAAGCACATGACACACATCCATGCCCGAGGCAGGATTCGAACCTGCGACCGTAGCGGTCTCGCTGTTCCGGACTGTAGCGTCTAGAACCGCTTGGCCACCGCGGCCGGCAAAACCTGTAGCAACCAGAATACGAATGAGCAGAACAAAAGCACTACGAACTTACGTACCAACCTAGTGATTAGCTTCACTCACCCTTTTAAGAGATGTTTACTTTTTGATTTCGCATTTACACATGTTATTTTGGGACTAATATTTTTATAATTTTGACTTTGGATAATTACACAAAAATGGATTTTTTGACACCTCGATTACTACTATAATAGTGACGTTATATTTTTATGATGAATGTACTACAGGTCTAAACTGTTCCTAATTAAAATACCTGGACAACCACCGTTTAATCTACTGCTACTGTTTTCTTAATCCAAGGCTACGAAGCTCAGGAGAGAAGAGAAACAGGAAATAAAGTTTCAGCCGTCTGGGAACATACCAGCCGCCAGTTCGTATACCAGTAAAAGAGTAGCTGGTTCCATATACGTGTTCTGAATCTATTTTGTTGTCTGGGTTATAATAGTCTTTTTATGTTTTCATGTGCTGAGCCATGAACTCTGTTAATTAGCACTTACCCTAGTTCCACAGGGCACCACTAGGTGCAGAGCTCGGTGTTTGGAGTTCCCAATTCACCACTTGAAAGTCTCCTCTCTTGCGTGGTGCAGTTCAGATGGTCTGTGATCTGCAAATTCCGTGTGTGCGTCTGGTGTAGAGTTACTCTGCTACCGCCTGTCACTCTACAATCGTGTTCATGTCGGAACTCACACACAAATCACAGGTAACGGTTCGAGGTAAAATCAACCGATTTTAGCTGCTTAGAAAGCATTTTCAGGCCTAGAATCACTAGAAAACACTTCCCTGCTACGTACGTGACGAATAGTTGACCTTTTTCATCGCTGTAACGTCCACATGTGTCTGTTCAGCACATGACTTTTACTGTTATATACACGATATACAAGGGTTTTAACGTTCTCTCTTTAAGACACAGTACATTAACATTGTTTCCATTGTTTGATAAGATAAGTTCTTTCAGTCCATTAAATTTCGGTTATGCAGCCGCGCAAATGCAATTTCTTCCACTGCTATTTCGGAGGCGTATCGTCCGGCCATCTTCAGAGGGAGTCACAAGACTTACTTTGTCTTGTGAGTCTTGCGACTGACTCTGAGGGTGGCCGAACGATACGCGGCCGAAATAACAGTGGAAGTCATTGTATTTGCACCGCAGCATGCCTGAAATTTAATGGACTATTCATTACGCCGCAGGAAGTTGAAAATGCACAAGTTTGTTGAGGATATGCAAGATATATTGCACTGAACAATCCAAAAAGTATTCTGTGGTGCCACCGCCAGACACCACACTTGCTAGGTTAAATCGGCCGCGGTCCGTTAGTATACGTCGGACCCGCGTGTCGTCACTGTCAGTGATTGCAGACCGAGCGCCACCACACGGCAGGTCTAGAGAGACTTACTAGCACTCGCCCCAGTTGTACAGCAGACTTCGCTAGCGATGCTACACTGACACATACGCTCTCATTTGCCGAGACGATAGTTAGCATAGCCTTCAGCTACGTCATTTGCTACGACCTAGCAAGGCGCCATTACCAGTTTATATTCAGATTGTAATAATGTCTAAACAAGAGCGATGTTCTCCAATTGTGGATTAAAGTTAAGTATTCCAAGAACTACGTTCTTTTCTTTATAGGATAATTACTTTACCTTGTTCCAGACCTCACGCTAATCTGCGTGAGCTTAAAAGCGTGCATTTCGGCCTCCTCTAGCAACACGGTGTTGGCTCTTCTGCCAACACTTCATATTCAGAATGAGATTTTCATTCTGCAGCGGACTGTGTGGCAGATTAAAACTTTGCGCCGGACCGAAACTCGAACTCGGGACCTTTGCCTTTCGCGGGCAAGTGCTCTACCATCTCTTTTTTTTTTTTTTTTTTTTAATGTGTGCCCCGATCGGGACTGGAATCCGGGATCTCCTACTTACATGGCATACACTATTTTTTTATTCAAAGATACACGAGGGAGATTTGAACTTTTTTTTACTCGAACCCGGGATCTCCCGCCCACATGGCAGACGCTCTATCCATCCGAAGCACTTTTTTTTGTTTTTGTAGCCGAAATGAGAAAGAAGATAAAAATTGTTAGAGGCGAACACATGACTACAAGTTCAGAATGCACAACGATTACCTCTTTTTTTTAAATATATACCACGACACAGACAAAAATTGTAATAAAGTGAAAAAAGAGAGATAATATTGACACCAGGGAGGGATTTTATTTAATTTAATTTTTTTTATGAACCAGCCAACCATGAAATGCAATAATTTATCAATCTATCACGCTGCCGATTCCGTTTTTTTTCTTTTTTTTTTTTCACAGGAAACACACCGACCTATACACTCAAATGGCAGTGTATTCATTCAAAAAACGAAAATATTCTCGTTTTTTCCAAAACACTTATTGAAGGCAGTCAATTAAAATAAAACAAAAGAAGTCATTTCGACAAAAACAAAAGGGTGAAATCAGGAACACGTATACGAAGGAATGGGGCGTCAATTTTAACGTTCCCACACATTCTTTCTTCCGCCACTTCTACATCGTGGAACATCTAAATCCATAGAAGCGTCCACAAAAATAAAATAAAAAAATAAAAAAGGGGCATGGCAACTCCTCCAACGCCTTGGCGATGAAAAACAAGATACAACATGTTAGAAAAAAATTCACAATAACGGGGCATCCGGAACCACGTCCAATGTGCGGTGGCCATATAGTAGGAAAAGGTACACGGATTTGCGTCATATCCACTCACCATCACGAAGTGGACATAATGACCAACAAGCCACATTATGGTATTGTTCTTCGATAGAGGAAAGAAAGTTGAATCGGGACGCACGAGAATCTCCCCCGAGATAGCCGCCTCCGACGTCCTGAGGAGAAAAGCCAGTTGTCGGCGAAGCCATCTCCAATGGTCATGACCGCAGGAAATCAACCGATGAGATAATGTATCGGTTTCATGGCAACGATTGCAGCGATCCGTTACACTGAGGCCAGTACGAAAAAGTCGCACGCTGGTAGGTACAATATCATGAACAACTTGGTACCACAAGGACGTCACTTCCATCGGGAAAATCGGGAGGCTGATGTTAGACCAAACAATCTTCCAGCTCGTTTCTGGCGACAGGGCGTCCACAGAGGGAAGACTATAAGGCACTGGCCAGCGGCTTAACAGCAGTTTTAGGGAGAGATTCTCTTGGGAAAGGATATTTACTCCTAAATAACTGACCCCAAGAAAAAATTCCCTGACGAGCCGTAATTTATAACTAATCCTACCAATATCTACTGGAGGTGTTAAACTCGCCGGTCGGATACCGTCATAAAGGCGAGCTGTAAGTGACTGGGGGGGGGGGGGGGGGCACGTTAACACGGTGCGACGGATGAATAAGGCAGAAGCCTTAACCTGAATGTCAGGGACGCCCAAACCTGCCTGCAAACGGGGCCACGCCATGACCCCATAACGCACGCGAAATACAAAGTGGCGCCAGATAAACCTGCCAGATAAACTTTGCAACTTGCGGGACAACATCGCAGGAAGTGGAAAGATTTGTGCAATAAAATAACCCTTACTTAACACATACGATTCCATGGCCCGAACCTTATGAAGAAGTGAGAGGGAGCGACGCTCGTGTTCAATGATTGCACCCTGAATCTTATCCGTGACAGACTTCCAGTTCATCGTAGCCATCTTTAGCGGACAGCTGTCAATTATAACACCCTACGATCGATATCGGGTGACCTTCGAAGCCCATGGAATTTCAACAGCGTCAAATCCTCGCAAACTGAGTAAACGACATTTCTGGTCATTAACCCGCGCTCCCGTAAGACGACAAAAGGCATGCAAAACTTCCTTCGGCAGTGATATATCATCATGGGTACGGAAAAGAACCATAGCGTCGTCAGCATATGCGCGAACGGTAAACCTTTCTCCCAGCAGCGACCAGCCATTCAAACGAGCAGCTATGGTTCGCAATAATGGTTCCAGAAACAGCACGTAGAGCGACATTGATAATGGACTCCCTTGAAGGACGCCCTGACACACCGCGATAGGGGAATTAAGAAGGCCATTTACGTCAATGGACGCCCGAATACCAGTGATTAGACAGCTAAACAGACGTCGTGCAGCATTGTTAAAACCAACAGTCGTCAATACTCGCATAAGGATTTCATGATTGACGCGGTCGAACGCTTGGTGAAAATCGATGAAAAGCAAAGCGCTTGGCACGGGAATGGGCTCCCTGGAACACTACATTCACCATGGAAGTTTTCGTATCTCCTATTGAGGACCAAAATCGAATATAAAATTCCTTGGGAAGACCATCGGGGCCAGGTGATTTGTGGGAGGGAGAACGAGCCACAGTATCAAGTATATCATCGCGATGGAATACAGAGAGAAACTCTTCCAGGAGAGCTGGTGTAACAACACGATCAAGTAGGGAGGTGAAATCAACAGACGGTGGACCGTCTGAATCCACTTCGGCATAAAGCTCGGAATAGTACTGTTAAAGTTCATGCATATCAGATTGGGAGGACCACTCACGCCAATCTAGAAAACGAATGGTAGAAGGACACGTCCTTTGAGATCGCTTGTGAAGCCGGAGAAGATGATAGAGAGGGGTCAACTCACCCTGTACGATTGAACAAGGCTGGGAACGCAGTCGGATCCCATCTATTTGCCTACGTTTGAGTTGGAGAAGTTTTGCCTTCACACGGTGAACGTCGACGACCCTCAAGGGGGAATCACGAGCATTATCGTAAAGATCGCGAAGGACTGCATTATTAACTCCCTAGTGCGCCTTATTTCAGCCGCCTTTTCAGCGCTAAAATACTTGAGTGTATTTCGAATCCTGGGTTTAGTAAAAGTAACCCACCAATCGAGAAGTGAGGAATAACGCGTCTGGGACTGGGTTGTCCGCCGCTATACGTCTGCGATGATGTCTTCCAGAGAGGGGTCTGTGAGATGTAGAGTGTTTAGCTTCCATAAAGGGCGCGAGAGATGGACCCGCTGCGGTACATGGTTAAAATTCAATGAAACAGCACAGTGGTCAGTAAAACTGACAGAAATTACATCAATCGATAGAAGCTGACCACATATGGGGGCACATAAATAAAAGCGGTCCAATCAGCTACTTGAAGTAGCTGTAAAAAGCGTAAACCGCACCAATATAGGATATCTGCAAACCCAAGCATCCTGGAGGTACAAGGACGTCACCATATTAAGTTCACGACAAAATGTATAATTGGGGGTTTGATCAACACGGCGTAAGACGCAGTTAAAATCGTCCCCAAACAAAATCTTGAGCAGGTTCAATCGGAGTAAATAAACAACTTCTTCCTTATAAAAACACGCGCGATCGGATGCACGACCGTATCCAGACGGAGTGTAAAGAAAAATTAAGGTGAGGTCATAAAAACTACAGCCTATACCGCGACCATCATCTAGCGTTTCGAAGTCCGTCAGCGGGATTCCATCTCGATAAAGCAAAGCCATACGGTAGAATCTATAGGCGCGACATTGAAAAACAGGGAATATCCAGGAAGACAAAACACATCAAATAATACCTGCCGGCCGGAGTGCCCGTGCGGTTCTAGGGCATACAGTCTGGAACCGAGCGACCGCTGCAGTCGCAGGTTCGAATCCTGCCTCGGGCATGCATGTGTGTGATGTCCTTAGATTAGTTAGGTTTAATTAGTTCTAAGTTCTAGGCGACTGATGGCCTCAGAAGTTAAGTCGCACAGTGCTTAGAGCCATTTGAACCATTTTGAGCCAAATAATACCTCTTGTAAACATACGATATCAGCTCGGGAATCGTAAATAAACTGGTGTAACGCAGCAAGCCGTACGTGGGAACGTATCCTATTGACATTGAGGGTTAGAAATATATACGCCTGCATCCGTCAGCACATGTAAGGTCAATAAAACAACACTAAGAAAAAAACTCTCAGCACGTCCGTCTCTCCCCAACGTGCGGAGGCGGGGAAAAAAGGTATAATGCCAGTCCTCCCCACCTGACGCCGAGGGATCCTAGCTTTTCTTTTTACGCGCGACCAACAGCAACATCAGGTACAGAAGAGAGAGGTAATGCAGTACCGGTGTCGGGTGTCATCTCCTGAACATCAGGAAGAGAACCCGTAGAATCGTGTTGCTCGACCGTCTCAGCGTGGATGAGGGGTGGTGCTGCACTGGAACACTGTAAAGGCTGGCCAGCAGGCGACGTCTCTGCGGGAACAACGGAACCCACGGGAACCGTCACGTCGACGGGTGAAGTGGGGGACGCAGATTGAACGCACATTTCAACATCAACAGAAGCAGCTATATCTGCTAATCACAATTAACACCAGTAGACAACGCATTACCGCCAGATCGTGCACCCTCTGTCAACGCCGTGTCAGAAGAACGATACTGGAGTGGGGCGTCCTCGAACTCTGTACCGTCCTCAGTCCGCCGGCGTTTGACTTGCACTGCAGGAGCCGTCGTCCCCTCGTGGACAGAGGCCGCACTGGGACGCGTCGGTAACGCTGGAAATCCGCTAGGAGTAGGGGGTGATGTTGCCCCTACGTCGCTTAAAGCTGGAGACTGACTTACAGCCGACTGCGAAGTTACTATGTCTGCTAACGTTTTTGATAAGACGACGTCAGAACAGTAGTACCACGCAGGCAGTCAGATATGAGATGACCGCTTTCGTTACAAAGAAAACAAGTTCCTTCTTGCCCTGTATACGTAATATGGATGCGGTAACCACAAACAGTTAAGTGGGAAGGAATATTTTTTTTAACGCACATGCCCACAGTCCGGATACCATTATAACAGTGGAAGCGATGTTGTGCTGACCAGCGTTCCCATATGATATGCCGTATGATTCCAAACGAAAGCAACGCTGTTTTGAGAAATGAATCGTCCACTTCAGGAGGAAGGTTATAAATTCTAACCGGAGTGTACTCGAGTACCGCATTTTCAAGGAGGACTTGACTAACAGAACCATCGCGATGTGTAAACAACACTTTAGAACCAATCCGGGAGGGGAGTCTTTCTACTTGAACGGGATCATAAAACTTCACAAAGAACGCATACAAATCAGCATCAAAGTAAGCAGTATCTACCTGGTCAGGTGTAACACGGATAACATCAGCCAACCAATCGTGAATTTCTAAGGAGCCAGGTTGAACACGACGTGTACTCTCGTCAAAATTGAAACGAACAGTAGCTCGACGAGGAACAGATTTAGGAGACTCGACAGACACCATGGCGCCGGCAGAAAACACCGCCGCCAAGAGGAAAACGACAACAAACTCCGCTACGCAACTACGATGTGACTCCGGCCGATACACCAACATGACTGAGTAGCTTCGACACAAGCGGCGCTGCGGCACAGGCGGAAGTTAACGACAACCTGCTCGCTCGACGCGCAAGGCGACACTACCATCTGAACTACCCAAGCACGACCCACGTCTCGTCCTCACAGCTTAAATTCTGCCAGTACCTCGTCTCCTACCTTCCTAACTTCACAGAAGCTCTTCTGCTAACCTTGCAGAACTAGCACTACTGAAAGAAACGACATTGCGGAGACATGGCATAGACACAGCTTGGGGGGATGTTTCCAGAATGAGATTTTCACTCTGCAGCGAAGTGTGCGCTTATATGAAACTTCGTGGCAGATTAAAACTTATCCGCGAAAGGCAAAGTTCCCGAGTTCGAGTACGGTCCAACACACAGCTTTCATGTGCCAGGAAGTTTCAGTCCAACCTGTATTGTTTTTTCTCACTATTTTTGGATTTCAAAATTACGTTGTATCACATTCCCCACAGTTTAACATTCATTTTCGTTCTATCGTAAGAATAAGTTTTATGCACGGTAGCCGAGATGAAACTGCTTACCGAATTGAACACACTGTGTCACAGTTTGGAAGATTTCTTACGATTGCCAGAAGGTCAGCCCATGGGACAAATGCTCAGACTATTCACACTAGTGTAGACTGCATCTCACAACAACAACATTTGCTGCGTGCACTCGGCACAAGTCTGTCGATTCCTGACCTATCCTCGATCGGCACGAAAAAAATATGTTTTACGTTGTGCAAGGGACCGTGGCTCCCTTACAGAGTCCACATACATACTGACGAGGAGGAAGGAAGCATTAACAACGACACGATCCTGTGAGGCAGATAGTTAGTAGGCAGTCAAGTGATCAGCAGGAAACAGATTTCCTCGTGGGCAGTGTTTGTGCAGCTTCTGGCAAGTGGTAGTCTAGGGAGCAGTGTACGGAACTGCAGTGACCTGCGGTGTTCGCGGCGAGAGCAAGATGTCAGCGTGGCAGGCGGCAGCGGCAGCGCCGTGGGACCGGCCAGCTGGAGCCGCACACGTGGCTCGCCGGCGTGGAGACACGCGGTGTCACGCGGAAGCGAGCAGGTGCAACTGCAGATCCGCGTGCCACGTACTGGCAGCGCCCCCGGGAACTATGCCGTTTGCAAAATGCTTGGTGGTATGCGTCTCAGCGGCTCTTCTGTTGGCAGCCATACTGCGAGGTGAGGCAGGGCCCACCAAGCTCATCCGTAATTGGGGTGGCCGGATAGGCAGGCCAACACTTCACTTCTTTCCTCCTCTGCTCGAAAGAAGTTTACTGCGAATCATCGCATGTAGGCTGTTCCAAGACGAATGACCAATATTCAGGAATATTACTGCGATTATTTGCAGCAAAGGCTCTAGTAAACGTGGTTGTTCAATTGCATACCTTAAGAGCTGTGCGCAACTCTTCATCTTCGCGCCGCGCGGGATTAGCCGAGCGGTCACAGGTGCTACGGTCATTGACTGTGCGGCTGGTCCCGGCGGAGTTTCGAGTCCTCCCTCGGGCATGGGTGTGTGTGTTTGTCCCTAGGATAATTTAGGTTAAGTACTGTGTGAGCTTAGGGACTGATGACCTTAGCAGTTAAGTCCCATAAGATTTCACACATATTTGAAGATTTCATCTTCTCTACTGTGAGACAAATCTCTTATAATTTTTGCTCCGTGATATCCTCGACCATTGATCATTTCTCCTGGGACATAATGTATTGTGAGGTAACATAATTATCGGCCTATCTCAATGGAGATATTAAATATTGAGAGAAAGGAAGTTAGCTTCCTTAGTGGATAGCAGATCTATATTTCAGGTCGCAGTGCAGCTATCATCACAGATTACCTGTGTTTATAGCACTGACGATATCAGCCCGACCGGTGCTGACCTCCTTTGTGTCCTGGAGTATAGTATGGTCGCGGGAGACAATCATTCCCATGGAATAGTGTATGAAGTTAGGAACTATCACCTAGATGGTGATTTCCACTAAACCCAAGTCTTGTATGACAAAATCCTCTGCAAAGTGAAGTTAGCGGTAAACTGTATTGCAGCCTTGCAAAGTGACATAGCAGAGTAGTCGCCTCGGCACTTGCTGCGAACACTCACTCACGATGTGTACGTAAAGTGCTGACACTCTCTCCAGTCGATCGGTTTCCTCTGGAACAGAGGTCTGGCGTTTGAGAGAACTCGCGTTCCACGAACAGTGTAATCAGCTCCAGATCAGCTGGGCCTGCACAACGCGTTTTTGTCCGCAGCTCGTGGTCGTGCGGTAGCGTTCTTGCTTCTCGCGCCAGGGTTCCCGGGTTCGATTCCCGGCGGGGTCAGGGATTTTCTCTGCCTCGTGATGACTGGGTGTTGTGTGATGTCCTTAGGATAGTTAGGTTTAAGTAGTTCTAAGTTCTAGGGGACTGATGACCATAGATGTTAAGTCCCATAGAGCTCAGAGAGCCAGAACGCGTTTACCTGATTGCTGAGGCGTCAGTGTTTCAAGGAATGTAAGTGGCCTCCAATTAGCAATAAACGTAATGGTTTTATTGCTCACTGGTTGCAGTTACTCACTCAGCTAGGGTAACGACGATCACTGAAATTACGACCGTCACCAAGGTCATCAATGCCATCCGTCGAGGAACACTAAATGTCTTACTGCCCTCGCACCACTGTTGGCGCATACACTGGCGGCTTTATTTATTTTGTGTAATTTGTGTTCCCCATCTATCCGCGCAGAGTCGAGTTTATTCTGCATTCAACCGAACAACATAACTCACTCTTTGCTAGCAATGTTAATGCGATTACGTGTGTCTAATAGCGAGCCTCTTGTACAAAGTGGGTTGAACAAAACTGACTCAGAACAATATCCTTAAGATGGGCAACAAAACCTACATCGTCTGCTCTAAATGCAGATCTTGTAAGTTGGCTCGCCTGCCGCAAAGTGCACGAAATCCGTACTGAGCCACGTTAGTTCTGCCCACCGCATGTATGTATTCGCAGACTTCCGCATATCAATGTGCTAGTGACACGCCCCCGTACAATGCACTCTACCGACGCCGTCGGCAGACGATGCCATTGCCCCCTGTCAGCACAATGCGTTTATTGATTTAGTTTTCTTTACATTCGTGCCTATCTAAATCGACGACGGATCAGAGTCCTGTTGAGCGCTCCCGTGTGCGCAGCTATGGACGCGGCCGCCGCTTCGCAGTGGGCGGCGCAGGCCGGCAGCGCGTGCCCCGTGGGCGGCGCCGCCGGGGCGCTGTTCGCGCAGCTGTTGGCCACCCTGGTGCACGCACAGTGCGCGCTCGCCGACCGCAGCGCCTACCCGCCGGACACGGCGCGCCCGCTGCCCGAGTACGACTTCGTGGTGGTCGGCGCCGGGTCTGCGGGGGCGGCGGTGGCCGCCCGCCTCTCGGAGAACCCCGACTGGACGGTGCTGCTGCTCGAGGCCGGCGGCGACCCGCCGCCCACCTCCGACGTGCCCGGACTCTTCCCTCTGCTGCAGAAGACCGAGGTGCGTATCTCCGCAGCATCGCCAACTGTGTGACACAAACACGGAGGCTCCCAGCGGGCTACTGAGCGACTGCCCTCCTACATTAGTACACAGGACTCTGCTCAAAGAGCAGCCTTCACTTCCTGACTTCGGTTTCGTTCCGGCACCACGCCGTCATTCTTACCTTAAAGTACGTCAATAATTGTATGCCGTAAGATCAAGCATATCTTCTCTTACATATATAACTGAAATGGCGCCAAGTTTTTGTCGTATTACGTAGTTCCAAAGGTTTAGATTTACGCACTTCTTGTGTGTTACTGTGGTCTTCAGCCCGAAGATTGATTTGATGCAGTTCTCAATGCTAGCTTATCCTGTGCATCTCCGAATAACTACTGCAACCTACATCCTTCTGAATCTGCTTACTCTATTCATCTCTTGGTCTCCCTCTACAATTCTTACTCCCCACACTTCCCTAGATGGAGGATTCTTTGATTTCTCAGAATTTATCCATCAACCCATCCCTTCTGTAGGTCAAGTTGTGCCACAAATTTCCTGTCTCCCCAATTCTGTTCAATACCTTGTCATCAGTTACGTGATGTCCGCCCCCGGTAGCTGAGTGGTTCGATTCCCGGCTGCGTCGGAGATTTTCTCCGCTCAGGGACTGGGTGTTCTGTTGTCCTAATCATCACCATTTTATCCCCATCGACGCGCAAGCCGCCGACGTGGCGTCAAATCGAAAGACTTGCACCCATCGAAAGGTCTATCCGACGGCAGGCCCTAGTCACACGGCCTTTTTTTTAGTTACGACATCTACCCTTAAGATCTTCAGGATTCTTCTGTAGCAGCACATTTCAAAAACCACTAATCTCTTCTTGTCTCAATTGTTTATCATCCGCGTTTCACTCCCGTATATGACTACACTCCATACAAACTCTTTCAGAACAGGCTTCGAAACACCCTATACTCGACGTTAACAAATGTCTCTTCTTCAGAAGTGCTTTTATATCATTGCCAGTGTAATGTTATATTTTCTCTACGTCGGCCATCATTAATTATTTTACTGTCCAAACAGCAAAACGCACCTACTACATTCCGAGTTTCGTTCCGTAATATAATTTTCTCAGCATCAGCTGATTAAATTCGACCATATTCTTGTTTTACTTTTGTTAATGTTCATCTTATATCTTCCTTTCAAGACACTGTCCTTTCGTTCAACTGCCCCACAAAGTCCTTTGCTGCCTCTGACAAAATTACCATCTCATCGTCGATTTTTGTTTGGTTTTCTTTATTGCTTACCCAGCGTATAGATTGAGTAACGTCGGAGATAAGCTGCAACCATGTCCCACTTCTTACTCAACCACTGCTTCCTTTTCAAACCCCTCCACTCTTATAAGTGCCGTCTCGTTTCCGCAGAAGTTGTAAACAGACTTTCGCTTCCTGTGTTTTACCCCTTCCAGCTTCGTAATTTCAAAAATGGTTCAAATGGCTCTGAGCACTATGGGACTCAACTGCTGTGGTCATAAGTCCCCTAGAACTTAGAACTACTTAAACCTAACTAACCTAAGGACATCACACACATCCATGCCCGAGGCAGGATTCGAACCTGCGACCGTAGCAGTCGTGCGGATCCAGACTGTAGCGCCTTTAACCGCTCGGCCACTCCGGCCGGCTTCGTAATTTCAAAGAGAGTATTCCAGTCAACATTGTCAAAAGCTACCTGTAAGTCTACAAATGCTATATACGCAGGCTTGCCTTTCCTTCATCTGTCTCCTAAGAGAAGTCATAGGTACAGTATTGACCTGTGTGTTCCAACATTTCTCTAGCATTCAAACAGGCCTTTCCCGACGTTAACATCTACCAGTTTTTCCATTGCTATGAAAAGTATTCTTGTTAGTATTTCGCAACCATGACTTACTAAACTGATATTTTGGTAATATTCAATTCTTTGGAATTGGAACTGTTACATTCTTTTTGAAGTCTGAGGCTATTTCGCCCGTGTCACACGTCTTGCACGCCAGGTAGAAGAGCTTCATGACGGCTGGCTCTGCTAGGGCTGTCAGTAGTTCTGAAGGAATGCCTATCCCAGGGGCCTTGTTTCCTGTTAGGTCTCTCAGAGATCTGTCAAATTCTTCTCGCAGTATCCTATCTCCCTCTCATCTTCATCTATATCCTCTTCCTTTTCTTTCATATTGTTTTCAAATTCATATCCCTTTCATAAGTAATTTACATACTCCTTCTTTGCTTAATACTAGTTTTCGACCGAATAGACTCATACAGCTGTTCCTCTTTTCTCAAAGACCTCGTTAATTTTCCTTCACGTGATAACTATCTTGGTCTCTTTAATTTTCCTGTTGGCGATGTCTACTTTTCTTCAAGTTTGATATGCTTGTAAATCCTTAAGTCTTCTAACCATTTCGCACTTCCTGTCAATCTCAGTTTTAGGCGTTTGTATTCACTTTCACCTGCTTCATTTGCTGCGTTTTATATTTTCTCCTTTCGTCTGTTAAATTCATTATCTCCAGTGATATCCAAGGATATCTGTTTGATCCTCTGCTGCCCTCATTAGTTCATCACCCAAGTTACCCATTCATCTTCTACTGTATTCTTTTCCCCTGTTCTAGTCAACGGTTGCCTAAAGTTCCCTCTGAAGCTCTCAACACCGTATCGTACTTGATACGTGTCCAGTTGCCGTCTCATTAATTTCCTTCCTTTTTGCAATTTCCTCCATTTTTATCTGCAGTTAATAACCAATAAATTGTGGTCAGAGTCCACATCTGCCCCTGGAAAAAATGAGATTCCGAAATCTCTGTCTTACCATTACAAAATCAACCTGAGACCATTTGGTGTCTCCAAGTCTCTTTAACAGATATAACCTTCTTTCATGATTCTTAAACTAAGTGTTATCGACGATTAAATTATGCTCTATGTCAAATTCCTACAAGCGGTTTCCTCTTTCATTCCTTTCCCCCAGTCGATATTCACCTACAGTTTTTCCTTCTCTTCCGTTTCTTACAATTGAGTTCCATTCTCCCATCACAATTAAATTTTCGTCTTCCTTAACACTCTGAATAATTTCTTTTATCTCATCGGAGCGCTAGCTGCCATGCAAACTTGTAACACTGTGGTGAGCGTCGGCTTCATATCTATCGTGGCTACGAGACGCGTTTACTACGCTGCTGATAGTATCTTACACCCATTTTTAACTTCTTATTCACTATTCACTTTTCACACTAATGGGAAAGTGAACAGGCATAATTGTTGAATCTGGGGTACGAAGCATCCACACGAATGCATTGAATATAACCTTGATTCTCCAAAGGGAAATGTTTTTTGTGTCTTGTCACGTCGAAAACTGTACGGGCCATTCTTTTTCACCGAGAGCACTGTCACTGCATATTCCTACTTGTACATGTTGCAGCAATGGCTGATGCCTCAAATGCAGTCAGACTCTCTGTTCATCTTTTAGGAGGATAGGGCTCCACCCCATTTTCATCGTGAATACCGAACTATCAGTTTAATAAGTCGCAGCTGCAAAATACTATCGCGAATTCTTTACAGACGAATGGACAAACTGGTAGCAGCCGACCTCGGGGAAGATCAGTTTGGATTCCGTAGAAATGTTGGAACACGTGAGGCAATACTGACCCTACGACTTATCTTAGAAGAAAGATTAAGGAAAAGCAAACCTACGTTTCTAGCATTTGTAGACTTAGAGAAAGCTTTTGACAATGTTGACTGGAATACTCTCTTTCAAATTCTGAAGGTGGCAGGGGTAAAATACAGACAGCGAAAGGCTATTTACGATTTGTACAGAAAGCAGATGGCAGTTATAAGAGTCGAGGGCCATGAAAGGGAAGCAGTGGTTGGGAAGTGAGTGAGACTATTCAATCTGTATATTGAGCAAGCAGTAAAGGAAAAAAACAGAAAAGTTCGGTGTAGGTATTAAAATCCATGGAGAAGAAATAAAACTTTGAGGTTCGCCGATGACATTGTAATTCTGTCAGAGACAGCAAAGGACTTGGAAGATCAGTTGAACGGAATGGACAGTGTCTTGAAAGGAGGGTATAAGATGAACATCAACAAAAGGAAAACGAGGATAATGGAATGTAGTCAAATTAAGTCGGGTGATACTGAGGGAATCAGATTAGGAAATGTTTTTTTTGTTTTGCTTTTTTTTGTTTCGGGGAAGGAGACCAGACAGCGAGGTCATCGGTCTCATCGGATTAGGGAAGGACGGGGAAGGAAGTCGGCCGTGCCCTTTGAAAGGAACCATCCCGGCATTTGCCTAGAGCGATTTGGGGAAATCACGGAAAACCTAAATCAGGATGGCCGGACGCGGGATTGAACCGTCGTCCTCCCGAATGCGAGTCCAGTGTCTAACCATTGCGCCACCTTGCTCGGTGATTAGGAAATGAGACACTTAAAGTAGTAAAGGAGTTTTGCTATTTGGGGAGCAAAATATCTGATGATGGTGAAGTAGAGAGGATATAAAATGTAGACTGGCAATGGCTAGAAAGGCGTTTCTGAAGAAAAGAAATTTGTAAACATCGAGTATTGATTTAAGTGTCAGAAAGTCGTTTCTGAAAGTATTTGTATGGAGTGTAGCCATGTTTGGAAGTGAAACATGGACGATAAATAGTTTAGACAAGAAGAGAATAGAAGCTTTCGAAATGTGGTGCTACAGAAGAATGCTGAAAATTAGATGGGTAGATCACATAACTGATAAGGAGGTATTGAATAGAATTGGGGACAAGAGGTGTTTGTGGCACAACTTGACTAGAAGAAGGGATCGGTTGGTAGGACATGCGATGAGGCATCAAGGGATCACCAATTTAATGTTAGAGGGCAGGGTGGAGGGTAAAAATCGTAGAGGGAGACCAAGAGATGAATACACTAGGCAGATTCAGAAGGATGTAAGCTGGAGTAGGTACTGGAAGATGAAGAAGCTTGCACAGGATAGAGTAGCATGGAGAGCTGCATCAAACCAGTCTCAGGACTGAAGACCACAACAACAACAACATTCACTATTAAACCTACTCCTGCATTACCCCTATTTGATTTTCTTATATTAACCGACCGGAAGTCCTGTTCCTCTTGCCACCGATCTTCACTAATTCCCTCTATGTGCAACTTGATGAAAACATCCTCCTAAGTAGTTCCTTCCCGGATATTTGAACGATGAACTGTTTTACTTCCGGAATATCTCACCTGTGAAGATGCCAACATTATTGAACCATACAGTAGAGCTGCATGTCCTCGGGAAAATTCCTGGTGTGGTTTCCCCTCGCTTTTTCTGTATGTTCACAGCAAGGCAGTGTTGGCTGATGTTAGATCAGTCAGTCATCAAGACTGTTGCCACTGAAAAGATTGCTGCTCCTGCTCAGGAACCACACGTTTGTATGGCCTCCCAACAGACAGCCCTCCACTGTGGTTGCATCTATGGTAAGGCTATCTTTATCACTGTGGCACGCAAACCACCACACAAATGTCAAGGTCCAAGGTTCAAGGGTGAAAGATGAATGCATTTCTTACTGAAGTGGAATGACTTATTATTAGTAAATGAATCAAATGCAGCCAACCATTTGCGACAGAATGAGATGTTATTCAATCTTTGACCATTGTTTCGACGGATGTAGATCCGTCATCTTCAGGAATATGGCCAGCCGCGGTGGCCGAGCGGTTCTAGGAGCTTCTGTCCGTAACCACGCGTCTGCTACGGTCGCAGGTTCGAATCCTGCCTCGGGCATGGTTGTGTGTGATGTCCTTAGGTTAGTTAGGTTTAAGTAGTCTAGGGGACTGATGACCTCAGAAGTTAAATCCCATGTGCTCAGAGCCATTTGAACCATTTTATAACTAAATGGCCAGTTGGACCGCACCTAAAACAACGCCGCAATTCCACTTTAGCAGATTCAGCTGATGTTGGTAATGCGAAGTTCCGATCGGTGACCCCCACAGGCTGAACCTTAACTTCACGATGTCTATCGTCCGAGAGCGGCAATGTGGATATCGGTACAACGGTGGCACGAACTTCTTCCCAAGTGGAGGGTCGACCATGAAAAACAAAATGTGACTTATCCACCGCTAGCATTCCCCTCAGGACAACTGAAACTAACTCCCCTTCTGGCAAGTGGATTAACAAGGCCGAACAGGCCGTCTTAATTCTTTCCACGTATTTGATGCAAGTCCTCCTCATCTTGCAGCATCTGCCAAACATAGCGACACTCGAGCTGTTTACGAACTCCCGTGGTCAATATTTCGCTGATCACAAGCTTCCTCAACTGCTGCAATGAAAACCCTTCTGGCATAGCCCTGGATACCAGAGTCCTCAATTCGCCTCTAGGTAAAATATACAATAGAGACAACACCAAACGCATCAGCGTGTTGCTCAAAGTGAACCAACAACCATGACATCCTTTCAATTTGCTCAAGTCGGTCTACAGCTAATTCAGTGACGTCTCTAAACACATTCACCAGGGGATTACACAATTTAGCAAACGCTGCGCCTAACCTCTCGGAAGACATAAATACATTATTCGCGGGCTGGCTCGCGCGCCACCCTGAAAAAAGCAAGTCCTGTTCCCCAGTCGTCTTAATCAAAGATCCCCATTCAGCGGTTGATTCCTTATAACGATCCTCTAACCTTTATTCCTTAAATCCGCTATCCGGTTGGTTAAATGTATTAACTGTGCCCGCATCCTGTGTAATTGACTGCCACTAGGTTGAGTGCCCTCCAAAAAGCCCTCCCTAACAACCTTACACAAAAACTCAGTCGCTGCTTCTGTCTCGCCCACAACATCCAGCGTCCGCAGCTCGTGGTCGTGCGGTAGCGTTCTCGCTTCCCACGCCCGGGTTCCCGGGTTCGATTACCGGCGGGGTCAGGGATTTTCTCTGCCTCGTGATGACTTGGTTTTGTGTGCTGTCCTCAGGTTAGTTAGGTTTAAGTAGTTCTAAGTTCTAGGGGAGTGATGACCATAGATGTTAAGTCCCATAGTGCTCAGAGCCACCACAACATCCAGCGTGATTTCAACTGGCTGAAGAATGGTAGCACGCAAACAGACGGCTAAGTCTGGGACACAACCGTCAATAGGCTGGCCCCTTATCGCCAGCTCATAATCCGGGGGCACTGCCTGACCGCCAATAGAACTGGTCACCTGAAACAACCAAATAGCAAAGACAAATATTGTGTAACACCAACAGAGCTACAATTCAGACCAACGGTAACTGTGGTGGCAATATTAGAATCGCAACCACGCGCTGCTACCACTGAAACACGGGACTTAGGGAAAGGCAGGATTTGGTGTGGACGGGGCCTTACTCACTCACCGTTGGTTGCTCAGATTTTTTTAAAAATCACGTCCACTTTGTTTGGAACCAATTAGATATAAGTTTAACCATCAGGAACAATTATCAAATATGACTGTTAAGACAATATCTAATTAAAAAGTCCTTAGATTCACAGCTGAGGGCCAGAAATTCAAATTATTTGTCGGCTGAAGGCCCCAATAGTAATTACTCAAAAAAATTTGATGGCTTAAGGACTAGATAGGAAATTCTTACTAAAATATTATAAAAAAGGACTATCATGTTAAGAGATAATAATAAAAAATTCTTAAGACAAATTGCATTCACGGCTGAAGGCCTTATTGACAATCATCACAATCTGATCAAACCAAGATAGAAGTGGGCGTCAGACAGTGCTCCAAGGATCAGCCTGGGAAAGTCGCTCAACTGCACAACCGATGAGACAGACAGGCAAGAGTTGTATTCACTTGACCTGATGGCAACTTGAACTAGTGATAGCTTAAATGCAGACCAATACTCTTACAAAATCTACCTAACGTGTGATAGCCAACACAAAGATGGAATAACCCAGGCAAGGCGGAACCGGCGAACAGCACTGTCTCTTCGTAATCCGGTGTTTAGAACATCCAGAAGCAGAAGGAACCACTACGACCAAAGCAGTCCAACAGGAACAACATATCCAATCAAGGAGGCTGTCTAACTACACGCCTTACCGGACAGCAGCGGCAAGGCGAGGAAAGGTACACTGCCGCCGAAGTACGCAAACCTCCAGGGCAGTTAACTGCGGTGTTAGCGGCCACTAGGCAGAAAAATACCGCTGTTTCAACTTCACCAGTAAACACAAGGAATTCAATAATTAATAATAAGAAGCGGAGGACGGCTAACTAATTTTGCCAACTCCAAACACTCCACTCATTGCTCTTCGTCTCAGCGACCCTGCGAGCAGCAGTGCATCAGCAAGTGGCGTGCTCTCAAAATTGTGGAGGGTTCGCTACTGGGTTAATGTTCACTCAACTCAAACGTCCTGGGTCGGGTGGACAACGAGTTTGTGGCCATCGCAACTACAGCCCTTCGATTCGGCAATGCCTGCGTGCCGCCTTCGATCCTGACACGTCCTCTTGCCGCTGGACCTCACTGCTGATTCATCCCAACCGAACTCACTGACTCACCCAACCCGGAAAACACTTCGCGTCCTTCCAAAGATAGTACCGCGGTACTAGATATCGCTAACGCTGCTGCTGCCACTCGCAGACAGACAATGCTAGCAAACATAGTGGCGCCAGTAAATACAAGAAGAAAACGAGACGCCACTCTCCCTATTACATGATGCCAACCTACCAACGGCACCAAGGCGAGCCACACACGGCTCAGTCAGTAAATTTTGATAGAAATAACGTAAATCTAATTTTACACTTCAAGAGTTGTATTCACTTGACCTGAGTTTACGCACATGAATTTACGCATACGCATGAGTTAATCATTCATCCATTTATTAATTTATTCATTCATTCTTTCGGGGTGTATCCGTCAGCTTATTTAAACCTTGGGTTTGTCGTGGTGTGCCCATCATCAGTCAACCTGTTTACTTTTTACGTGTATATTTTTGTGTACGAGTAGAGTAGCTTTGAACACATGTACCTGGGAAAGGAGTAAAGACATCAAGAAAATTTTCAAGATTGTTCGAGATCCGGATCTTAAGAATATACATTAACAATTTCTGTGCGTAGCCATCTTGAAGTCCTATGCTGTGTTTTGGTCCACTTCTGAGGGCGAGAAGATATTGAAAAAACCCTTTTTTGCGATTTTCTGAGGAACCAGTTATGAGCTGATGATTCCTCCGTAAGACTTATCAGACCCACCGTAGACTGCATCAGATACAAAAAGAACCAACCGATTTTCTCCATTTGGCCAGTGTGAACGCAGAAACTGTGGCAGGAGTTCAGGGCGGCAGTTTCCCGCCGCAGAGCACGTGGCTGGCGGTTGCTACGGGGCCGTGGCGAGCGGCTAGCGGGTACGCGGCGTCGGGAAAACCAGAGTGGACGCTCGACAGGGGCGCATGTGGCCTTGTTTTCGCTCTTGGAGAAATTTATAGGCCACCGAAAAATTGATAAAAACAGACAGAGCAACACGGAGGTGTGAGTTGACACTAATGGACAGAAAAATATGTAAAACTAAATTATCTAGACGCGCCACAGAAATATGTAATATTTTAAAGGTTACTGTTGTCTAAAAATTGTAAATTTTTGAAAGTTCAAAAGCTAATATCTCGGCAATGCTTTGACCGATTAATATGAACAGAGTGTCTACGGATGCGGTTAGTAGAGCTGCATCGACAAATCATAGCCGATTTAGCATAATCTGTACCATTTTTGAATGAGAGGTCGGAAAATGGGATTCGACTGAGGAAAACTGTGTTTCTGTCAATAAATAAATATAAAGAGACGAAACTAGCGACAGCATTCTAAAGTTTAAATAGGTATATGAGTAATTATGTATTTTTATTTGTTTACTTATGTTAAGATCAAAAATCCGGGGAAAGCAATATCACGCCCCAAGAACATTATTTGTGGAAAAACGATGGCAGATACAGAAAACTGGACCTTAAATTCTTATTGCCTGGAACATTTCCATATTTTTCAATATATCATATATTTTTTGTATTTATTTTTAGAATATTCCTAATTTTTGTCAAACTGTTTTGAGTTAGGCAGTCGTTTCGAAGGTGCATAGGATGGCCATCTTTGACGACTGGAGTTCTTTCTGAGCGACGCTAAGAGCCGCACTGCGACAGGAGTGGAAATACAGGTAGCAATATGTTTTATGAGATCTTGTCGTATAGACTGTCCTGCACGACAGGTGTATGGTAAAAGTGTCGGCCTACTTCAATAATCATTTTTTCTGAGCCCACATGTGCTAATGGACATGGCTGCGAGAATTGGAAAAAGCGGAAATTTGTGGTAAGATCTTAGGGGAGCAAACTGTTGAGGTCATCAGTCCCTAAGCTTACGCACTACTTAACTTAAACTAACTTACACTAAGGATTACACACACACCCATGCCCGAGGGAGGATTCGAAACTCCGACGGAGGGAACCGCGCAGACCGTGACAAGACCCCCTAGACCTCGCGGCTACCCGCGCGGCATGGCTGGGGAAAGGTTGAGGTGGATAGAGGAGGGGATGAACAGAGAGAGAGAGGCTTAATACGAGAGGATGAACAGAGAGCAGCAAGCAGGAGGACATGGATAGGAAGAAGGGGAAAAAGGTGGATAGTGTAAGGGGATCGAGGAGATGAATAGGGAGATGGGGCGGAAGAAAATGAATAGGTGGAGGTGGGGAGGAGGTGAAGAACACAAGGAAAGGGAACAGGAGGAGGTAGATATGGAGAGGGAGCAGGAGGAGATGGACAGAGAAAGTGGGGGAGGAGTAGATGGACAGGCAGAGGGGGAATTTAGACAGAGAGAGAGAGAGGGCGAAATAGATAGGCAGAGAGGCGGAATGGTTGTAGGGATATAGGGGTGGATGGGATGGACAGAGAGAGAGAGGAGGGGAAAGTAGGCAACGAAATGGAGGTATACGAGATGGGCAGAGGAAGGAAGGAGAATGAGATGCTCAGAGAGAGGGGGAAGGAAGAAAGAGAGAGGGTGGCAGAAGGAAATTGGCAGGTGACGTAGGGAGGAAATTATTGTCGGAGTGAGGGGCCATAGGAGATGGACAAAGAGAGAGGGAGTATAAGGAGAACAGACAGAGAGAGAGGAGAGAGTAGATGTAGGGACACAGGTGTGTTCATCCCTGGTTACAACATTTTCACAGTTCCTGAGCACAACAGCGCCTAATGTATTTCAACCATTCAATATATTGCTTCCTGCTACATGTATCTGACGAAAAGACCATGAGTGCAAGATTAGATAGATTTGAGCTCACACGGGCCCTTATCATTTCTGTGAACCACTCACGACCGCAGCAGGAAAGACGGTGAACTGCCAGAGGTACATGAACCACCTTCCACCATACCCTTGAACGTGGCTTGCTGAGTTTTGAAATAGATGCAGATGAAGACCATTAGTGTCGAAACTGGTTAACTGTAATGTATCTAACAAGTGTTAAAAGTTCATTTCACCTTATAACAAGGACTTAAAAATGGCAAACAGTTACAGGGTAAGGAACTGGATTGGTGCAATATTTCAGTTAGCTGATGTATCTCCAATGTTATCTTGTACCGAAAAGCACTCACACGCGAGTGTTCTTCCGACGAGAGGTACATACACAAAAGACATAATTACAGTAAAAATAGCCCGCATCTCGCGGTCGTGCGGTAGCGTTCTCGCTTCCCACGCCCGGGTTCCCGGGTTCGATTCCCGGCGGGGTCAGGGATTTTCTCTGCCTCGTGATGGCTGGGTGTTGTGTGCTGTCCTTAGGTTAGTTAGGTTTAAGTAGTTCTAAGTTCTAGGGGACTGATGACCATAGATGTTAAGTCCCATAGTGCTCAGAGCCATTTGAACCATTTGAACAGTAAAAATAACTATGCAATAATAAACGGAAGAAATGCATCGTTATGATTCCTGACTAGAACTGCCAACTGTTAACCATGTATTCTGCCGGAATATGCAGCGTTAGTTTACCTGTGACGCACACCAGTAAAGAAAAAATTTGCTATCATGGACCATACATCTTAACATGTAACGAAGAGAGATCGCCCTGGATTCTTTCTCGCTAAGACCCCATCGTGTGGCCGGCCGGTGTGGCCGTGCGGTTCTAGGCGTTACAGTCTGGAACCGCGTGACCGCTACGGTCGCAGGTTCGAATCCTGCCTCGGGCATGAATGTGTGTGGTGTCCTTAGGTTAGTTAGGTTTAAGTAGTTCTAAGTTCTAGGGGACTGATGACCACAGATAATAAGTCCCATAGTGCTCAGAGCCATTTGAACGATTTTTGAACCCGTCCCATGAACAGATGTGGTAGAAATACAGATGATTATTTAAGACACAAAGATCATCAACACCGACATTGGTATGCAGCTGTTAGTTATTATACATATCAGCTGGTTCTCCTTGTGGCAAACCGTTCTCGTCCCTCTGTTGTCCGCATTTCACTTCTCTTCAGAATCACCCCCAAACTTAAAAGAGAGGGTCTAACGTGTGGCTCACCGGTTTTCATCAAATTTCGCAAGGAATTCCCATATTGAAAATAAAAAGAGGCACGAATATCGGCTTTGTGGTAGACACTCCGTACTTTTTGAAAACAATCAAGGGCAGATTTGATGACGGAAAATCATATTTTAATGCTAAGCATCGAAAGATCGTCTAAAAAATCTTATCAGTTCAATATGGGGTCCAAAGTTAATGATCGGGTTATTAAGCTGTTTGTGCTTTCATGCTGTATCTTGGGTACCAGTGACTCAGGGTCCCCAGCAGCGTGAGGCCGGCCGCCAAGCGGTGAAGGCTGGATCGCGTTCGATTCTTGGAGGTGGCGTTTCTTTCATTCGATTTTTTTTCCATCGGATAATATTATGATTATCGAAATACTTTTCTTTGCCTTTTATTAAAACTAAAACATCGGGAGATTGGATTAACTATCAAATAAGTAAATATTTAATTTATTGACAGTTATTTTCAGCGTGATACGTAGGACAAAAGTATACCTAAAGTATATTATCGAGGAATGCTAACTGATCTTCTATTGTCAGCGTTCTCGCAACCAGTGGCACGAAATTTTTCGTAGAAACAGGGAAACATAAATATTTCTTGAACCATGCGCAATACACAAACAAAAATCGTCGCATTGGCATGTTTTACGGTTCATTCTTCGTGGAAAACATATGTGGTTCATGCTGCTAAAAACAGACCTATCAGGCGTCAGGTCCGTGCCCAGCGTATAAAAGAAAATCTTGTAAGACAGGTGTTGACAACTGCTTACGAACCAAAGCATGAATTTTTATGCCACTCTCTCTGTCTTGTAATTCTCTGCTCTGCTGTGAAGTTGCATGTATCGGAAAAAGTAAACATCACACGTCTGACAAAGTGAGGTACGTGAAGATAGCTGCCAATACATTACATTATATACTTACTTGACTGTTAATCATAGCTTCGGATCTTTTACTTTAAATAAAAGCAAAGTAAAGTATCTGGATAACCAGAATTTTATCGAATAAAAAAAGGGCCACAATCAAGAATCGAACACGGACAAGCAGTTTGGTTTTCTAACACCTTCACCGTTTTTTTTTTTTTTTTTACCCAAATTTACTGGAATTGTTTTTCTTGTTTCAGTGATTATTTCCACATCTCAGAATATTCCATCCTGTTTTTTAACACGATATGTTATGTATAAAGGATTCGAGCTGAAAGTGCTACCCCAAAGAAATTGCCGCCGGGGTTTTGGAAGAAAAATTCATGGAAATAGCAGTACGACAATGTTCCCGCGCACTTATCATTGTACGTGAATGTAATTTTAGCCGAAACAAAGCCTCCAAAGATTATTTCCTACTCACGGATCTGAAGATAATCACCCAAGGACGAGCTTCTACCCCTACTGAACCGGTAAACTTAGGATTGAATGAGGTGAAGGTAACGGCGAACATTTTCCTCCACTAAAGCTTTAAGATTTGTACTGTCAGAAGTTTATTGTGCCTTATGAGGGGTAGTTTGAAAGGGACAAACATAGTTTTGATTGATTGAAAATAAGTTCTCTCGTATTGTTTTTTAAGAACAATTCGTACCGTTCGGTCATATTACGAAAAGTTTGAGCTTATGGTTAGGTAATGCAATCGGTGTATGGCATATTTTGACCGTGAGTCGCATTTTGTGGAATTAGACCGCCAAGTGAAAGTTGTTTTATTTGTTGCCACCTGCATGGCGATGATAATCAATTGAGGATGAGGATAACACAACCCCCAACTCCTGAGCGAATAAAATATCTGACCCAACCGGGAATCGAACCCGCTCCTCTGGCATGGCATTCAGCGACGCCGATCACTTTTCTTTTTTAAGCTAACAGAAAACGATGCAACTACACGCGTTCATTCACCATATTGCCCTCAAATGCTTATATACGAATCAATGCAACGACTGTAAAGAAGTATATATATATATATATACTCCTGGAAATTGAAATAAGAACACCGTGAATTCATTGTCCCAGGAAGGGGAAACTTTATTGACACATTCCTGGGGTCAGATACATCACATGATCACACTGACAGAACCACAGGCACATAGACACAGGCAACAGAGCATGCACAATGTCGGCACTAGTACAGTGTATATCCACCTTTCGCAGCAATGCAGGCTGCTATTCTCCCATGGAGACGATCGTAGAGATGCTGGATGTAGTCCTGTGGAACGGCTTGCCATGCCATTTCCACCTGGCGCCTCAGTTGGACCAGCGTTCGTGCTGGACGTGCAGACCGCGTGAGACGACGCTTCATCCAGTCCCAAACATGCTCAATGGGGGACAGATCCGGAGATCTTGCTGGCCAGGGTAGTTGACTTACACCTTCTAGAGCACGTTGGGTGGCACGGGATACATGCGGACGTGCATTATCCTGTTGGAATAGCAAGTTCCCTTGCCGGTCTAGGAATGGTAGAACGATGGGTTCGATGACGGTTTGGATGTACCGTGCACTATTCAGTGTCCCCTCGACGATCACCAGTGGTGTACGGCCAGTGTAGGAGATCGCTCCCCACACCATGATGCCGGGTGTTGGCCCTGTGTGCCTCGGTCGTATGCAGTCCTGATTGTGGCGCTCACCTGCACGGCGCCAAACACGCATACGACCATCATTGGCACCAAGGCAGAAGCGACTCTCATCGCTGAAGACGACACGTCTCCATTCGTCCCTCCACTCACGCCTGTCGCGACACCACTGGAGGCGGGCTGCACGATGTTGGGGCGTGAGCGGAAGACGGCCTAACGGTGTGCGGGACCGTAGCCCAGCTTCATGGTGACGGTTGCGAATGGTCCTCGCCGATACCCCAGGAGCAACAGTGTCCCTAATTTGCTGGGAAGTGGCGGTGCGGTCCCCTACGGCACTGCGTAGGATCCTACGGCCTTGGCGTGCATCCGTGCGTCGCTGCGGTCCGGTCCCAGGTCGACGGGCACGTGCACCTTCCGCCGACCACTGGCGACAACATCGATGTACTGTGGAGATCTCACGCCCCACGTGTTGAGCAATTCGGCGGTACGTCCACCCGGCCTCCCGCATGCCCACTATACGCCCTCGCTCAAAGTCCGTCAGCTGCACATACGGTTCACGTCCACGCTGTCGCGGCATGCTACCAGTGTTAAAGACTGCGATGGAGCTCCGTATGCCACGGCAAACTGGCTGACACTGACGGCGGCGGTGCACAAATGATGCGCAGCTAGCGCATTCGACGGCCAACACCGCGGTTCCTGGTGTGTCCGCTGTGCCGTGCGTGTGATCATTGCTTGTACAGCCCTCTCGCAGTGTCCGGAGCAAGAATGGTGGGTCTGACACATCGGTGTCAATGTGTTCGTTTTTCCATTTCCAGGAGTGTATATATATATATATATATATTCATATAAGCGGTCCACCGACCTCAGGGCCTGAAAGCTAGCCGATGTTTCTTCTTTTTTTGCTATGTAAAACAGAACGTCTCGGCATTTCCATCAAACACCTAGTCACACCTATGGACTGCCTTAACCAACACTCTGTCTAGTAAACATGAGATTTACCACGTTAGCAAAATTTTCTCCATAGTGCGGCAGATGCGAGTCGTCCTAATTTGTGGTAAGCATGTGCTGCTGAAACGGCAAAAGGCCATCACCCTTCCTCCCCCATACCAGCAATAAAAAATATACAAATTGAGCAAATGGCTCTGAGCACTATGGGACTTACCATCTGAGGTCATCAGTCCCCTATAACTTAGAACTTTTTAAACCTAACTAACCTAAGGACATCACACACATCTATGCCCGAGGCAGGATTCGAACCTGCGACCGTAGCGGTCGCGCGGTTCCAGACAGAAGCGCCTAGAACCGCTGGGCCACACCGGCTCAAACTGAGCAATTAACCAGCATCGTGAAGCAGAAAATGATTTAATAACCCTTGATAACTCGACGAAAACACTCGCTTTTTTATCTACACACATACATTATTCACTGATAAAAAATAGGTCCTAAAAATGTACGTTAAAAATTTCAAGAGCATGATGCCGTTAGAACGCTGGAAACTTTAAACGCTGTATCTGTTTGCAACGCAGAAGCTGCTTATTTCAGTAAGGGAAAATTACACATTAAGTGTTACCTATCTAACGCTTCCCAAAAGATCCGCAGCGTCTAGAAGAGTCTTGAAGGTGTCGCCAGATGGAAGTTAAAATCGTATTATGACGAGCACTATGGGTGGCTGTGTGCTGTCTGTTGCACGTTAGCCGTAGTCTCTATCCTAAACAGAAAAATTTACAATGAAAATTTATTTAATGAACTCCAGAAGAACCGATCAGGTATTACACTTAACTAACCATTTCCCGCAATTCTATCTCACAGTCTACATGTGACTGGGGACTACGGGATGGGGGAAAGCGTGCTCGCATGCTCATTGCGAAATAGTTTAACGTACTGAGTAGATGCATGATTTATTCAACAGATGGAGCATGCTCCTGAAAGTGCATTTACACGGAACAAACCTAAAAGCACAAACCTTGCGGTCGCATATGAGCAAACGATAAGAACGTACCGTTAATTTGTTAGTCGGCAACCATTTGTGGTCTAAGGAAACGCAGAATGGACGCTCAAATTTCTTACACACGCAAAGATTCTGAAGCAAAGTTTGCTACTTTACAGTACTGAATGAATCGTCAAAGCCATCTCGTGATTCAGAGCGAAAACTGCCATGACAATTGACTGGGCACACAGTACACGAAGTGCACTGTCATCGTTCGGGTCCATCTAAGTTAACGTAAAACGGTACGGCAAATGCCGCTAGCGAGAATTCCGTTCTTGTCCTAACCAATGAATTTACTTCTAATAGATAAATCTGGCCCAAAATCGAAGTAACTACCATCGAAACAGGAATACGCACTTAATCACGGAGCAGCGACTGCTTCCTGCGACTCGTTCCGTTCGCGCCCCAAATAAATTGTCTCGCCATGACCAATCGTCAACCTGCTTTTTTTAGAAAGAGCGGGCGTTTTCCTCCATTCTAACGATAGGAAATTCCTCATCCTTTCGGTGCAAAATTCACGTTCGGGAGGACGACGCTTCAATCCGCGTCCTGCCACCTGGATTCAGATTTTCCACGATTTCCCTAAATCGTTCCAGGCAAGTACCGGCTCCTTTGACAGGGCACGGCCTGTTTCCTTTTCCGTCCTTGACACAGTCCGAGATTGTGCGCCGTCTCTATCTTGATGTCGACGGGACCTTAAACCTAATCTTCTTTCCTTACTTCGTAGTAATATTTTCTGTTACGATGAACGGCTGAAATTCTGAAGGCCTTTCTCAGTATCCGGATTCGAAACGGCGGACCGCGCGCCCGCACAGCTGGAGAGGCGGGGTCAGCCACCTGGAGCCTCCACGTGCCTTCCAGGCCGGCCAAGTGCTGCCACCCGAACTTGCCTACTTGAGTGTGTGTGTGTGTTTGAGGTTTACGGGCGCTAAACAGCAGGGTCATCAGCGCCCAAACGCATAAAAAACAGGAACACATGCAGTGAAGGGACTAAGACGAACAACGAACAAGGGGAACAGCTAAAAGAGACAGACCTGACGCAGTTCCAAATCCGCACATACCGAGGCAAAACAAGAGGAGAAGGAGTGCACTAAAAAAGGAAAGGAAACACAAAGAAAGGAGGACAGAAACCGAAAGGAAACAAGGAGTTAGACGTGACTGGTTGACCTCTTACCTAAAATCTGGGTGAGCCAGTCATCTAGCTGCACATTAAAAACCTCTCCCTAAAAGCCGTGGCAACAAATTGGACAGGACACAAAACCGTAAAACCTTAAACACAGACGTTGCGTCGTCTTTCAAAATAGAGGGCAAATCCGGTGGCAAAGAAACCACCGCCCTCTGGTCAGAGAATAAAAGACAGTCAAGTAAAATGTGGCGGACAGTAATCTGGACGCCACAAGCACTGCAGATTGGGGGATCCTCCCGCCGGAGTAAAAAACCATGTGTGAAGGGACTGTGCCCGATGCGGAGGCGAGTGAGGAGAACCTCATCCCGCCTGCATGACTGGTAGGACGTACGCCATGGCCGCGTGGTGGCCTTGACCAGACGTAGCTTATTTTCACTGACTGCCAGCCACTCCTCTTCCCACTGACGCATAACGCGAAGACGCAGGAGGGAGGTAACAGCATGGAGGGGGACGGCACAGTCAACAACGTGAGGGAGGGAACATGCATCTTTGGCAGCCACATCCGCCAGCTCGTTTCCCCTAATACCTACGTGCCCCGGCACCCAGCAGAAGGAAACCTCCTTCCCCTGCCGCTGCAGGTGGAGGAGGGCATCATGGATGTTCTGGACGACCGTATCCGCCGGGTACAAGTGTTGCATGGTCTGAAGGGCACTCAGGGAGTCAGAACAGATGAGGAACTTACGACTGGGAACACATCTCATCTGCTCCAAAGCCCGCAAGATCGCAAACAATTCGGCATCAAAGATGGTAAACGCCGCAGGAAGGCGTAACTTGACGACTCGATCAGGGAAAACAACAGCACAACCAACAGAGTCCCCCTGTTTAGAGCCATCCGTAAATACTGGTACATGGTCGGGATGCTGGTTTAAAATATCGTAAAATAAGGCGGTAAAAACAAACGCAGGAGTGCAGCTCCTCCGGTACTCCGACAAGTCTAAAACGACGCTGGGCCTCTGGAGCAACCAGGGAGGCAGGCGAGTAAAACCTTGTCGTTGGGGGGCCACACGCTCCACACCAAGGGACTCAAGCAAATGCTTGGCACGAATCCCAAATGGTCTCGTTGCCCTGGGACGACTGGAAAAGAGACGTTCCATAGGCGGTCGGGCAACGGTAGGGTACGCAGGGGAGGTAGGACAGGCAAGGAATTGACACACCCGTCGCACCATGAGGAGTTTCCGCCGGATGGCGAGCGGCGGTTCCCCTGCCTCAGCACACAGGCTGGGGATGGGACTAGTACGGAAGGCACCAGTGGCCAGCCTGATACCCTCATGGTGTACTGCGTCAAGAATCTTCAGATACGAAGGCCTTGCTGACCCATACACGGTGCAACCATAGTCAAGTCGCGATCGGACGAAAGCCCTATAAAACTGCAGCAGACGCGCCCGATCTGCTCCCCAGGACCGATGGCTCAGACACTTCAAAATATTCAGTGCCTTCAGGGCCCGCACCTTGAGGTCTTTAAGGTGAGGCAACTACGACAACTTTGAATCAAAAGTGAGGCCCAGGAACCGCACAGTGTCGCTAAAAGGAAGAATGGTGTCCCTCAGACGCAATTCAGGGGGGGTAAAAGCACGTCGAGAACGATTAAAATGAACACACACACATTTGTCTGCAGAAAAGGTAAAACCCGTCTTCGCAGTCCATGCCTCTAATCGCCGTATCGTAAGCTGCAACTGTCGACCAGCAGTGACAAGACTGGAGGAAGAACAGAAAACAGCAAAATCGTCCACAAACAAGGAGCATTGGGCAGGACTCCGGATAGTGGACGTAATGCTGTTAATGGCGACGGCAAAGAGGGTGACACTTAAAACGCTTCCCTGAGGAACACCATTCTCCTGCACATACAAATCAGATAGCACATTACCAACCCTATAGCGAAAGAGGCGGTGGGAAAGAAAGGACCGAATGAAGATGGGGAGACGGCCACGAAAGCCCCACTCATGGAGTTGATTGAGGATATGGCGGCGCCAAGTAGTGTCATACGCCTTATGAATGTCAAAGAATACACCTAGACAATGCTGGTTACGTAGGAAGGCCTGCTGGATGGCCGCCTCAAGCAGGGTCAAGTTGTCTATAGTGGAACGCCATTTCCGAAAGCCACACTGAGAGGGGCTAAGGAGCTGCCTGGTCTCGAGCAGCCAAACCAGGCGACGGTTGACCATGCGTTCCAACGTCTTCCCGACACAGCTCGTCAAGGCGATACTTCGATAACTACTGGGATGCGTTCGGTCCTTCCCTGGTTTGAGGAGGGGTATCAAAATCGCCTCCCTCCACGAGTCAGGGTACGTGCCGGATAACCATATCATATTAAAACAATTCAGGAGAACTTCCTTGGAAGGCAGTAACAAGTGCCGCAGCATGCTATACCGGATTTGATCATGACCAGGCGCAGTATCATGAGCCACAGACAGCGCCGAATCCAGTTCCCACATTGTGAAGGGGCAGTTGTAGGGTTCAGAATTAGGAGACCGGAAATCCAAGTGACCCCTCTCGATGGCGGTGCGGTAGCGGCAGAAATCTGGATCACAGTTAATAGTGGCGGTAGATTCCGCAAAATGCATGGCCAGTGTCTGGGCAATGTCTCTCGGCGCCGTGAGGAGACTTCCCTGATGCAGCAAGGCCGTGACGGGTAGCTGGCCGAGTTTCCCGGAAATCCTCCTGATGGCTTCCCATACTTTCGTAGAACTAGTGGAGCGGGAGATGGAGTTCAAGAACGATTGCCATGACCGTCGTTTGCTCTCTTTAATCACGCGTCGCGCTTTAGCCCTTGCCACCCGAAAGGCTGCAAGATTGTCAGCTGTGGGACGGCACTTGAAGCGGCGCAGAGCGGCACGGCGGGCTCGGATGGCTGAGCGGCACTCAGGGGTCCACCAAGGGACAGGACGCCTCTTGGGATGACCGGATGACCGTGGGATTGACAATTCAGCAGCATGGGAGATCACAGCTGTAACATGGTCTACCCATTCGTGGACGCTGTCACGGTGGTCCAAAACGGCCAGGTGGCTAAAAAGTGTCCAGTCAGCCCTGCAGAGGTGCCACCGGGGCGGTACCGGAAATGCCAGAGCCTCATCCAGGAGGCGAATCCAAAGGGGGAAGTGGTCACTAGAATGGAGGTCAGCATCAACCTCCCATACAGCAGAATCCGCTAGTGCTGGAGAGCAAAAGGAAAGGTCAATAGCTGACGACGACCCAGAAGCAGTACAGAAATGAGTGGGGGCACCAGAGTTGAGGATGCACAGTTCTTCAGACACCATGAGGCGTTCCAGAATGCGACCCCTGGGGCAAGTAGTCGACGAGCCCCATAAGACATTATAAGCATTGAAGTCCCCCAGAAGAAGAAAGGGGCGGGGAAGTTGGCCAATAAGGTCTGAGAGAGCCTCAGAGTCTATCGCATCCTGAGGAGGTAAGTAAAGTGAACAGACTGTGAGCCTCCGACCCACAAGAAGGTTAACTGCAACTGCTTGCAAGTCTGTAACGAGAGGGAGCTCAGATGAGGGGTGCATGTCACGGACAAAAACCGCAACACCACCCTTTGCCCTTTCCCCCGTCAGATCATCTTTCCGATAGACGGTATAGCCCCGTAAAGAAGGAGCATCAGTGGCCCGAAAATGTGTCTCTTGGAGACATAAGCACAAAGGGAACTCTCGTACAAGGAGTTGTAGTTCGGCCACATGCATCCTGAACCCATTCAGGTTCCACTGTAAGATGGGAGCCAGTGATCAGGGTGGCTGAACTTTCACCCTGCCTCTGTGTTTTGGAGGAGAGCCCGTACTGGCCGGAGATTTATTCCTGGGGCGAGAAGAGCGCCCCCGGTCGACATCAATGTCCATCAGCTCCGATGACGACCCACGGGAGATGTCAGACAGTACGATGGTCTCGTCATCGGACCGACCCTGATCAGTCTCCGCAGGTGGCAAAATCTTCACCTTCGGCGTCTTGGTCTTAGGGGGCTTAGAATGCAGAGCCTTGTCAGCAGTTGGAGCTTTACTCGCCTGGGCAGAAGGCGCCATAGGGGAAGAGGCAGGAAGTACCCCAATGTCAGCAACCACGGCCTTGTCCGACGTTGCGGGGAGAGCTGCAGGTTGCAAAACAACCGCAGCAGCACAAGTGCACTGGCAAACGCAGGTATTAGTGCTAACACTAGCAACCTCCGTTTGCGTAGCAACAGTGGCCATTTGTACCGGTTTTTTCAGAACGGAAGCGAAAGATGTAGTAAACACAGGAGGTTGCATGGCCTTAAAGAGCTTCTTGGCCTCACCATAGGGTATGCGCTTAGATGTTTTAATCTCCTGTATCTTCCGTTCGTCGAGATAGATGGGGCAGACCCGGCTCCAGACAGGGTGACTCCCAGAGCAATTCACGCACTTCACAGGCGACGAACAATCAGCTCCTTCATGGGCAGGCTGACCACATTTACCGCAAGTGGCTATCCCATTGCACCCCAATGTAGTATGCCCAAAGCGCTGACATTTAAAGCAGCGCATTGGGTTGGGGAAATATGGCCGTACTGGCAAACGTAAGAACCCCGCTTTAACATGCTCTGGAAGTCGCGGGCAACTGAACGTGAGAATAAACGAGTCGGATTTTACTAGGTCCCCATCGACTCGCCTCATAATATTCTGCACATCAACAATACCTTCGGCAGCCCACTCAGATTTCAACTCGTCTGTGGAGATATCCGCCAAGTCCCTACATGTCACAACACCCTTACTATAGTTGAGTGTGGAGTGGAGCTCGGTCTCGATAGCGTACTCTCCGAGACAGGGTGCTTTCCGAAGAGAAGCGACTTGACGGGAACTAGAAGTCTCAACTAAGAGAGTACCATTGCGCAGTCGCTTAACAGATTTCAGTGTACCTGCAATTCCTTCAAGACCCTTGTGGATGTAAAAGGGAGAAACCCTCTCAAAGCTACCCTCCTTTCGTTTAATAATCAAAAACACATTCTGATTATCAGCATGTGCTCTGTTACAACAGTCTGATAAATCTCTAGCAACACCAGGAGCTGGAGGACTCGAAGCACGAAGTCGCTTTTTCGAAGGGGTGTGTTTGCCTACCAGCGGCCCACCCAATCCACTGGTAGGGGGAAATGTAGAAGTCGAAGGGTCCATTGCGGTCCCACGAGCAGCTAGGGAACTAAAGGTCCGCTCAGACAGAGCCCCGCGTGCCTGAGTAAGCCGTATACAACTGGGGTGTGGCAGGTGCCCCAGAGGTTGCCCGCTTGCGACTGTTCCACCTCAACAGCCATGCATCTCATAGGCGCGGAGCACTCCGGAAGATTGAGGGGTTTTTTATAGAGGTTTGTTCCATCCTCGCGATCCGGGCGGCCAAGCCAAGATCCCCATTCCCTGAGACACACAACATTCCACCGCCGCGCCGCACGGTGGTCGCTGAAGTGTACTCAGAGCTTACGGTGACGGGGGACAGGTGGCGCTTACCAGTCCCCAGCTCAGGAACCTCGGGGTCGCCAAGCCCGTACCCAGCAAATGAATGCTGAGCCCCTGGGGGCGCCTACTTGAGGGTGTTTGTTGTTTCACCTACGTTCGCTCATAATGAGCGGTCATCTATTTTTAGGACAGGTGGTTATACCCCTGACTTCTGCTGTTGCAGCGATGTAACACAACTTGCTCTTTAAATTACTCACATTTTCGTCACGTCTACCGTCTCTATGGCGAATATAACCAGACTGTTGGAGCAGCGGGGTCGCTGTAAGCTGCAAGTTATTTTAGCAGCGGTAACACACACTGTAAACGGTCACTCCAAGACAGCTTCAAAGTGCGATCGCGATTAGCAAGAGAAATGTTCTCCGGCTACTAAATTGCAATGCATTCCATCTACTCCACATTTCGCACCATTAAAGGCTTCGTGTCCAGTCTGTTAAAATTCACCGAATGGTGTCTAGGAAAGATGCAAATTGATGTGGCGTTCCCGTGCAGTATTTGGTTTAAGGATGAAGAATTTTACCAATTCACTAGCAAATCAGTCTTCACAGTATGCCCATCAGACAGTTGAAAATCATCGCTAGGTTATAAACAACGACCTTGATCAGTGTTCGCGTGGTGCGTAGTTTTCAAGGAACTTATCTCCGGTCCCTGTTTTAGTGATGTGACCCTAAGTAGCCACAAGCATATAAAGTTATCACGTCCTCCTGGAAAGCATGATAAGTTCGTAACAGTTCTAGCTGTTACGTAGTGCGCCCGTCCATCACAGCTAGGGACAACAGTGATAAAGGAACTCGGCGACACTGTTAGCCGGTTCCTTCTAACTGACTACTCGCCGTTAAACATCAAGTCCACACTGTCCCTATTTGAGCGTATGCAATCACGGCTGCATTAGAGTCGCTTTCAGATGTTTCGTCACGAGGAAGCAGAGTGGCAGAACTTTACTCACAACTCACCTGCACTGCTTTACGGCGACGTGATTCACCAGACTAGTACGTTGCTACGAAAATTGTTTCCAAGTTGCGACACGTAATAACAACATGTATAAAATTTCAGTGAACTTCATACATTAATTAGTAGGTGAACTAATATTAAAACAAAAATGTAAGCATTTCATTTTACGTTTATAACTAAATGACGTAGCTTTTAAAATTGTAACATCAAGGCAAGTAAAATAAACCTAGAGTATCATTTTTATATTTTACATCACGTCACCAGTTATCTGTCTGTTCGCATACCAAGTTTTATCAGTCCTTTATAAAATCGGTTTAAATCTGTAAGGTCAATTTTTTTAGAATCTACCAAGAACCTGTGTGAAGAATTTCTCAAGCTCTTCGTTGTTCTGCGCAATCTCTAGAAACTCCCACTTCAAGATTACTTCCCTTCGGTTCAGCCGATGCTCTCCGCTGGCGATTACTACAGCTCCTCTCTCCTGCACCGAATCATTACATTGTTCAAAGAGACAGACTCTGTCGTTTAATGAAACCACCCTTCGACAGTCAAGCCCAAGCAAAAAATAATAATTTTTGAATCTTATTTATAATATTTTAGGATATTGATTCGCGACTCATTCCAACGAACACTTAAACCTTTTCGTGCGAGTTCTGGTTTCTCTTATTTTATTGTAATGATCATATCTCCCTATGTACTTAGGGGCAAATAAAATATTTTCACACTTTGAGGAGAAAGCCGGTGACTGAAATTTCACGAGAAGGTCCTGCAGCAGCGGATAAGGACCTTCCTTTTAATCACTGCCAAAACAACTGGTGTACCATACCTGTGGCATTCTTTCTCCTATTTCACGATGATTCAAAACGAGCTGCCGTTCTTTGAAATTTTTAGATGTCCACCGTCAGTCCCATCTCATGCGGATATCACAACGCACAGAAATACTCCAGAGGAAGGCGTAGAAGCGTCTTTAGTAGACTTGCTGCCTTTTTCTAAATGTTCTGTCAATAAATATTAGTGATTGGTTAGCTTTCCACAGAACATTATCTATGCGATCATTCCGATTTAAGTTATACGTAACTGTAATCACTAAAAATTTAGTTGAATTTACAACCTTTGGGTATTGTAATTTATCGTGTAACAGAAATTTAGCAAATTTCCTTCAGTACTCACGTGCATGACTTCACATTTTTCATGATTTACAGTCAGTTGCCACTTTTCACGCCATGTAACTATCTTGTCTAAATTGTTTTCAAATTGCATTTGATCATCTGATGACTTTATAAGAGGGCTGCTCAGACTGACTGCTAAATCTTTTATATGTATCAGGAACAGCAGATGGCCTATAACACTTCCTTTGGGGGCACCAGATATTACTTCAGTTTTACTCGACGACTTTCCGTCAGACTCACGAATCAAGTCACACGGATGAGTACTGGGACAGGCAATTTACTTAGAAGTTGCTTGTGAGGAACGGTATCAAAAGTCTTCTGAAAATCTAAAATTACAGAAACAGTTTGACGTTCCCTGTCGATAGCACTCATTACTTCGTTGCAATAAAGACCTAGATGCGTTTCACGAGAAAGATATTTCCTGGCCGGCCGCTGTGGACGAGCGGTTCTAGGCGCTTCAGTCTGGAACCGCACTGCTGCTATGGTCGCAGGTTCGAAACCTGCCTCGGGCATGGATGAGTGAGATGTCCATGGGTTGGTTAGGTTTAAGTAGTTCTACGTCTAGGGGACTGATGACCTCAGATGTGCTTAGAGCCATTTGAACCATGTTTTTGATATTTTCTGCGTTCGTGTTTGCTGCTTGTCAATAAATTGTTTCCTTCGATGTTATTCATAATGTTGGAACACGGTATATGTTCCAAAATCCTAGTGCGAATCGACGTCAGCGATAAGGGTCTGTAATTCGGCGGATTACTCCTATTTCCTTTCTTGGGTATTGATGTGACTGGTATACTATTTAGACCGGAAGCCCTGCTTTTGTAAGTGTTATTAGCTGCTTCGGTACAGCGCGGATATCCACTTCCAAGTTACTCAACAGTTGTTCTTGATTCGAATTCTGGAATGTTTATTTCGTCTTCTTCTGCGAAGCAACTTTGGAAGACCGTGTTTAGTAACTCTCTTCAGTGGCAATGTGATGAAGAATATCACCATTGTCATCGTGCAATGAAAGCACAGATTGATTTTGGCCACTGGTGTACTTTACATAGGACCAGAATGTCTTTACGTTTTCTGTCAGATTTCGAGACAATGTATCGTTGTGGCAACTAGAAACATCAGAAAAAGTTTTGCATCACTCTGGTTCCCAGAACTACGGAAGATAGACATTGACTGTGGATACTGTATCACAGACACAGTCCCTTTGACTGTTCAGAGAAGTCACTAAACCCGCCCAAATATATAAACAACCATGCCTGAGCAGCGCCTTTTAGACGGAGGGGGGTCCGACAGCCGATCAGTTCCAGTCATTCCACCGGGAAAGAGGTATACGGCTCATGTTGTCTGCGTTGAACCATGCCTAGAAGGTCAATACGGCGGTTCAATAGCGTCCGCATTGTTACTTTGTGCCATGTACGGCTCTCAACTAGTGAAGTGTCCAGGCGTCTCGGAGTGAACTAAAGCGATGTTGTTCGGACATGGAAGAGATACAGAGAGACAGGAACTGTCGATGGCATGCCTCGCTCAGGCCGCCCAAGGACAATTACTGCAATGGATAACCGCTACCTACGGATTATGGTTCAGAGGAGCCCTGACAGCAACGCCACCATGTTGAATAATGCTTTTTGTGCAGCCATAGGACGTCGTGTTACGACTCAAAGTGTGTGGAATAGGCTGCACGTTGCGCAACACCACTACCGACATCCATAGCGAGGTCCAACCTTTGCAACCACGACACCATGCAGCGCGGTGCAGATGGGACCAACAACATGCCGAATTGACCGCTCAGGATTGGCGTCACGTTCAGGCATATGCATTCAACCAGACAGTCGTCTGAGACGTGTTTGGAGGCAACCTAGTCAGGCTGAACTCCTTAGACATACTGTCCAGCGAGTGCAGCAAGGTGGAGGTTTCCTGCTGTTTTGGGATGGCGTTATATGGGGCCGACGTACGCAGCTGGTGGTCATGTAATGCACCCTAACGGCTATACGATACGTGAATGCCATCCTCCGACCGATAGTGCAACCGTATCGGCAGCATATTGGCGAGGCATTCGTCTTCATGGACGACAATTCGCGCCCCCATCGTGCACATCTTGCGAATTACTTCCTTGAGGATAACGACGTCGCTCGACTAGAGTGGCCAGCATGTTCTCCAGACATGAACCCTATCGAATATGTCTGGGATAGATTGAAAAGGGCTGTTTATGGACGACATGACCCACCAACCTCTCTGAGGGAGCTACACCGAATCGCCGTTGAGGAGTGGGACAATCTGGATCAACAGTGCCTTGATAAACATGTAGATAGTATGCCACGACGAATACAGGCTGGCATCAATGTAAGAGGGTGTGCTACTGGGTATTAGGGGTACCGGTGTGTACAGCAATCTGGACCACCACCTCTGAAGGTCTCGCTGTATGGTGGTACAACATGCAATGTGTGGTTTTCATGATCAGTAAAAAGGGCGGAAATGATGTTTATGTTGATCTGTATTCCGATTTTCTGTACAGGTTCCGGAACTCTCGGAACCGAGGTGATGCAATACTTTTCTTGATGCGTGTGTATAAGTTCGTGCTAAATTTCGAACTTATGTAAAACTTCGCAAAGTCTCACTTGTGTAGTTCCCGTGGTGTCCCCGTCTGTGAAACAGACACATTCGCGAATACCTTATCCCTACCCGCCGGACGCCTCTTATATGAAGTGTTCCTCATAAATCCATTCAAGAAGGAAGCCCTACTGCCACATTCTTAATGTTTCCCCAAAATGCACGTACGTGGCCACTTAACCGCCTGTCAGACAGCGGAGCAAATGCTCCCATCTTCTGTCGTTACTCCTCTTTTGATTTCTCAGAGACTCACCTCAGTTCCTCTTCCGCCAAAGTTGTTAACTGTGTTTTATCACGTCCTCTTTTTTATCGATCCCTCTCTGGCACCCATTGCTGTCCCTTCCTATAACTTGTCGCTTTTCAACAACGAATGCAAACTGTGTCTATTTTCCCCTTGCGCAATAGCAACGACTAGCTGTTTTATGATGTTGTGTATGAGATGGAACTTGTATCATACTTATCGTAAAGTATGTAATATGTAGAACACGTGGTTAGATTGTCTAATGGCCCTAATATTGCCAGATTAAATAAATCAAAGGATGAAATAAAAGAAATAAACATGCGGCGCGGGGCTGCGATAACTCAACGTGCTGAGTTGTGTGAGTGGAGCTGTTTACGGAATGCGACTGTGGCGAAGGACATCGAACTGGACATGACATTTACGTTAATAAACTAACGAACCGCAACAGCCTGTCAAGCATGCTTACAGTTGTTGCAGTAGTACACCCATTTCTGACGACGAGACAGTGCTTTGTTATCTTCCCATTATTTGAACTAGTCCAATATATTTTATGTCTTTGAAGTCTTCTTCGAGACCCGTAAATGTTCCAGTTTTAAAAACGCGGATGCCGCAACTCGGCACCTGCGAACGTCACAGTGACGTGGCGCAAGTCAGAGAAGTGGCCGCCGCGAGCGCTCCTGGCTGCGGACTGCGGCCCCCCCCCCCCTCCCCCTCTGACGGCGACCACTGCGCCCACGCCCTGCTGGCTGCGGACTTTCCGCGCCGCCCACACCAGCCAGTCAGTGTGCACGAGGAGCGGCGTCGGCTGGGCTGCCGCTCCCTGGTGCTCCCCAGTCGCGCTGCTGTCTAGCTCTCCGCCCCAGGCGTTGCTCTACACGCGGCACGGCTTAAGCTTCCTTCTGTCTGCTACCATTCTTTTCCTCATTACGTGACGCGACACACTGCAGCACTCAACAATTGAGGGATTCTTCTCTGAGTTGAAAGTTCAGTTTCTCATACAGTGCTTATTTCTTTATCTTAAATTCGCACTCGATCAACACAATTCCGGTTCACTTTTTCGGTTATATGTAATCTCTGCTTTTTTTAAAGCACCTATACATCGAATTTGTTGTAGTTGATCGATTTTGCCAACTTACTGTATTATCTTCAAGGTTCAAATGGTTCAAATGGCTCTGAGCACTGTGGGACTTAACATCTGAGGTCATCAGTCCCCTAGACCTTAGAACTACTTAAACCTAACTAACCTAAGGACATCACACACATCCATGCCCGAGGCAGGATCCGAACCTGCGACCGTAGTGGTTCCAGACTGAAGCCCCTAGAACCTCTCTGCCACAAGAATTGTCTTAAACAAGAGAACGAGGTCAATTTTATACTACTAAATCATTAGCGGTAAACTTCTGTAGCCTCGCTCATCGTTTAAATCTCTGGTCGTCATAGAACGAAGACAAATGAGGTAAAACAAATTCGAGGTATCACCAGAAGGCAAGGCAAACGGAAGACAGTTTTGTTAGCAAAACTCCTGGAAATTTAAGTCCACTGTTGACGAAGCCAAATACAACATATTGATGCGGCCTATCCCGGAGAGTGGTGTCGTCATCAAGTAGACCTGACAGTGGACGTTCCAGTAATCCATTGGCACATTGAACAAATTGTAGGACCTTCCTTAATAGATCAGGCGTGAGCTACATGCAGGAAGCGGCTACTCGGTTTTACAAGTGGGATTTTTAGGAGAGGGGATACCCTCTAGACGCCCGGTAAAATGCGTTGCGAGTCCAGATGCAGGAATGACATTTCATCTTCGTATTATTTAACTGTAAGAGAGTCGCAGAACTAGTCTCACTTATAAACGGTAACATTGCCTTCATTGTACTAGGAATAGAAAGATGAGTGAAATCAGATGGCCGGCTGGAGTGGCCGAGCGGTTCTAGGCGCTTCAGTCTGGAACCGCGTGACCGCTACGGTCGCAGGTTCGAATGCTGCCTCGGGCATGGATGTGTGTGATGTCCTTACGTTAGTTAGGTTTAAGTAGTTCTAAGTTCTAGGGCACTGATGACCTCAGAAGTCAAGTTCCATAGTGCACAGAGCCATTTGAACCATTTTTGAAATCAGATGTCAACAGCAGTAAATTTCTAAATTCAAAAAAATAGTTCAAATGGCTCTGAGCACTATGGGACTTAATATCTGAAATCATCAGTCCTCTAGAACCTAGAACTACTTAAGCCTGTCTAAACAAAGGATTTCGAACACATCCATGCCCGAGGCAGGATTCGAACCTGCGACCGTAGCGGTCGCGCGGTTCCAGACTGAAGCTCCTAGAACCGCTAGGCCACACCAGCCGGCCCTTCTAAATTCAGACACGACTGTGAATCGCAAAGATAGGTTGAATGCTGGTGGCGGAGACGTGATAAAAACACGATAACATGTAGTGAGATTAGTGCAGATCCCGAGTGCTAAATAATTCGGGTGAAGACAAATGTTAGTGGTGGATCAAGAGAAGGACCGGTAATGGCGAAACATATGACGGGAAACTTGGAGAATCTTTCAGTAAATTTTCTGGTCATGCTGCAGTTTTAGGTCGATATTTCAACTTACCCCTATATTCTAGGAGATTCAAGTAATTAGGGGTTGTAGTAATGACAAGGAAATGTTTGAAATTCTTTTAAATGCCTTGTCCGAAAATTACCTTGAGAAATTAATCAGAGAATCGATTCGTGAAGCTAACAGCTGGTGATGAACCCGAACACTTCGAGTCAGCGTTCAAGAGGGGATCAGTGATCATAAGGCCGTTACAGCGTCACTGAATGCGGCTGTACATGTAAATAAAAACAAAGTTAGGGAGACCTTTCTGCTTAGCAAGAGCGAAGAAAAGACAGAATTCAGACTATCTAAACGGTCAGCACGGAAATTTTGTCTCTGGCACTAACAACGTTGAGTATCAATGGACAAAGTTGAAGAACACTGGACAATACGCTTTAGACAGGTATGTGCCAATCCGAGTTGTGAGGGATGGAGAAGACGCGCCTTACGTCGACACCCGTGTTATAAATATGCTACGAAAGCTAAGAGATGTTCATTGTAAATTTAATCTCAGCCAAAGCTTCACAGACGAACAAAAACTAAACGGAGCCGAAACTAACGTAAGGACAAAATCGTTCAAATGGCTCTGAGCACTATGAGACTTAACTTCTGAGGTCATCAGTCCCCTAGAACTTAGAACTACTTAAACCTAACTAACCTAAGGACATCACACACATCCATGCCCGAGGTAGTATTTGGAAAAAGCACAGGCATTTCCCCTTTTCAAGTAGGATCGTAGAACAGGCGCACAAAACTGTAGCCCTATATCTCTCACGTCGGTCAGTCGTAAGATTCTCGAACCTGTTTTATAGTTGGTGTATTATGACATTTCTGGAGACCGAAACTCCCTCAACATGAGATCCAAATCAAGTGTAGTGTGAAACGCAGCTGGCTGTGTTGGTCCAGGTGACGCGGAAGGAGGTGGACACCGGCGACCTGACGTGGGAAGGCGCTCGGTACGGTTCCGCACCACCGCCTAATGGACAAAATACGAGCGTATGGGATATCAGACCAGCTGCGTGACTGGACTGAAGAGTTTCCAACATACAGAACACAGTACGTCATTCACAATTAAGACAAGTCTTCAGACGTAAAAGTGCCTCGGGCGTACCGCAGTGGAATGTTGTAGGTGCATTACTTTTCACGATAGATATATAGATATAAATCACAGAACAGACAACATCGGAAGCTCCGTGAGGCTTTTCGCGGCGATGCTATTTATTCTGCACGAAGCTGCTACGCCAGAAAACTGTAGCGACACGTAGAAAGGTGACAGTTGACCCTCAGCGTTAACAATTATAGCGTGCTGGATATACACGGACAGAGAGACGGTTTAGTGTATGATAAAACGACTGCAAAACAATCACTAGAAGCGGCTACTTCCATAAAATATGCATCAGTACTTGTAAGGACCGATTTAAACTGGAGCGACCACGTAAAATTAATTGCAGAAAAGGCAGAGGCCCAACAGATTCATTGGAATAAACCTCAGGAAATGAAGTCCTTGAAGAAAATAGGTAGCTTACAAAATCTTAGCTAGACCGACACCTGAATATCGTTCGTCACGCTTGGGATCTGAACCAAACACTATTGATAGAGGAGGTAGAGAAGATCCAAAGAAGAGCAGCACGTTTCGTTACAGGTTCATTTAGCAAGCACCAAGGCGTCACGGAGATGATCAGCCGACTCCTGTGGCAGACGCTGCGTCAGAAGCGTTCTGCATCACGGCGTGGTTTACTGTTAAACGTCCGACGAGATCGTACGGTCTAGTGGAGTCAACAAGTATACTGCCACTTGCTACGTACATCTCGCGAAAAGATCGTGAAAATAGATTTAGAGAGATCCCAGCGCACGTGGAGGCTTGCCGGTAGTCGTTCTTCCCGCGAAACGTTCGCGACTGCAACAGGGAAAGGGAAAAGTGACAGTGTCGCATAAAGTACCCTCCACTACACACCGACAGATGCTTGCGTAGATGTAGATGTAGAAACGTAAAAGGTCTCTGCAGCTCATGCGAAAAGAGACATAAAGAAGTTCAAAGTGTGTAATCTCCTTCCATGGCTCCTCTCTCAGTTCTGAATTCCTCGCTAACCTGAAACTAAGTCTAAAGGGAGTGCATGCTCTTCGGTATACTCTCATATGCTGAACAAATGCATTTTAAGACCAAAGGCTTTCTCTGTGTGTTTCTATGTCCCAGAGACACTGGGCAAATGTTTCATCGCCGCGCGGGATTAGCCGAGCGGTCTCGGGTGCTGCAGTTATGGACTGTGCGGCTAGTCCCGGCGGAGGGTCGAGTCCTCCCTCGGGAATGAGTGTGTTTGTCCTTAGGATAATTTTGGTTAAGTAGTGTGTAAGCAGAGGGCTGATGACCTAAGCAGTTAAGTCCCATAAGATTTCACACACATTTTGATTTTGAAATGTTTCATCAATCAAAAGATAAGCAACGGGCCGTCATGAAAACTAGGGTTTATAATTGTCAGGAGTGTCAGTCCCGCTGTATAGGAGGGAATGGGAAGTCAACCTGTAGCAGAACCACAGAATACCATGGCAGCTGCAGATCAAAGGAGACAGATTTATCCTTTGCTGAAAATAGCTTAAACTACAAACATGTAATAGATGTTAGAAGTCCTACACACAGAGGGAAAGAGTGCAATGCACACTCAATTAGAAAAATTTTTGTTGTTGTGGTCTTCAGTCCTGAGACTGGTTTGATGCGGTTCTCCATGCTACTCTATCCTGTGCAAGCTTCTTCATCTCCCAGTACCTACTGCAGCCTACATCCTTCTGAATCAGCTTTGTGTATTCATCTCTTGGTCTCCCTCTACGATTTTTACCCTCCACGCTGCCCTCCAGTACTAAATTGGTGATCCCTTGATGCCTCAGAACATGTCATACCAACCGATCCCTTCTTCTAGTCAAGTTGTGCCACAAACTTCTCTTCTCTCCAGACCGATTTAATACCTCCTCATTAGTTATGTGATCTACCCATCTAATCTTCAGCATTCTTCTGCAGCACCACATTTCGAAAGCTTATATTCTCTTCTTGTCTAAACTATTTATCGTCCATGATTCACTTCTACTCATGGCTACACTCCATAAAAATACTTTCAGAAACGACTCGATTATAACAAATTTCTCTTCTTCAGAAACGCTTTCCTTGCCATTGCCAGTCTACATTTTATTCCTCTCTGCTTCAACCATCATCAGTTATTTTGCTCCCCAAATAGCAAAACTCCTTTACTACTTTAAGTGTCTCATTTCCTAATCTAATTTCCTCAGCATCTCCCGACTTAATTCGACTACATTCCATTATCCTCGTTTTGCTTTTGTTGATGTTCATCTTATACCCTCCTTTCAAGACACTGTCCATTCCGTTCAACTGCTCTTCCAAGTCCTTGGCTGTCTCTGACAGAATTACAATGTCATCGGCGAACTTCAAAGTTTTTATTTCTTCTCCATGCTTTTCAATACCTACTCCAAACTTTTCTTTTGTTCCTTTACTGCTTGCTCAATATACAGATTGAATAGCATCGGGGAGAGGCTAAAACCCAGTCTCACTACCTTCCCAACCACTGCTTCCCTTTCACGCCCCTCGACTCTTATAACTGCCATCTCGTTTCTGTACAAATTGTAAATAGTCTTTCGCTCCCTGTATTTTACCCCTGCCACCTTCAGAATTTGAAAGAGGATTCCAGTCAACATTGTCAACAGCTTTCGCTAAGTATACAAATGCTAGTAACGTAGGTTTGCCTTTCCTTAATATTTCATCTAAGATAAGTCGTAGGGTCAGTATTGCCTCACGTGTTCCAACATTTCTACGGAATCCAAACTGATCTTCCCCGAGGTCGGCTTCTACCAGTTTTTAGATTCGTCTGTAAATAATTCGCGTTAGTATTTTGCAGCTGTGAATTATTAAACTGATAGTTCGGTAATTTTCACATCTGTCAACACCTGCTTTCATTGGAATTGGAATTATTATATTCTTCTTGAAGTCTGAGGGTATTTCGCCTGTCTAATACATCTTGCTCACTAGATGGTAGAGTTTTGTCAGGACTGGCTCTCCCAAGGCTGTCAGTAGTTCTAGTGGAATGTTGTCTACTCCCGGGACCTTGTTTCGACTCAGGTCTTTCAGTGCTCTGTCAAACTCTTCACGCAATATCATATCTCCCATTTCATGTTCACTTACATCCTCTTCCATTTCCATAATATTGTCCTCAAGTACATCGCTCCTGTATAGACCCTCTATATACTCCTTCCAAATTTCTGCATTCCCTTCTTTGCTTAGAACTGGGTTTCCATCTGTGCTCTTGATATTCATGCAAGTGGTTCTCTTTTCTCCAAAGGTCTCTTTAATTTTCCTGTAGGCAGTATCTATCTTACCCCTAGTGAGACAACCCTCTACATCCTCACATTTGTCCTCTAGCCATGCCTGCTTAGCCATTTTGCACTTCCGTCGATCTCATTTTTAAGACGTTTGTATTCCTTTTTGCCTGCTTCATTTACTGCATTTTCATATTTTCTCCTTTCATCAATTAAATTCAATATATCTTCTGTTACCCAAGGATTTCTACTAGCCCTCGTCTTTTTACCTACTTGATCCTCTGCTGCCTTCACTACTTCATCATTCAAAGCTACCCATTCTTCTTCTACTGTATTTCTTTCCCCCATTTCTGTTAATTGTTCCCTTATGCTCTCCCTGAAACTGTACAACCTGTGGTTCTTTCAGTTTATCCAGGTCCCATCTCCTTAAATTCCCCCCTTTCTGCAGTTTCTTCACTTTTATTCTACAGTTCATAATCAATAGATTGTGGTCAGAGTCCACATCTGCCCATGGAAATGTCTTACAATTTAAAACCTGGTTCCTAAATCTCTGTCTTACCATTATATAATCTATCTGAAACCTTCTAGTGTCTTCAGGGTTCTTCCATGTATACAACCTTCTTTCATAATTCTTGAACGAAGTGTTAGCTATGATTAAGTTATGCTCTGTGCAAAATTCTTCCAGGCGGCTTCCTCTTTCATTTCTTAGCCTCAATCTACATTCACCTACCACGTTTCCTTCTCTTCGTTTTGCTACTGACGAATTCCAGTCACCCATCACTATTAAATTTTCGTCTCCCTTCACTACCTGAATAATTTCTTTTATCTCATCATACATTTCATCAATTTCTTCGTCATCTGCAGAGCTAGTTGGCATATAAACTTGTACTACTGTAGTAGGCGTGGGTTTCGTGTCTATCTTGGCCACAATAATGCGTTTACTATGCTGTTTGTAGTGTCTTACCCGCACTCCTATTGCCCTATTCATTATTAAACCTACTCCTGCATTACCCCTATTTTATTTTGTATTTACAACCCTGTATTCACCCGACCAAAAGTCTTGTTCCATTTTTGAATTTTCTAACCTACCTGCCCGATTAAGGGGTCTGACATTCCACGCTCCGATCCGTAGAATGCCAGTTTTCTTTCTCCTGATAACGACGTCCTCTTGAGTAGTCCCCGCCCGTAGATCCGAATGGGGGCCTATTTTACCTCCGGAATATTTTACCCAAGAGGACGCCATCATCATTTAAGCATACAGTAAAGCTGCATGCCCTCGGGAAAAATTGCGGCCGTAGTTTCCCCTTGCTTTCAGCCGTTCGCAGTACCAGCACAGCAAGGCCGTTTTGGTTAGTGTTACAAGGCCAGATCAGTCAATCATCCAGACTGTTGCCCCTGGAACTACTGTTCTGCCCCTCTTCAGGAACCACACGTTTGTCATGCCTCTCAACAGATACCCCTCCATTGTGGTTGCACCTACGGTACGGCTATCTGTATCGCAAGCCTCCACACCAACGGCTAGGTCCATGGTTCATGGAGGGGGGGGGGGGGGGGGGGGGGTTAGAAAAATTAGAAATTAAAAATCAGATGTGTGTATCCCCACATCTACCTCTTAGTGAGCAAACTCAAGTCAGTTATTCACCCATTTAGACAATGTTACAACCTACAAATAGATGACGACACAAATTCCCATTCCTGGATGCATTGTTGTAAACGCTGTGAATGTTGTAGATTACCATTGCAGCTGTGTCAGACTTGTCGACGAAGAAAACTTTTGTAGTTCAAGTCCCGAATCGATAGATTAAGAACGTGATTTACTGATCTGTGTTTGGTTACAATCGTTGGCATCAGTTGTGTATTAGAAAATGCGACTATAACCCGAAACCTGGGTCGTATAGTAACAATAAAGATTGTGAAATAAGGTTAAAAAACGTGTTTCGTTTACTTAATAGAAGTTTAAAGAACTGAAATGGAAAGAAAGACGATGTCATTACTCGAAGTCATTTTCAGGTAAATGCAGGGAACTGCTATTCGAGCAAGACAGTGGATGAACTCTGCTGCCTCTACCGTATACCTCGCAAGCAGACTGCGAAAATAAGGCTGCTGCAGAGTGCGCGTACCGAAGGAAACAGACAAAGCTTTACTCCTCGCAACATTTGTGCTCCCAGTGTTTGAGAAAGCGACTGAAGTACAAAGTACTACCGACCACAGAATGTTAGCTTACGGGCTGTACATGCATGTTCAAACGCATAGCCACACGGTGACGTCTGAAAACGACCCACGCTCTCATCGGACATTTCCCTAACGTCTGAAAGAGATACATGCTATCTACGAACATTTTCCTCGCTTTTTCATAATAGTTATTATACGTTTTCATCTTACATTTTTTTGTTTTCTCTGCAGGATTAATACATTGTAAACGTTTTGCCGCTGGGTTTCGATATACATTGTGCACAATATGCTGCTGCTTCAAAGTACGCGTTATAAAAATTGTGATGTGTCCCACTTAGATACTAGTTTGATGCCTATTTGTTTCAGTCAGTACTACAACCTGGCCTCCTCAGTCATTCTTCGCTGTACCAATTAATCGGAACGACGGGATCCTGTAATAGGTATTAGACATGGAGATGGAGGAGGTACTCCAACTCGAAGAGCTAAATATGAATAAGATTATTTTTAAATATAACATCTGTCTCTTACAAATTACTTGGAGATCATTCGTCTGAGTAGCAATTCGATGTCTGAAGGTTAACAAACGTAATGGCTGTAGAAGCACAAGTCACTGAAGAAACAGTTATGACAAGTATAATAAATGAGATATTATTTTACAAATCCCAAGGATTTGCTGGGATCAATACGTCAACACATACAGCACTTGTTGAGTCATACTCCGCAAATAGAAGCTGCTGTGTTATCGGTCTTTCTTCCCTTATTCGTGATGGAAGTACGAAGGTAGTGTTTCAATGAAATGATTAAAATACAGTGGAGTGAAATGCGTGCAGACATGAAAAGAGAACAATGTCGGCATGCTAGACCATTTTCAGTGTATTCACTCTGCAGTAATCCAGCATCAAAAGCCACTGTGATGACTTTATCCAGAGTCTGCGAAGAGCTGTGGTATCCCTCTATGCTTTAATCATTTCATTAAAACTCCGCGTTTATACATCGATGACGTACATAGGAAGCGCGTACAACAAAGCGGAAATTTTTATATTTGGAAATACGACTAATTACTCTATGTGTTGACATATATTGTTTCGAGGCAATATTTTGCTTTATGACTAATATAATTTCATTTACTATGATTGTACACAAATACGAAGATCAAGGATAAATAATCTTGACGTGTTGTAAAAGAGACACATATTCGTATTTTACAGCGTTTTGTATTCTGTTTCAGTTGGGGTACTCGCATTATCTCTATCAAAATATCGGTACAGTTTAATCTCAGAATTTACACACGTTTCGTCTTCCACCACTGCGTGCTGCGGTCAAATAACAAAGATCTTGCTGGGACGAGAGTCTCTTAGAATTTTCCTTTTAGCCTCGATCGAACACAAGAACACTCGCCGAACAATTATTTTCAGAGTGGTATGCATTGAGAAGTGGGTCAGTACGGATGTCAAGTGTGGTGTTCGAGCAGCAGGCAGTCTTAGGGTTTTTATGCCACAATTATCATTTCTTTCACCTGTGGCACTGCTAGTTCAAAGGTCACGGCATGCACCTCCAATGAGGCCAGTCCAAGTAAAACACTGTGGTGTTGGCAGTAACCTGCAGATTGACGATTGTGGAGGGAAAAACTAATCCAGCAAAAACAAACCATACCCGTGGTCCGAGTGTAGACGACATCTACATCTACATCTACATCTACATGATTACTGTGCAATTCACATTTAAGTGCTTGGCAGAGGGTTCATCGAATCACAATCATACTATCTCTCTACCATTCCACTCCCGAACAGCGCCCGGGAAAAACGAACACCTAAACCTTTCTGTTCGAGCTCTGATTTCTCTTATTTTATTTTGATGATAATTCCTATCTATGTAGGTTGGGCTCAACAAAATATTTTCGCATTCGGAAGAGAAAGTTGGTGACTGAAATTTCGTAAATAGATCTCGCCGCGACAAAAACGTCTTTGCTTTAATGGCTTCCATCCCAACTCGCGTATCACATCTGCCCCACTCTCTCCCCTATTACGTGATAATACAAAACGAGCTGCCCTTTTTTGCACCCTTTCGATGTCCTCCGTGAATCCCAACTGGTAAAGATCCCACACCGCGCAGCAATATTCTAACAGAGGACGAACGAGTGCAGTGTAAGCTGTCTCTTTAGTGGACTTGTTGCATCTCCTAAGTGTCCTGCCAATGAAACGCAACCTTTGGCTCGCCTTCCCCACAATATTATCTATGTGGTCTGAAGTTGTTCGTAATTTTAACACCCAGGCATTTAGTTGAATTGACAGCCTTGAGAATTGTACTATTTATCGAGTAATCGAATTCCAACGGATTTCTTTTGGAACTCATGTGGATTACCTCATACTTTTCGTTATTTAGCGTCAACTGCCACCTGTCACACCATACAGCAATCTTTTCTAAATCGATTTGCAACTGATACTGCTCTTCGGATGACCTTACTAGACGGTTAATTACAGCATCATCCGCGAACAACCTAAGAGAACTGCTCAGATTGTCACCCAGGTCATTTACTCGTATATAGATCAGGAAGAGCAGAGGTCCCAGGACGCTTCCCCGGGGAACACCTGCTATCACTTCAGTTTTACTCGATGGTTTGCCCTCTGTTACTACGAACGCGCCCGGGCCTCCTCTGGTTGCAGGCAGACTGGGCCTACCTGACGGAGCCGGACGGGCATTCGTGCCTGTCCCTGAAGGGCGGCCGCTGCTCGTGGCCGCGCGGCAAGGTGCTGGGCGGCTCCAGCGTGCTCAACGCCATGGTCTACATCCGGGGCAGCCCGCAGGACTACGACAGCTGGGCCGCGCTCGGAAACGACGGCTGGGCCTACCGGGACGTGCTCCCGTTCTTCAAGAAGCTCGAGGACTTCGACGAGAAGGAACTGAAGAAGAGGCCGCACACAGAGTCCGTGCACAGCCGCGGCGGCCCGATATTCGCCACGATGCCGGAATTCCTCGAGCCCTACACGGAATCCCTGGTAGAGGCTGCCCGGGAGCTCGGGTTTAAGATAATCGAGGACTACAGCGCCGAGCCGAACTTGGGGTTCGGCCGGGTGCACTGCAACATCAAGAACGGCACCAGGTGGAGCACCGCCCGAGGGTACCTGGCGCCGGCCAGGGACAGGAAGAACCTGCACGTCGCCAAGTTCGCCTACGTCACCAAAGTACTCGTCGACCCGGAGACGCGGACGGCCTACGGCGTTCGGTACGTGAAAGACGGCGAGGTAAAAGAAGTCGGAGTCAAGAAGGAGGTAATCGTATCGGCGGGAGCTGTCGACACGCCCCACATACTGATGCACTCCGGAATCGGGCCGAAAGATCATCTGGAGGAGTTCGGAATACCCGTAATAAAGGATCTGAAGGTCGGATACAACCTACAGGACCACCTGATGTACACCGGGTTGTACTACACGAGAAAGCCGCCGACGAAGACGTCGCCCGAAGAGACCGCTTTCCAGTACCTGCTCAACAGGACGGGGCCGTTGTCGACCACCAGAGTCAGCTCGTTCACCGGGTTCCTCCGGACGGACGAGGCGCCCCCCAACCTGGTGGGCCTCCCGGAGGTGGACTCGCCGACCTACCCGGACATGCAGATGCACTACATCTACGTGGAGAAGGAGCTGGTGGGCACGCTGGCGCACGACTACAACTTCGGCGAGGACGCGGCGGCGGCGCTGGCGCGGCTGACGGAGCGCGACGACGCGCTGCTGGTGATCCCGACGCTGCTGGCGCCGACGAGCCGCGGCCGCGTGCGCCTGGCGGGCGCCGACCCGCGCCTGCGCCCCCTCGTCCACGCCGCCTACTACCAGGACCCGCGAGACCTCGACAACCACGTGGCCGGCGTGGCGTTCGCGCACCGCATGGGCGGGACGCGCGCGCTGCGCGACGCGGGCTTCACCGTGCGCGACCTGCCGCTGGCGGCGTGCGCCGACCGCCGGCCCGCCACCGAGGACTACTGGCGGTGCGCGCTGCCGCAGCTCACCACCACGCTGTACCACCCGGCCGGCACCGCCAAGATGGGGCCCGCCGCCGACCCCGACGCCGTCGTGGACCCGCGGCTGCGCGTGCACGGCGTGCAAGGCCTGCGCGTCGCCGACGCCTCCGTCATGCCGCTCGTCGTGCGCTGCAACACCAACGTGCCGTCCATCATGATCGGCGAGAAGTGCGCCCACATGGTGGCAGAGGACTGGCGGCGGCGCGACGCCGGCGCCCGCCCGCCCAAGCAGGAGCTGTGAGGGCGCGGCTCCGGCCCGCCCGCTCAGCGGACATCACCGGTTTCGGGCAGTCGCCCATCTTCGGGCCCCATTCGTAGTGGCGCTGTAGCCGGTCTCACGAGAAAACTACGTTTCTTACGTACAGGATCTAGCCTGCTCGAACAAGTCAGTGCTGGTCGTAGTTTTTAGTCGGTTTTGCACCCTCCATTAGGCAACTCTTAAACTCATACCAAATTTGCGCCTTACAAAATTCGATACACAGAGAATTTCGTTTGGCTCCATGCGGTGGAGGAAGTCTTTCAGTTCGCTGTCATGTGTCCCTAACCTAACCCACTTAGCCGACACAGTTTCCTCGCTGTTTAACGTGGATTCTCAACTGTGTGTCGGTTGTGGAGACTTCTCACATTGCTGGGAGGTAAAGGCAAACTGAAAATTGCTGTTGTCCTACCGGGATTCGATCCCCCAATTTCTCGGTTGCCAGGCATGCTATACCGCAGGCCCGGCGCCGAAACAGTTATAATACGTAACAGACATTTCATTGCTAACTCGGTTCTCAAACGGATGGAGCACACAACTTCTCTCCCTTAAACTAACTGAGCACTGTGGCGTCGAAACAGTAGATCCTGTACAGTGGGACAAAGAGAGACACTGACATACGTATATCAATGTGAAATTGACATTTTTTGTGTAAGATGGTCTCTGTGTAACCACGAGTATGATGGTCGACAGTGCCGGAAACTGGCAGTCGTGAAATAATAGACAGCATTCGACACAAAAGTGTTCTTTTTTTTTTTTTACCTTCGCTCGGACGCAATAGGCGACCACGGTTGTTCTATCACTGCAACAAATTTCATGATAAACAGTGATTGATACACCCAGTATGTGCCTCCTAGTAGTTAACAAACGTTAGGCCTTCTTATATTCTGCATGTTGTGCGTGTTTGGATATCTGAAAAAAGGATAATTATGTATCACCGACAACTGCTGATGAAATAAGCATTTGTGTGTATTGTTTATTGTCTACTGAACCGGGGACCTAGAAACGACGGGGAGACTTCGTTTCGTCGCAGCCCTCAGTGGTTCACAACCCCACACCGAACCCAGGGTTATTGTGCGGTTCGGCCCCCATTTGACCACCCCGGTAACGTCTCATACCAGACGAGTGTAACCCAAAATGTTTGCGTGGTAGAGTAATTACGCTGTACGCGTATGTGGAGACAGTGTTTGCGCAGCATTTACTAGAAACTTGTTTAGATTTCTGTCAAAAATGATGGTAGTTCTCATATTGCTACGCAGCCTGTATGTGTGAAGAAAATCGTGAACACAACTGTTGCTGCATTCTTTGCTTAACTATCGACAGTTAGAAGCTCTTTCCATATTTTGTTTTTACGTCGACTTGTAAATAGAAATCTGCTATCCTGTTCCTCAGTGTGCCACGTGGCAGCAGGGAACAGCTCTCCGCAGCCCAGCACAGAACACATAAATGCTAAGATTTTTCACATACCTCACAATTTCAGACTTATATTTCACTTTTCACAGGACTGTCGGTAGATCAGAAACTACCTGGCACATTAAAACGGTGTGCTGGACCGACACTCGAGCTTGAGACCTTCGCCTTTCGTCACAGGCATGTGCTCTATCGACTTAGAACTCACGACCACCGCTTCACTTTACTTCCGACAGCAACGTTCGTGAAAGCAGGAAGCTAGGGTAACGTTCGTGAAGGCAGGAAGACAGGGTAATGTTCGTGAAGGCAGGAAGACAGGGTAATGTTCGTGAAAGCAGGAAGCTAGGGTAACGTTCGTGAAGGCAGGAAGACAGGGTAATGTTCGTGAAAGCAGGAAGCTAGGGTAACGTTCGTGAAGGCAGGAAGACAGGGTAATGTTCGTGAAGGCAGGAAGATAGGGTAACGTTCGTGAAGGCAGGAAGCTAGGGTAATGTTCGTGAAGACAGGAAGATACAGGAGCAGGCGTGGCGGGGGTGGACCGCGGTGGCAGAGCACCAGTCCTGCCAGTAGGCACACATGTAGCCGCACTTGCCCGCCAAAGGCAAAAGTCCCAGGTTCGAATCTCCGTCTGGCATACTGCTGTAATCTTCCAGGAAGCTTCTATAACGCACTTATTTTTTTGTTGACCACATGTGATCGCTATATCTCATGCCGCTTTCACACGATATACTTGTATTTATAAGAAAATACGTTTCCATAAATGCATTTTAACCTTGGATATTTCGTTTATATGTATGAAGACTGTCAATTCCTTTCCTATGCAGTGTCGATTTAATTTTATTTGCATTGTCACTACAGAATGGAATCTTATAAGCGGCCATAACAATTTTATGAATGTTATGTTTATATTATGATAAGTTCGTTACATATGATTCCACTGATAGTTCTTCAAACGTGTTCTCTCCATTGCTATACAGCTAGCCTTACGACGATCGTTTCTGTCAAAACTGGTAGCGCATAGAAGTTTATTTTATCAGCTGGTCTTGGTTGTGCATAAATACGACACTTTGTTTAAAGAAGTAGGTATTTTGTTCAGATAGTATTTCCTAGTTTGCAGTAAAATTATGAAGCAAATTTCAGTACAGTTTTTATAATTATTCGTCACAGATTATTATTGTTTATGACTTGCGTGTGTAATTCCATTCTTGTAATAAAGAGTTGTTTAAAAAATTAAAAAAGAATTTCTCGCTTCAGAGACCATGAAAAGTACAAACATTTTTGTTTAAGCATAAATCAGTCACACATGTGACCTGAAATTTTAGTGATATATATGAAGAAGATTTCAATGGTCATGAAAAGATTATTGAGTCTAACTGACTCGAAACAAAACTTTAAGAACTAATACACAGCACATACTTTCCTGTAAGTAAAGACGATGATTGATTAACTGCAAGATATGATACATAAGCAGATTCATGAAAGCACTGGGTGCCACTAGTTGCTGTTAATTCCACGCTTATAGCAATCCGCAATTCACAGTGAATGCATCACTTAAGTATGTGCAAGGAAATAATTCAGTCTAGAACAATAGTCAGTAGTACCTTCTTACAGTGCATTAAAATATTATGAAGTTCACTGAGACTATATCAATAAAATTATACACTATATATATATATATATATATTGATACGCAATCGTATTATTATCCTTCCTTTGATTTTCAGAGAATTACAATTCATGTTTGGGAAAAATAATAAAACTAATAATTATCACTCTCCAATGCAGTATTCATAATCTATGATTTTGTAGAGAAATTTCCAAGTCCATTTGGGGCATAAAGGTTTTCACAACATTTAGTACACTTTTAGAAGGGACAGTTACTCTAATTTTCCGTCAAGTTTTCTCAAAACATTATACAAATATCAGTACTGTAGTCTTATATAGAGCTATACTCCCTTACAACTGAGTTAAAACTCAAGAATATTGCTGCACTGAAAATGTATCTCTAATTCAGTTTTATAAGCTAGTTCTTCGTTATCCAGAATTATTCACAAAACCACAATGGTTTTATCCTGTTAGCTTGTTTCTACCTCCAAATAAGAAATTATGCATCATCAGTTATTAGATTACATAGGGTAAGTGAGACCATTTATAATAAACGCAGCATACAGAAATCAGAGAATTATTGCCTGGGTTTACATAGGAATTAGGTTTTTACACTGCAGGAATATTTTACAGTTTGGGCTTTTACCAATGAAGATGGGTAGATTTACAGATCTTTTCATACAGCAATGAAGTTTCTTCCAGATATGATAGTACTAATTTCTTTCGTCACACATACATCAATTTACCTTGGTAAAGATAAAATCAAGTTACTTTATCTCATTGGTGTGTTTTGAGACAAGTTTCTGAAATTCAGTATTAAGTAATTTACTTTAGTAACACAGTTATGCAAGACCACGTTTACTACAGATGTTTAAAAATTTTCGCTCAGCAAATAGATCAAATTTACATTATAATAAAGGGTTCATAAAGTTACCGCTAAAATCTGTGATTTTAACGATCGTCTAATAGATCTTATAATAATATTTTTCCATGAGATCCTCTGATAGTTTCTGTTCAAATATAGTGGACAGTTATGAGTACATAATTTAACGTATTGAGTTTAACAGTTTACTTTTGTGGAACCGGTCGCATTTGACAGGAGGCTTCTCAGGGAAATGGATGGAGCAGGTGGATGGTCAGTTAGAGCTGTGCACCGTGGGACCCTAGCGTCACAGGGGGTACGTGGCATGGGCTCACCAGTCTGCACGTACCATGGGCTGGAACAGCTCTCCCTCCCACTGATAGTTCATATCTTCTCAGCATATTTACCCAGATTATGACTAGCTGCCGTTGCTGCTCGCCATCAGCCATAGAGTACATGTAAGATTACACAAGAGCATTAATACACGTACAGAATTTTTACAACATATTATGGTCTGTAAGAGAACATGTGCTATCACATTAAGACACATAGACGCAACATACAACATCATTAATTTGTGTCATTCCTGGCATAGTCTGTTCTAGTGTGAGAATTTTAATTACCTATATTTTAGATGGATTATACATATAGTTATGCATTAAGGAAAGTTCATTTTATGCTAACATGCACGCTCATCCAAAAATGTACATAGTTCAGGTTACAAGATATATTGCGAGTAGGCCCCCAGCAGGCTGGTCGTGAAGTTTGAATTATTCTTGCTAGCACTCTCCGAAAACACTCTGCCAACAGTCACCTTGATCTATCTTCGCTGTGCTTCACCACGTCCATTGCAGTTAGTGACAAAAGTGTAGCGCACCGCAATCACCAATATAGATGCACACTCACTGGTATATCAGGACGAAAAATATCGTTTAGGCAGTTATCAAATACACAGTAATAATTGTATCCCGTGTCAGACTTCCAGTATGTGTTCACTACTCATCTGTCACTTTCCGTTTAGCACGTTTACAGTGTCCCACTTCTCTCACCGCAATAAAGTGGTCCAGACCATTTACTCTTCAGTATCTTTTTAGTTCACTTTCTGTGTACTTATGACCAGGCAGCAAGCAAAATCCTACATATTAACAATATTTACAGCTTTCAAGCACGATTTCGTGGTATACATAATGATCACTTATTTTTCTCTATTACATCTGCTTCACTCACCATATTAACTATCATCAGACTCTTTAGTTTAATTGGTATCTTTTATACCAGGTTAACGTATGATTTATGCAGTTTTAATTATGGAATGTGATGGCTGAATGTAAGAATTACTTCATCTTTGCATCGCCAAGAGTATACTCTCATGCCTGCCATGAGCAAAGGCGATGTGACATGAACCAATTACTCTTATCACAGTTCTTCTAAGCATGGACCACGGATGGCGAAATTCATCAGTGGCGATAATACTCTCCACTCTGTCAATTTCAATTGTAGGAAATAACTGCAAACCCCTGCACACATCAATATAAGGAAGCCCTTTGGAACAAGACACATCTTCATCTACCTCACATTCATTGTAGAATGTACACCAACGAGGAGAAGGTAGAAATGCTACTCATCTATGGGGAATGTGAGATAGCAGAATAGTAATTGCAATACTGTTTTCTTATGTGCAGGTACATTTAGTACAGTAGTTTAGTCCTTTTAAAAACTGTTGTATAGAGTAGGCATACAAACTGCATCGACATAACGTTTCTTTAATTGTTGTTGTTGTTGAAGGTAGGCGAAATGCTATGCAGGCAACGGAACTGTACAGAGAACGTTATCCTGACAAGAACGCACCTTCCCGACGGATGTTTTCTCGTCTTGTTGCAACGCTTCAGGAAACGGGAAGTTTCAACCCACGACAACGCAATCGCTGCGGCACTCTCTCAGACGAAGCTTCCGTTACTGTAAATCTATATGTGAGCACACGACAGCTTGAACACGAGATCGGAATTCCTAAAACCAGTGAACATCGTATTCTTACGCGTCACCGATTCCATCCTTACCATGTACACCTACATCAAGAATTGCACGGGAATGATTTCCAGAATCGTGTTCAGTTCTGTCAGTGGGCACAGCAACAAATTCTCGCCAACTCGAACTTCTACTCCGTTCTATTTACCGATGAATGTTTCTTGTCAAACAAAGGTCAGGTAAATACAAGGAACATGCATTATTGGTCCAGCGACAACTCATGATGGCTTAGACAAGTGGAACATCAGCATCAATGGAGAGTCAACGTCTATTGTGGGATGCTTGTAACTACAATTATTGGCTCTTATTTCGTCAATAGTAGTTTAAACGGCACAGCGTATGCCAACTTCCTGAGACGAATTCTTCCTCCTCTACTGGATGAAATCAGGCTAAGAACCAGAATGCTTATGTGGTATCAACTCGATGGATGTCCAGCACATAATGCCTTGCGTGCACGTCGTGTTCTGACCCGAAGGTATACTGCCAGATGGATTGATCCAGGAGGAAAAGTTACTTGGCCTGCTTGGTCTCCTGATTTAAATCCTCTGGACTGTTTTCTTTGGGGATGCATTAAAGACGTTATCTATCGCGATATTCCAACAACTCCAGAGGACGTGCAGGAACGTATCGTGCTTGGTTGTAATTCTCTTCAGCAAGCAACACTGGAAGCAGTAAATAATTCTTTCATTCAACGAGTGCATCAGTGTATCGGCATCCAGGGTGACCACTTTGAGCACCTTTGAATGTTTTACTCCTGAGCAATGGTACAGGAGAGTCAAAGCCAATTTTGTGTTATGTTTTTTACTTTGTTTTCATTTGTTTTCTGACAACTCCAGCAAATGGACGAGTTTGTGATCCTGGGCTCAAAGTCAACGTTGTGTTATGTAATTAATAACGTTGTGTTTCAGTGAATGGTACTCTGTGATACATTTTTGAATAGGTCTTTAGGAGAGGAAATGAGTTAACGAATAAAAAATCCAGGGTGCCATTTAAAAAAGTCATACCGCTGTTCATATCTTTGTAAGAAACAAAGCTACAACGAAGGCAATCATGCTGACTGGTGTCCCCCTGATGGCTAAAGAACATTTGCCTGAATTATTTTGCAATTTGCATCTGTACAAAGAGTTATTTAGGGTGGTCAAGATAAATGGGACACGCTGTATAAGACAAGTGTCTGGTGCAGTTGTAACATCGGTTACTGCAGCTACAATGGCAGGTTATCGAGATTTAAGTGAGTTTAAACATGGTGTTTGCGCGCGAGCGATGGGACACAGCATCTAAGAGATAGTTATGAAGTGGTGACTTTCCCATACGACCATTTCCCGAGTGTACCGTGAATATCAGGGATCCGGTAAAACATCAAATCTCTGACATCTCTGTGACCCATGACGACTGAAGAGAATCGTTTAGCGTGACAGAAGTGCAATCCTTCCGCAAATTACTGCAGGTTTCAATGCTAGACCGTCAATAAGTGTCAGCGCGCGAACCATTCAAAAGAAACGTCGTCGATATGGGCTTTCGGAGCCGAAGGCCCACTCGTGTAACCTTTATGACTGCATGACACAAAGCTTTACACCTTCTATGGGCCTGACAACACCAACGCTGAACTATTGATGGCTGGAAACATTTTGTCTGGTCGGACAATTCTCATTTCAAACTGTATCGAGCGGATGGACGTGTATGAGTGTGGAGACAACCTTATGAATCCATGGACACTGCATGTCAGCAGGGGACTGTTCAAGCTGGAGGAAGCTCTAGACGTGATCAGTTGGGGTGATATGGGACCCCTGATAGGTCTAGATACGACTCTGACACGTATGTAAGCATCCTGTCTGATCAGCTGCATCCATTCATGTCCACTGTGCATTCCGAGGGTCTTGGGATATTCCGGCAGAACAATGCGACCCTCCACACGTCCAGAATTTCTACAGAGCGGCTTCAGGAACACTCTTCTGAGTTTAAACACTTTCGCTGGCCAGCAGACTCCCCAGACATGAACAGTATTGAGCGTATCTGAGATGCCTTGCAACGTGCTGTTCAGAAGAAATCTCCACGCCCTCGTATTCTTACGGATTTATGGATAGCCCTGCAGGAGTCACGGTTTCAATTCCCTCGAGCAGTACTTGAAAGGTTGTCGAGTCCAGCCACGCCCCGTTGCGGCACTTCTGCGTGCTTGCGGGGGCCCTGCTCGAGATAGCCAGTTATACCAGTTTCTCTTGCTCCTCAATGTACATCCCTGTGATGTTATAGTGCTCTTTGTCTAAGTCTCTCAAGTGTGTATCTTCTAGTGAATGTCTAAGAGTCAAGTCCAAGCATGCGCAACAAGATATTATTTCCTACTTTTCATGGAACATTGATTCCTATGACGTTGTTTAAGTTATGGTTGATCTATGACTCCCTCTTAAAATTACTATATACAGCTTCCAGTGAGGACCATGATTTTCCTGATTCTTCCTCTACTATTACGAAATAAAATCTTAAAAATAAAGAGAAAGCTATTTTATGCATAATAAAAAATCTGTTCTACAAGGAATATTTACATATTACGGCATATTTGTGCTACACCATTTCTTATTAAATTAGGTAAACAGTTCAAAAGGAAAAAAATACACATATACACTCCTGGAAATTGAAATAAGAACACCGTGAATTCATTGTCCCAGGAAGGGGAAACTTTATTGACACATTCCTGGGGTCAGATACATCACATGAACACACTGACAGAACGTCAGAACCACAGGCACATAGACACAGGCAACAGAGCATGCACAATGTCGGCACTAGTACAGTGTATATCCACCTTTCGCAGCAATGCAGGCTGCTATTCTCCCATGGAGACGATCGTAGAGATGCTGGATGTAGTCCTGTGGAACGGCTTGCCATGCCATTTCCACCTGGCGCCTCAGTTGGGCCAGCGTTCGTGCTGGACGTGCAGACCGCGTGAGACGACGCTTCATCCAGTCCCAAACATGCTCAATGGGGGACAGATCCGGAGATCTTGCTGGCCAGGGTAGTTGACTTACACCTTCTAGAGCACGTTGGGTGGCACGGGATACATGCGGACGTGCATTGTCCTGTTGGAACAGCACGTTCCCTTGCCGGTCTAGGAATGGTAGAACGATGGGTTCGATGACGGTTTGGATGTACCGTGCACTATTCAGTGTCCCCTCGACGATCACCAGTGGTGTACGGCCAGTGTAGGAGATCGCTCCCCACACCATGATGCCGGGTGTTGGCCCTGTGTGCCTCGGTCGTATGCAGTCCTGATTGTGGCGCTCACCTGCACGGCGCCAAACACGCATACGACCATCATTGGCACCAAGGCAGAAGCGACTCTCATCGCTGAAGACGACACGTCTCCATTCGTCCCTCCATTCACGCCTGTCGCGACACCACTGGAGGCGGGCTGCACGATGTTGGGGCGTGAGCGGAAGACGGCCTAACGGTGTGCGGGACCGTAGCCCAGCTTCATGGAGACGGTTGCGAATGGTCCTCGCCGATACCCCAGGAGCAACAGTGTCCCTAATTTGCTGGGAAGTCGCGGTGCGGTCCCCTACGGCACTGCGTAGGATCCTACGGTCTTGGCGTGCATCCGTGCGTCGCTGCGGTCCGGTCCCAGGTCGACGGGCACGTGCACCTTCCGCCGACCACTGGCGACAACATCGATGTACTGTGGAGACCTCACGCCCCACGTGTTGAGCAATTCGGCGGTACGTCCACCCGGCCTCCCGCATGCCCACTATACGCCCTCGCTCAAAGTCCGTCAACTGCACATACGGTTCACGTCCACGCTGTCGCGGCATGCTACCAGTGTTAAAGACTGCGATGGAGCTCCGTATGCCACGGCAATCTGGCTGACACTGACGGCGGCGGTGCACAAATGCTGCGCAGCAAGCGCCATTCGACGGCCAACACCGCGGTTCCTGGTGTGTCCGCTGTGCCGTGCATGTGATCATTGCTTGTACAGCCCTCTCGCAGTGTCCGGAGCAAGTATGGTGGGTCTGACGCACCGGTGTCAATGTGTTCTTTTTTCCATTTCCAGGAGTGTAATATGAAAGAGTAAGAATCACTCATTGCTTAACACTGCATTATCAGTAATATGACTTAAGGTCTTGAAAGGGATATAGTCTTTTTATTTTCTTGGTTTTTGGTAAAGTGAGCTAGTAGCTCTTACCATGTAGTGTTTGTACAATTTCATGCAGACCCGTCTACAGTAATTCCCGTTTCTCACTTTTCTGATACCAGAAAGAAGACTTGAAATGTGTCTGTAAGAGTACAAAGTCACCTATGACATATTTGTGTGTTTGACCAAGAAGCATATCGTGATCTTTGTGCAACTTTGCTACATCGTAAATGCAACTAGAATTTGCCTTACTTGTCTTCCCAGAATATATTATTCCTAGGAAGCTCCAGCAGTGCGTCTACACTCTCATTACTCTCTTTTACCTTATCTACGATTTCGGCTGGAGTGTGTGTAATTGAGCTAATCGGTAGCTGATTTACTATTTCTTCAAAAAGACCAAGGTACTTTACCTATTCTATGAAGTGACTGGCTGCATAAGTTGTAATAAAATGAGTGAATTTCTGAAACCCATCAACTGGGTTTGCTGAAGGATGAAATTCTGAGAATAGCTAATGCTTGATTCCTTGTTCTTTCAAAAATCCTTCCATTTTCGACTAGTGAAATTGGCCACATTACCTGACATTAGGATGTCAGGCTTCCCAGTAGTTACAAAACAGTTATCCGTCAGGTACTTAATAATAGAAGCTGCTTCTGAAGATTTGTCATCACAAAGTTTAACAATGGCTATGATATATTAAGACTTGAACCCAGCTTGTAGTCAGAAGTCGTGCAAGGTCTACTGATACTATATTTAATGGTTTTGTAGGGAGAAGAGGGTGCAGTTCAGTATGCCTGCTGGTACTGGTGGGCTTAATATTTTGACAAACAAAAAGGTTTTCAAAAGCTTTCGTGTGTATCTTCTCTTGTTGAAAAATAACAATACAAGCTCATTTCCTTTGTACACTTGTTCACCCCATAACTTTTCTAAAGTTCTTGTCCATAATTTAACATGTTCTTCCCAAGTCTGTGTGGCAATCAACAAATCATTCACATAAACCGTTACTTTTCCTAACAAATCAAGGTCCAACACATTATATAATGCAATGACGAAAACTCCGACACAGATGTTTAGTCCGAAAGGAATTACTCGAAATCGGCAACTCCTTCTAGAAAATATATAGTTTGTATATTTCCTAGACTCAGGCAACAGGGCCACCTGCCAGTAGATGGTCCTCAAATCCATACTAGACAAAAATTGTATGACATGAAGCTTTTACAACTGCTCCTCTAAGTTTTAAGGTCTTTTACAGACAGGTACTATAATTCTATTGATGTCCCTAGCATCGAAGACCAGTCGAATTTTTCCTTCTGGTTTTGCTACTGCCAGTAATGGGCTCAGCAAGGGGACAGAAGAGGCTCCATAATACCCCATTCAATCATTTGTTTAATTTATTTATCTACTTCTTCACATTTCGACCAAGGAATGGAGCAGTGTATTTTAAATAGCTCTGGTATGGGCTTACATCCATATGGTACACATAAGTTTTTATGATACCTGTTTTTTTTCTTTTCAAGTGCGTCATTTTTAAGTCCTTTACTTCATTGCTGCTGCCAGGTACAGGCCTCTGGGATATCGTTTGAATTATTTTCAAATTTAATCTTTATTCCTCGACAATATTTCCTTTGTAAAGCCTTGGTATGTAAAAGACCAATTACAATTTCTAGACCCTTAGCTAATGAGTATCATTCACTTGAAGAAAGATCAATCTTTGTTTCCTTTTCTCTAAGAAAATCAAGCCTGAAAATGCAGCCTGTAATTAAATTACCTTCTACAAGGAATGGGCATTTAGTTACACCATTTCCAGTTTCTACTTCGATCACATCTGACACTATACAAATTGAGACCCGCTGTCAAAAACACCAACATCTCGACAGTTCTGTACCAGATACTTTTTAGTATTATTTATTTGATCAAATAAGTCCTGGGAAACCACACTGGTAGCCACACCTGTATCGAGAATGACAACCGAACCGTAGGGATACCGCTTACCACTGCTTTGATAATTGCATGAACTGTAGTTTTGGGTTTGTTTACACAGTTATTCTTCCAATAATTCCTCTCTCATATCGGTATCAGAACTTTATCACAAAGGATTAACGTCTTTAAGAATTTTGCTCTCACTTCCTTACACCACCAACATTTTAGGGCAAGATGTGGCCAACCTTAGTTTGTCAAGTTATCCACCTGAGGACATGATTCCTGAGCCACTTCAGTTATGTTCATGGCTGCAATGGCAGGTCGCTGGTGCTGATAGTAAGTGTTGTTCGTCACTGGGTGAAAGTTGTTATTATTATTATCATTATTTTATTATTATTATTATTATTATTATTATTATTATTATTACATGATGGATTTACTCCAGGAAGAGTGCAGTTTCGACCATAATTATCATTGTTACTACTGTTATACCAGGAACTGCCCCCCGTGTTGTGGTATCCTGGTTGAAAACTTGTCAAATCTACATTATTTATTAGGATTCCCTGGGTTAAATCGAAGGGGGTCTGAATTTTGCCATGGCGGACAAAAACCCCTGTCAACTGCTGTTGACACTGAGGAAATATTGCCTCTCCTGGATGTTAGGTGGTGGACATGAACATCGTTTTCATAACCTAAACTACTAACATTAGTGGAATCACCAATCTGAACACGTTTGAAATTTTGATAATACCCATCAAGGGAGTCAAGCAGAGAAAAAAAATGTTCCACATTGGTTATGGGTACACTGACGAGTTTCTCCCTGATATCTACGGGTAAATTAGTTTTTAGTGTCCTCAGTACAGTTCGTTGAAAAGTGGGTTCACTCCAGTACTTTAACTTATTTACATACAACTCAAAATATTTCCTTAAATTAATATTCTTAATATTGTACCTCTCAGGGTAGAAAACCTGTTGACGCAATCGCTCCTGAGTACCTTACGATCAGTATCTAGCAAGGAAAGCGTAGTCCCATTGTTCAAGTATTTGAGAGTATTCAATAGCTTCAGTTGACAAGAGGGCCCCATAACCTTGAATAAATCCTGCTAATTATTATATTTTCTGTCCCTCAGACTACGAATTTGGTAAAGTAACCCGAACTGATCGTATGAAACTGCAGGGTGTAGATTACTTTATTCAGGAATGGAGGTTTGACGATTGGCCATCGAAAGCTCGAGAATTTTCTTCGAACTGACGTGGCTTGAAAACTAAGAAGATACACCACTGGCCATTAAAATTGCTACAGCACGAGGATGACGTGCTACAGACGCGAAATTTAACCGACAGGAAGAAGATGCTGTGATATGCAAATGATTAGCTTTTCAGAGCATTCACACATGGATGGCGCCGGTGGCGACACCGACAATGTGTTGCCATGACGAAGGTTTACAACCGATTTCGCATAGACAAACAGCAGTTGACCGGAGTTGCCTAGTGAAACGTTGTTGTGATGCCTCGTGTAAGGAGGAGAAATGCGTACCATCACGTTTCCGACTTTGATAAAGGTCGGATTGTAGCCTATCGCGATTGCGGTTTATCGTATTGCGACATTGCTGCTCGCCTTGCTCGAGGTCCAATGACTGCTAGCAGAATATGGAATCGGTGGGTAATACGGAACGCCGTGCTGGATCCCAACGGCCTCGCATCACTAGCAGTCGAGATGACAGGCATCTTATCCGCATCGCTGTAACGCATCGTGCAGCCACGTCTCGATCCCTGAGTCAACAGATGGGGACGTTAGCAAGACAACAAGCAACTGCACGAACAGTTCGACAACGTTTGCAAGAGCATGGACTATCAGCTCGGAGACCATGGCTGCGGTTACCCTTGTCGCTGCATCACAGACAGGAGCGCCCTCGATGGTGTACTGAACGACGAACCTGGGTGCACGAATGGCAAAACATTTTTTCGGATGAATCCAGATTCTGTTTACAGCATCATGATGGTCTCATCGGTGTTTGGCGACGTCGCGGTGAACGCACATTGGAAGGGTGTATTCGTCATCGCCATACTGGCGTATCAATCGGCGTGATGGTATGGGGTGCCATTGGTTACACGTCTCGGTCACCTCTTGTTCGCATTGACGGCACTTTGAACAGTGGACGTTACATTTCAGATGTGTTACGACCCGTGGCTCTACCCTTCATTCGATACCTGAGAAACCCTACATTTCAGCAGGATATTGCACGACCGCATGTTGCAGGTCCTGTACGGGCCTTTCTGGATACATAAAATGTTCGACTGCTGCCCTGGCCAGCACATTCTCCAGATCTCTCACCCATTGAGAACGTCTGGTCAATGGTGGCCGAGCAACTGGCTCGTCACAACACACCAGTCACTACTCTTGATGAACTGAGGTATCGTGTTGAAGCTGCATGGGCAGCTGTACCTGTACGCGCCATCGAAGCTCTGTTTGACTCAATGCCCAGGCGTATAGAGGCCGTTATTACGGCCAGAGGTGGTTGTTCTGGGTACTGATTTCTCAGGATCTATGCACCCAAACTGCATGAAAATGTAATCACATGTCAGTTCTAATATAACATATTGGTCCACTGAATACCCGTTTATCATATGCGTTTCTTCTTGGTGTAGCAATTTTAATGGCCAGTGGTATATTAATCAGACGTGCGGCAGCGTAAGAAACCCCGAACACAAAGAAAAAATTTTATTAAAATTTTAATAGACGAAGCTTCAAAGCTTCAAAAACATTTAGAGCGCCTGTGCTTCCAGGTACAGAACCACGTTAAATATTGTAGAGTGCCTGTGCTTCTAAGTACAGAACCACAGACAAGTGTAGTAGTACTTCATGTTACGATATGCGATGACAGTGAGCGTTGGAACCGATAAGCAATTAATCAGATGCAGAAACAAACGCATCGAAGGTAACCGACATTTCAGAAGAGAAAGTGTTAAAAAAGGACTAAAGGGCACTGGATGCTGCTGTGGTGACCGATACGAGAGATGCGTCGTAGCGAGGACAGGACTGCCGCACTGCTGCCGCAGGGAATCGGCTTGTGCGTCCTCGTCTGGTGACTGACACAAGGAGACGTGGTGTCCTGCATTTCCACATAGCAGAGTGTGGTTTTGTTGCTGGAGAAAACAAGAAGGGAATACCGGTTTTGTTTGTTTATGCAGCGCAACAGTGGGAAAAAGAAATCGATATTTCAAAAGAAACTGCTAAAACTTAGACAAAACACAGTTTATCACACAATGAGGACTGCTAAAACACCAACTGTAACGCCAAGACCTAGCGATTCACAAACACAATAGTTCGTGTTATTTTTAACGTAATTCCATTATCTGTTTACTCTTTGCTTAAGAACAATGCTTTAAAATGAATCGTGCTACAGAGGTCGGCACGAGTACAAATTATATCCATCTTCTGTGTCAGTCGAGTTGAGCACTACTGTTGTGACAGAAGCCGCTGCAGTTTCCATCTAGCTTCTGCTAAAATGTGTGATGTCACCGCCAGACACCACACTTGCTAGGTGGTAGCCTTTAAATCGGCCGCGGTCCGGTAGTATACGTCGGACCCGCGTGTCGCCACTGTCAGTGATAGCAGACCGAGCGCCACCACACGGTAGGTCTAGAGAGACTTACTAGCACTCGCCCCAGTTGTACAGCCGACTTAGCCAGAGATGGATCACTGACAAATCCGCTCTCATTTGCCGAGACGATAGTTAGCATAGCCTTCAGCTACGTCATTTGCTACGACCTTGCAAGGCGCCATAGCATTGGATATTATTTTATATTGTGGTTATAACATGTACCGTCAAGAGAGATGTTCTACAATTATGGATTAAAGTTAAGTATTATATCAACTACGTACTTTATTTGCTACTATTAATTCCCTTAACTGTTCCAGACCTCACGCCAATCTGCGTGAGCTTAACGCGTGCCTTTCGGCTTCCTCTCATTGTGACTTGGCTGTCTTGACAAGTCACAACAAAATGTCCACTCTCCCTTACTACGCTCTGTGTACCAGCGACGCTGCAGGTATATAGGGTACTTATCGAGTTTCCTTTGTTAGTATGAATTCAAGCAATAGATGGAATTGCCTGAAGAGAAACGATAAACATTTCCATGGAATAATTTTTTTTAAAAAAATCGAATAAAAACAGTATTGACCGCAATATAATATTTATTTGGTGTGGTTACATGTTTCGGTCAGAATGTAACCATGTTCGTCAGATGACCTTCGTGGAATCACAACATCTGCTCCGTTCACCCTCACCTACCATCATGGTACAAATGGTCTGAAGATGGTTATGTTCTGACATAAACTGGTAACCATTGCTAATAAATATTTTATTGCGGTGAAGACTGTTTTTAATACCTTTTTAAAGTGTTTTTGCCAGGCCGCTGTTTTCCTACATGTTCTCAAAAATTACTGATTTCCCTGGAAGGTTCTGAAGGCGGATGCACAACTCAAACGTGTCAGCGGGTGTCGTTTTCGGTGGGGTTATTACGACGTATTTCGAACAAGAACTTCATTTCAACCACTATATAAGGGCATCGTCTTTTGAGAGGAGCTCAAGTTATCAGTGCAGAGCACACAAACAGGCTTTTGATGCCACATGACACACAAATGACAAACTACTTAAGTTTTATAACGAGTTAAGAGCAACTGCAACACACTTTTCAGTTCTTTTCGTCGTCGTGGTAAAAGATTCAGTGTACGCAATACAGTCACTAAAGATTCCTCTTGCAACGTTCACAGCTGCTTACTCTCTGTTTGTTTATTATTTATGATCAGGTAAAGTTGTTCGCCCCACCTAGAGTCGAAAACAGGTATTAGTCCACCACAATGTTTTTGCACTTTGGGGTAAGAATGCTTCGGTGGGCTTATCGTGATTTTTTATCGCTATACCTCACGCTGACCACTTTATACAGGGTGGGTCAAATAAAAGTGACACGGAGAACAGATTTCCAGAGTACAAAGAAACACAGCGGAAGAAAGGAAATACAGTAGTAACCTGACTATAGCAGATGTTGAAAGTGACCACCATTCACCTCTTGGCACTTTTGGACCCTGGTTAGAAATTTGCTGAAGGTGGACCGAAGCTGAACTGATGGAATTGCTGCAGTCTCATCCGAAATGTTCTGCGGCAGTTCTTGAACACTATGATGGTTGTTGCGATACACCTTAGACTTGAGGGCTCCCCATACAAAGTAATCGCACACTGACAGATCAGGTAACCTGTGTGACCAGCTAGGGCCGCGACCAGACTGACGTCTGCCAACTCTGTCAGGCGTGAAAGTTGTGTAAATCTGCTCCAAGATTCGGCCGGCTGCATGGGCATTTGACGTCAGTTGATAACGTCATCCAAGATGGCGGCCATGAAGACAGCTGATGATGCACGTACCGACATCCAAGATGGCAGGAAAGTGCCATAATCCCCTGCCACACATCTCCTGGTAGGAAGTTATAATTCTATCAAGACAATGCAACATCTACCAACGTAAGAAAATCGTGGGAAAGAAAGGACACTTGAGATACCTCTACTAACCTAAGTCAGCTGACCGCCACCTCTTCCTAGGAACTGGCAACAAGTTTGAATTTTAGAGGGAAGATAGGTCAACCAGCCAAACTCCACCAACCTGAGAAAATGATGGGAAAGAGAGGGCATCTGGGCTACCTCCACTAACCTAAGTCATCCAACTGCCACCTCTTCCTAGGAATTGGCAGGAAATTTGAATTTTGGTAGCAAAGGAAGGTCACTTGGTCTATCTCCACTAACCTAAGAAAACGGCAGGAAAGAAAGGGCATTTGAACTACCTCCACTAACCTAAGTCATCCAACTGCAACCTCATCCTAAGACATAGTGGGGAGAGGACCCGACTTGTGCTGGACATAAGTCTTTATTTTACATGCACTATTTATTTAAACAATTAGAGGCAGTACCACCATCAAGTGTATTCACAACAGGTTCTGGGTCTAGAACACAGTACCACCACCAGAGGGTGTTGTCGACCCTTCCATGATATAATCCACGATGGCGGTCTGAAGGTGGAGAGGAAGGGCCTCATAACAGGATTTTCAGTGGTATATTGTTTATTTATAAAAAAAATCAGTTTGTGGCGGTTGGATTTCTCTTGATCATCATTCTCTGCTGTTTGGAAACACGTAAGCCTTGTAGGAAGTAATAACTTGGGGCAAACATGATAGATAACCTAGTGTTCAGCACTGTACTTGGGTGTCTTGACCTAATGTTGAGCCCTTTGTTGGCACTTAACCTATTGTTCTCTTAAGTGGTTTTACAGGTCACCCCATTTCCTTAAACTATTCTACGGCTTTTGATACCAAATTAAGTAATCAGTTATGTCCTACCATCATTTTCTGGTACGCTTTTCGTATTTCAAATGATTCTGAACGCCATTTATGGCGTATTCTTCTTTGTCACCCACCCCCTTAAACATTTGTACTCTGTTTTACACAAAAGTTACTCAAATTAACCTAGTTTTCTGCATTACCTGCTGTTCTGCTCCATGTCACCCACTAACACACACCCTCCCATTAACTATTGTACCACTAACAAAACACTGGTACAATAAATTTATGCAAATTAATTAAATCGATATTTTTCACATGTATGTGGTAGTTTTTTTTTAATTTGTGGCATCCTTTCGGTCAGTGAAATTGATGGACTACAGTTTACACAAAAGATCGCAAGTAAAAAAGCCATCCCGCCACTCGACACGTGACACCGCAGACGCCCCCACCACCGCCGCAGCCGCCGCCATCACCGCTGCCCCGGCTCGAGCCCACCCCGGACGCAAACACAACAACATCACTCTTGCGTCCATGGGCCACCCTTCCTCAGGCTAACAAAATATCAATCCGGCCGCTCACATTGGCCAGATCCCACAGCGCTATAGAAATCTGTTCCAGAATAACACAGGCTGCTTTCTCGCTAGCGATCCTAATGGAACATGCAAGCTGTGTCCAGCCGTGTGTACCTGCCGCAGTGTGACAGACGTAAAGCTGCAAAATGTGCGTGTAGCTACAAACCACTGGAAGTGCATCAAACAATGTTCTCATTCTTATACTGATGTCACATGTCTATGTAAAATCAGAACCGAGACAACCTCTCCGAAATTGTATAGTGTCCCAGAATTATTTAACGCTCGCTTTCGTGATGTCTGAGCTTGTAAGCATGGAAATTCTTCCCCTAACAGAACTTGTTTAAGAAAATAGCACAGAATAACATCGAATGCAGTCTTCCTCGCTCTCCTAACGTGGTATCCCATCCATCACATGGTACACTTCCTGCTTTCAACACACACAAACGATACCACAACTATATGGAGACACCTCTATCCCAGCACAAAAGGATGTCTTGTGAATGAATCGTGCATTATAATTGGCTCCTATCGACTTTACCCGCTGAATTACAAATGCCTAGAGTATTGAAGCACCAGCCACCGTTTTCTTTTATTTTTCATTCTGCAGACGAGACTTTCAGCAGGAAAAAACTATTTTATACAGATCACCATGCTGCACACACAATTGAAACCTACTAGTACCATACATATCTCCAAATGCGGAAAGACAATTACGCTGCTCTCCCACTGACGACAGGAGCTTGAATATTGAAACCGATCTCCAACCCGGCAATTTATCACCGTGTACCGTGTTGATGTAGCAAACATACAAATTCCTTCCTGCGCCATACAAAATCATCCCTTTTAAATCGTTTATATATATGCCACAAAGACAGACAGCATTGTATATACCCTCACAGGCACTAGATATTTCCCTGCAAGGTTGGCAGTCATCCACACCCAATGGGTGACTAGAGCAACCTCAGTAGAACGAAGTCACTCTCAGAACTGTTTTACAAATTCGAGCTCACTTGTGTTCAGCACAAACGCGTTACAGTTTCTGGTGCAGACCAGCTTGTTTGCTTGCTTTTCTACATCCATCTCCAGACTGGGATTACAAGAACACATGTATTTTTCCTTGGTTTGCCACATTCTTATACAATTTTCGCGGTATTTCTCGATATCAAGCAATCAGCAGTAGCCTACCGATTGCTCGCGCAACATAATTCCGAAGATATAGACTGGAAATTATTTCTCTACAAACCCAAAACTTTAGCGCTTATCCCGCCTGCGATGACCTTTATGTCAGAACTCGAAACAATTAGAGTAAACTGATATTTCCACTCACGAATACTGATTCCCACCATCCCTATAATTTACAAAGTCAACTAATTTGTTTCCCATTTCTAGAGAACCAGCAAACGTGTCCTTCACCTGCTAGATGCACACATCACAATCCATGTTCACTCAACTAAATGAAGGTGGGAAATCTGCAGAAGCAGTGGACCGATCAGTTTACATGGGAGGGAACAACGCACCTACACATTCAATCTTATCAAATTTCCACGCAATCATGAAAGCTATCCAACACATACTAAGTAGTAGTTCGCTATTCGGTCGTCTAGAGGACAACACAGTTAATTCATCTCCATTCCTACATTCCAACAGAACTCTCCAGTCTGACAGATATTACCGTTAATGGGAATCATGAATCACCCCCACACAGGACACCGACGCTGGAGGCCGAGCACGTACAGGTAGAATGTTTATCCTAAGAAATCTGTCCCATATATATTTTATCCCTGTACTTACAACTAAATGTTACAATCGCGATCTCAGTTGAACGACAGTCGACTATGAGCAAAGTATCTGAAAGACACCCTGTTGAAGGCTGTGGCTCTGGAAATAGAAATACTAATACCATTCTTATGACTTGACATACTTTCCCCTTTGCTATCACAGTACTCGACGTCAGATCCATACCTTCCTTACGAATGGATGTAGTCATTCCCTTTTGCACACGTCGGAACAAAAACACACACTTTATAAGCCTGATGCTCAAGGTGAACCTATCTTGCACCCCCTACTACTGAGTATAATACTTCAATAACTCATCGCTGGTGATACAAAATAATACTGAAAATAAATAAATCAATCACCAAGTCCTCATGGGATTCCAATTCGGTTTTACAGAGAGTACTCTACTACATTGGCTCCTTTCTTAGCTTGCATTTATCGCGATTCTCTTGCCCAACGTAAAGTCCCGAGCGACTGGAAAAAAGCGCAGGTGATGCCCGTATATAAGAAAGGTAGAAGAACGGATCCTCAAATTTACAGTTGCTATCTATGCATCAGCGCGGTTTCAGAAAGCATCGCTCCTGTGAAACGCAACTCGCCCTTTTTTCACATGATATATTGCGAACCATGGATGAAGGGTATCAGACGGATGCCATATTCCTTGACTTCCGGAAATCGTTTGACTTGGTGCCCCACTGCAGACTCATAACTAAGGTACGAGCATATGGGATTTGTTCCCAAGTATGTGAGTGGCTCGAAGAATTCTTAAGTAATAGAACCCAGTACGTTGTGCTCAATGGCGAGTGTTCATCGGAGGTCAGGGTATCATCTGGAGTGCCCCAGGGAAGTGTGGTAGGTCCACTGTTGTTTTCTATCTACATAAATGATCTTTTGGATAGGGTGGATAGCAATGTGCGGCTGTTTGCTGATGATACTGTGGTGTACGGGAAGGTGTCGTCGTTGCGTCACTGTAGGAGGATACAAGATGACTTGGACAGGATTTGTGAATGGTGTAAAGAATGGCAGCGAATTCTAAATATAGATAAATGTAAATTAATGCAGATGAATAGGAAAAGGATTCTTGTAATGTTTGAATACTCGATTAGTAGTGTAGTGCCTGACACAGTCACGTCGATTAAATATTTGGGCGTAACATTGCAGCGCGATATGAAGTGGGACAAGCATGTAATGGCAGTTGTGGGGAAGGCGGATAGTCGTCTTCGGTTCATTGGTAGAATTTTGGGAAGATGTGGTTCATCTGTAAAGGAGACTGCTTATAGAACGCTGGTGCGACCTATTCTTGAGTGCTGCTCGAGCGTTTGGGATCCCTATCAGGTCGGATTGAGGGAGGACATAGAAGCAATTCAGAGGCGGGCTGCTAGATTTGTTGCTAGTAGGTTTGATCATCACACGAATGTTACGGAAATGCTTCAGGAACTCGGGTGGTAGTCTCTAGAGGAAAGGAGGCGTTCTTTTCGTGAATCGCTTCTGAGGAAATTTAGAGAACCAGCATTTGAGGCTGACTGCAGTACAATTTTACTGCCGCCAACTTAAAGACCACAAAGATAAGAAAAGAGAGATTAGGGCTCGTATAGAGGCATATACGCTGTCATTTTTCCCCCGTTCTGTTTGGGAGTGGAACAGGGAGAGAAGATGCTAGTTGTGGTACGAGGTACCCTCCGCCACTCACCGTATGGTGGATTGCGGAGTGTGTATGTAGATGTAGAATACTGACCGAAAATCAGCGATGGGTGGACATGTTTCATAAGTTTTTCTTGCGAGTGCTACCACCGTGTCTTAGAAAGAGAGGTTTAATCGTCTTACAGACCGCCAGATGTTAGAAAACCTGATCCAAAGAACTTCTGTATGTTACTGTCACAAGCGTCCTTGGTTCTACAGGTGCACACAAGCATCCATGTTAAAAGCTATACTGGCTTTATAAATCGACGTATGGCATTACCTCCGAATGAACTGGTTTTTCTAGATAAATACCGAGACGATGATCGCCATAGTGTATAGTATCAGACCAAAATGACACCTACGGTGCAGCCTCTTAATAAAATTATCGCATTTTGAAATCGATTCGGCTAAGGAGCATGGTAGGAAAGCGGTATTTGCAACTTCTTCATGCCACTGCCGCTAGATATTTCTCCAGTATTTGTAATATATTCTGTCTCGATGCAATGTCAGAGGCTCGGTGATATAACCAGTAGGCTATAGGCAGTGGTTGATTGAGAAGGGTCACAAACAGTAGTAGATGGTGTGATGACTGGGGTGGTAAGAAATGTACACTAGCTTTCCAGATCTATAGTGAATCGTATTTCTGGCACTCTGGTATCTCGATACGAGTCACCTTTCTCGGACCTATCTGCTGCAGTAAAACTCCCGCCTTGTTTTAGGTAGCCCCTCAGACTCTACGCTCCCACCCATGCAGCCTTGCGCACGTGGTCGCTCCAGTGTAAGTCGGAGCTGAGCAGGGCTCTGAGGAAACTGTATCTATCACCTCCTGCAAACTGTGAAGAAACAGGAGAAGATGAGATACTGCGACAGAACTGTGTTTTGAACATTCGACCGAAACGAAGCCTGCTCCTGCAACACAAGGCAGTATAAAAGACAGTTCAGGAACTTGGGAAGGACATGGAGTTTGCTAGTGCATTGTGGTCCTTCTCCAAACTACCTACAAGTACTACTAAGATCCACGTTCATTCACATCTATCTCCCCAACACGCTATCTTCGTTATTGTGTACCATCCATCAGAGGAAAAATACAAACTTTAAAATCTCAACTAACTTCATCTGATAGATAACTAGGTAAGATTTTACCACGTCTCCCTCCTCCCATATCTCAAAAACAAATATCGCATGCATGCTGGCATCGTTCACATGTGACGATCCAATTAAATATACAGATATTGACCAACTGCACAGGCCAATTCAAAGTTCCATCGCCCATACTCTCGGAGGATGATCGTACCCCGCGGACTATATCGTAAGTCGCGAGAGACGCCCCCTGTGTGCCTGTCTAGTTGTTTGGAACAATATTTTCTAACACGCTTTGTACACTGCCAGACATTTTCTCTTTCCGCCACGACTTCAAGGTGTGTGTCAGGTTCTAAACTGACATTAGGAGGTTCTGATCCACAGCCTCTCACAGACAACAAGGACACCACCCCAAAGTACTGCTATCCAAGACATTTGCCTGTGACACGATTGACGTCATTCAAGATAGCTGCTGTGACGTCAGGTAATGATTTGATTGACATCATTAAGACATTCTGATCCACGGCCTCTCACAGACATCACCCCAAAGTACAGTTATACAAAACGTCGCACTGTGATGCGATTGACGTCATTCAATATGGTTGCTATGACGTCAGGTGATGACATGAGTACCTTTACACGAAGTGGCTGGAAAGTGCCAAGCCCCCTGGCGGGAAGTTTGAATTTTGGAGGGAATATAAGTCAATTGGACTACTTCTAGACGTCGCACTGTGTAAATCATATTGTTACTGCTGTTACCATAACACGCCACAGCGACTGGATGACTTTAAACAAAAGACAGTTACAACATAAGCAAATTGGGGGCGTTTGGCGGCGTTGTGGATGGTTTCCAAACTACAGTCAGAAAGTGATTCACGAGCTCTACATTTAAACTCATCTGTCACAGTGACCGAATAGCTAATGATTCTACGCTCCGTATCGACTAATTCATCTTGCAGTCATGTAAGCGATCACTGTTTCGGTGCTATCCACCCCAGACGCTATTGTCACTCCCACCAAAACTCTTTCTCCAACTCAAACAAGCGACATCAGTCAATCATTACGTGGTAACCAACAGCGTGCCAGTAGATGGATGAGGTGGAAAAGACACCATCGATGTACTCTAGTAATAAGCATCACAGTTCATAGCGCGAAAAATTTTAGCAATTTTAGAATAATTTCAACACCGACCAATAATGTGACAGCGTGTTTCCCAGTTCCAGTATCGTAGCTAAACCACCCCTTCTTCTCTTTGTATCATTGCGAATGTGGATTGGTAATTCTCTAACACATACATCATCAAACTATATCAGACAGCACTCTGATATTTCTAACACCTCGAGCGTAGTGCTTCATTTACGATCTATCTCTCTGCTTATGGGAGTCACAGAGCATTCTCGCATCCTTAGGGAAATATTAGAGACTGGAAGACCGTCCTCACACTGTCTTTGATCGACCCGCCCTGCAGCACCGTCGCCGATTTAATCTGCAACCGACCAGAAGTAGACCGCTACATTCCACGTCTCGTAACTAAATGGAGCTTACCGGGTCCTCACCCATCCAAGTGCACAAGATTTCTCGAGGTGTGCTCACACCTAGTAAGTTATCACTCCATATCGATGTATAATAACAGATTTGAAAGTGTCGTGATGTAATAGCTGACGGTTGAGAAGAACAACAAACGGATGATTTTTACTAGGGGAGTTTCAAATGTCGTTGCAAAGTCCGAGAGATGGCACCTCCGGCGCGTATCGAGGTCATGTTGAGTTAGCAGCATCTTTGGAAAGAACGCACACCAAGTCTCAGCCATATTGGTCTATTTCTTTGTGTTTGGCATTCGTGTAAATCAAGGAAGTCGGGTGATTGTCAAAAAATGGACGAAAAAGGATTTCGCGCGGTGATTAAACATTACTTTATGAAAGGCTAAACGCCTCAGGAGACTAAAGAGAAGGTTGATAAACATTACGGTGACTCTTCACCTTCGATTAGAACAGTTTATAAGTGGTTTCAGAATTTTCGGAGTGGCCATATGGGCACAAGTGTTGCTGAACGTTCGGGACACCCAGTGGAGGTTACGACTCTCGAAATCATTGATAAAATCCATGATGTGATAATGGATGACACAAGAAGTAAGGTGCGTCAGATTGATAGTGCTGCGGGTATCTCGACTGAACGGGTACATAATATTTTGCATAAACATTTAGACATGAGAAAGCTATCCGCAAGATGGGTTCCGCGATTGCTCACGCTTGACCAAAAACGGAATCATGTGAAGTGTTGCAACGATGGTTTATAGCTGTTCAGGAAGAATCTGCAGGACTTTAAGTGTCGTTTCGTCACTGAAGATCTAACATAGATGCATTACTATACTCCTGAGACTAAACAACAATCTAAAAAATGGGTTACCAAGCGAGAATATGCACCAAAAAAGGCGAAGACCAATCGTTCGGCCGGAAAAAAAAGTTCAAATGTGTGTGAAATCTTATGGGACTAAACTGCTAAGGTCATCAGTCCCTAAGCTTACACACTACTTAACCTAAATTATCCTAAGGACAAACACACACACCCATGCCCGAGGGAGGACTCGAACCTCCGCCAGGAGCAGCCATTACTGCAGCGCCTTAGACCGCTCGGCTAATCCCACGCGGCTCGGCCGGAAAGATTTTGGCGACTGTCTATTTGGGATTCGCAAAGGATAATCCTCATCCACTATTTGGAAAAGGGTAAAACCATTACAGGTGCGTATTATTCATCGTTGCTGGACCGTCTGAAAACCGAGCTGCAAGAAAAACGCCGGCTATTGGACCACAAAAAAGTCCTTTTCGATCATGACAATGCACCAGCACACACCTCATCAGTTGTGGTCCCAAAATTAATGGAAATACGATTCCAACTCATTTCACATCCTCCCTATTCTCTAGACTTGGCTCCCTCGGACTACTATTGTTCCCCAATTAGAAGAAATGGCTGGCGGGACGAAGATTTTATTCAAACGAGGCGGTGATAGCAGCAACTAATAGCTATTTTGCAGACTTGGACAATTCATATTATTCGGAAGGGATCAACAAATTAGAACAGTGTTGGACGAAGTGCATAAGTCTAAAGGGAGACTATACAGAAAAATAAAAAAGGTTTACCCCAAACACGTAAGTAGTTTCACCGACTTTTCAAACGCCCCCCGTATGCGCGATGGAGCTCCAGGTTGATGGAGTTTGACGCATTCTTACGTAAATCAAACAAGCTATCAATTTTAAAGTATTATTGCAGAATCTAGGACCAGTACCTGGAAGGTACTGGTAAGAGAGGACATAAACACACGCTCTCCTAAGGCTACAGCGTCCTGCGCTTAAAACGGGCTATAATGCTAGATCGATTGTGTTTCTGACCTATCGGTAGTATGGAACGTAGCGCAGTTAATATTCCAGTGTAAGAAAAATATTTCAAGCGCAGGACATATATCCTTCTCCCCGGTTTCTCTACGATAAGCTATGTTACCGAACCGTAAAACGAAAAAACTACTGCCTTGAAACATCGGTTCTGCATGATACGAGCACAATATAGCTTTTCAGATACATATAGTGTCCACTGTTCACATCCTATCACGGTTCAGAAATTATCCGATGCCTGCATTAGGCCAATATAAAATGATCGTTAGTAGAGGGGTATACCTCCTACAAGGAAACAGGTAAACGCATAGCAGCAGCGTCCGACATGTGAAGATTACAAGTCATTCTGTCACTAATTCTGTAAACAGCACAAATATATGCATGGGGATTGCAGCATCCTATTGCTAACTTAATTATGACGCTGAAATCTCTATTTTACACCCAAAATGCGACAAGGGGCATGGAGTACATTGCATAAATGAAAGCCATTTTAGAGAAATGTGTGAAGTTTCATCACACATGAGATGGAAGTCCTCTGTTGACCGACATATTTACCGTTAACGGTCGCAAGTAGACAGTTCTGTAAATCACATACAGAACACGTTACTGTATACGAGTCGAACGCAGGCTATGTCACGTAACTGATGAATCCTGACAGAACAGTGGAAAAATTGATCTGTAGCAACTTCTGCCTCTCAAGAATTCATCATCAGCCTACCATTAAATGGTACCTCGTTACAGCTCCATCTCAATCGATCATCCAGTCCACTCTCTGTTATCGTTAACGCAGACACAAGTAAGTTTAGAGGTGGATGGTTCTCTGTCTTCCAGAAAAGTGTCAAATACACTACTCAACTCGCGTTTATCACTTCCACATTAATAGACGTACAGTACAATGCTACTTCGACAGAAAAAAAATTGACCACTTCCCTGATTCCATTCGCTTCCATGTCGACATTTTCTCGGATTCCATTTGCTGCCGCGTACTTGTCCCCATGTACACATTGTTCTGCGCGAACCAGAACATACGCAAGTGCTTCCCCTATTTCACCGCATTTTGGTATATATTCGGTCAATTTATACCTGTTCCTCATCATTTTTCGCAATTCTAACGATTCTTTTTAAAGTCAGGTCTATCCATGCGATCATGGCATAGCCTCTCGTTCTGTTACAAAACTGCTTGTAAATGTAGCACAGATGTCAACACCGAGCCCAAATGCACTGATTTTGAGGCCTAATATAGCACTGTATTCGATTGTATCCAGTCACCTCCACATGTGGAGAGCGTTTGCTCTGTTTTCTGTATGTTTGTGTATATGTATGTGTTGCAGATGGCTCCCAGGACCCATCGCCTCCACTGGTGGACCAAACTTCAAACATAGAATACTTGTTTGGACGTAATGCGTGGATGCTCCACCTGTGAACCTATCGCAGATGTGACGTGTGGTGGATCCACCTCTGAACATCGGTCCGGATATATAGTCTGTGGCAGATCCCCACTCGAATGCTAACTCGGAAGTAGTATATTGTGGATCTGCTCCCCAACACAGCTTCGTTCATTGTGCACGACGGGTCCACCTTCAAACCCTATCCCTTGCACGGCATATTGTGGATCTGCTTCCCGACACGGCTCCAGATATAATGCACGGCAGGTCCACCTCCGAACGCTAACTCGGGACGACTACGGTTCCTGGGGGCCATCCGCAACGCATTCATATACACAGACATACAGAAAACAGAGCAAATGCTCTCCAAACGTGGAGGTGACTGGATACTGAGCAGTGCGTAGCTCATGTTGCCGCCATCCTGTACTTTACACGCTCTTTTTAACGTACTTCCACCTCACTATGTTAATTTAAATTACTACTGTCACTGAGTGGCTGCTTTGCTTGACTGTGAGCGGCGCTAGCAGCGCATATCAATATACCCCCCCCCCCCCCATAGTATCTTTGCTGGACTGCTATTACTTCCTGATCGTTGTCTGTCTTAAGCGAGTTCGGGTCACGAGTTCTGGCTGCCAGTCAGTTGGAACTCGTATGGAGTGCAATCAGGACCTGCCAGTCGGGGAGTTGCAATGTGGCACTTGTGCAGTCAGGTTGGAGCTGTGAGGTCTGCTTTGACATGGCTTGCCGGACCATTGCTGCCCTGCATCACTTGAGCCGGGTCACGGTCTTGGTGGATCGTCAGTCGAACGACGGGTTTTGGCATGCTGGTCGTTCATGAGTCGGCTGTGTGTATGTGCATCAGCTCCTGATTTGTCTTGGTGTGTGTGCTTAGTTACTGTTGGGAATTGTTCAGGTCTTAGTGCAAGTGTTTGTCAGGTTGTGTGTGTAGTTGGCGTTATTTCCACTGATGACTATTCTAGATGTTGTCGGCATTCTGAGGGGAGTCGGTCGGTTGGTGCTGACCAGGGAGGATATCTCCGTGCGGCGCAGTCGGCTGGGTCCGCTGGCGGTCCCTGCACAGTGTCGGAGCGTGTCTGGAGCTGCCCGATCGGTACGAGCTTTGTTTCTCACTGACCCACGACGTCAAAGTTGAGTGGTGTTAAGTACCCAAGCTACGTCCATTCATGTTGTGTCGTTTGTTTCGGTGGTTCGCTGTTGGGGAGCTTTTCCTGTGAGCAACACCGAGTGTTTGTAGTGGTGAAATCGAGCCACCGTGTGGTGGAATTAACTATATTGGTTCACTACAATTCGTGTACACCAGCGGAATTTTCTGCCTTGTGGACGTTAGTGTTCTGGTTACCTGCCCTGGCCACTGACATAAATTCAGGCAGTGTTCTTTTGGTTGAGTTAACTATAATACTTTATTTCAAATTGAAGTGTACCAGCGGAATTTTCTGCCTTGTGACCGTTAGTGTTCCGGTTACCTGCCCAGGCCACTAAAGTAATTTCGGGCAGTGTCCTTTCCTCACCTGTTGTCGCTGTGCAACATGGTGTGTAGTTTTGACAGCTTAATACATATTTCATTGTGTGTAATCATATCTGTAACAGTTTGGTCTTTGAGTTTTTATGTACCTATCGGCGGCTAGCAAGTCGTTTGGTCGGTCGGTAAGTGACTGTCTCTTAGTTGGGTTACCGATGGATCAAGTGTAGCTGGGCCCTCCACCTGTCTCACTTACGTGAATGTTAATGTTTGGAGGGTAGGCCCGCCATCCCCCCCCCCCCCTTCTCCTTGGAGCCGTCTGAGTGCCGTTGTCTATACTGTCCTTTTCATGGGTGTTTAATGGTCTGCTTGGAATCTATAATAGCCAATGCTTTAAAGGAAAAATTTTTCATTGAGTTGTATGTAAATCAAGGGCCTTCAGCACGTATAAGTAAGTTTGAATTCTGGCAAGTGGATATTTTGCTGAAAGTTACTGTTGTTGTTCTATCATTCCATTTAGTGCGCTGCCAGCCACTTAAAACTTAAAGGTTTAAGCTACTTTTGAATTTTTGGAAAATCAACTGCGGGCCTTCAGCCGCTTAAAGCCTTATTTTAAAATTTCTCATTAAGCAGCCTTCTGCCTTGAAAGATTTATATTTTAAAATTTTGAAATTTAATTGTGACCTTCAGCCGTTGGTATTGCAGCTTATTTATGTTTGTTCTATCCACTTTTGCCTTGAGCTTTCAGCCCAACTGTGATATATACATATATATTTCAATTATTTTATTTGCAAATTTAACTGTGTATCTTGCTGATTTTTAAGATTTCTTGTTTGAGGCCTTCAGCCGTGAAAGAAATGGATTTTGAAAGGTTTAATGTGTTATTAAATTACAATTTTGAAGTCAAATTCACCGCCACATTATTTGGCCCTTTCCACAATCCTAATCACCTGTTCTGCCCACAGGTTTAGCTGGCATATCACTGCTAGCAGGGTCATCCCCCCACCCCCTCCTGAAGGCACACTGAAACGCCCGCTAAACCTGCTAAACCGTCAAGTACCGGTTTCATACCACGCTCCTTAACCGAATCGTTTTCAAAATGCGGTAATTTTATTACGAGGTTGCACCGTCGGTGACATGTTGGTCTGATGCTACAGATTATGGCAATCACCGTCTCGGTATTTGTGTGGAAAAACCAATTCATTCGGAGGTAATGCCATACATCGATTTATAAAGCCAGTATAGCTTTTAACATGGATGCTTGTGTGCATCTGTAGAACCAAGACCACTTGTGACAGTAACATACAGTAGTTGTTTGGATGAGGTCTTTTAACATCTCGCAGTCTGTAAGACGATTAAACTTCTCATTCTAAGAAACGGTGGTAGCACTCGAAAAAAAAAAAAAAAACTTATGTCCACCCATCGCTGATTTTTTGTCAGTATTATTTCGTATCACCAGCGATGAGTTATTGACGAAGTACTATATTCAATAGTAGGAAGTGCAAGATAGGTTCGCCTTGATCATCAGGCTTATAAAGTATGTGTTTGTGTTCAGACATGTGCAACAGGGAATGACTACGTTCATTAGTAAGGAAGGTATGGATGTGACGTCGAGTACTGTGCTAGCAAAGGGGTTGAGTATGTCAAGTCATAAGAATTGTACTGATATTTCTATTTCCAGAGCCACAGGCTTTAACAGGGTGTATTTCAGATACTTCGCTCATTGTCGACTGTTGTTCAACTGAGATTGTGATTGTAACATTTAGTTGTAAGTACAGGGATATAATATATATGTGACCGATTTCTTGGGATAAATATTCAACATGTGCGTGCTCGGCCACCAGCGTTGGTGTCCTGTGTGGGGGTGATGCACGTTTCCCGTTAACGGTAATATCTGTCAGACTGGAGAGGCCTGTTGGAGTGTAGGAATGGAGATGAATAAACTGTGTTGTCCTCTAGACCACCGAATACCGAACTAATACTTAGTATGTGTTGGATATGATTGCGTGGAAATTTGATAAGATTGAATATGTAGGTGCATTGTTTCCTCCCATGCAAAACTGATTGGTACACTGCTTCTGCAGATTTCCCACCTTCATTTAGTTGAGTGAACATGGATTGTGATGTGTGCATCTAGCAGGTGAAAGACACGTTTGCTGGTTCTCTAGACATGAGAAACAAATTAGTTGACCTTGTAAATTATAGGGACGATTTGGAATGTGTTACATCTTGGAAATCGGTATTCGTGAGTGGAAATATCAGTTACCTCTATTTGTTTCGAGTTCTGACATAAAGGTCTTCGCAGGCGGGATAAGCGCTAAAGTTTTAGATTTGTAGAGAAATAATTTCCGTCTATATCTTCGGAATTATGTTGCGCGAGCAATCGATAGGCTACTGCTGGGTGCATGATATCGAGACGTACCGCGAAAATTGTACAATATTATGGCAAACCAAGCGAAAATACATGTGTTCTTGTAATCCCAGTCTGAAGATGGGTGTAGAAAAGCAAGAAAACAAGCAGGTCTGCACCAGAAACTGTAACGCGTTTGCGCCGAACAAAAGTGAGCTCGAATTTGTAAAACAGTTCTGAGAGTGACTTCGTTCTACTGAGGTTGCTCTGGTCATCCATTGGGCATGGATGACTGCCGGCTGGCCGAAGTGGCCGTTCGGTTCTAGGCGCCGCATTCTGGAACCGCGAGACCGCTATGGTCGCAGGTTCGAATCCTGCCTCGGGCATGGATGTGTGTGATGTCCTTAGGTTAGTTAGGTTTAACTAGTTCTAAGTTCTAGGGGACTAATGACCTGAGAAGTTGAGTCCCATAGTGATCAGAGCCATTTGAACCATTTGATGACTGCCGACCTCACGTGGAAATAGTGCCTGTGAGGGTATATACAATGGGGTCTGTCTTTGCAGCATATGTACAAACGATGTAAGAGGGATTATTTTGTATGGTTCAGGATGGGAATTGTACGTTTACTACACCGACACGGTCTGCAGTGATATATTGCCGGGTTGTAGATCAGTTTCACTGTCTAATATTCAAACTCCTGTTGTCAGTGGGAGAGCAGAGTAATTGAGTAAGTCTCTTTCCATATTGACGATATGCATGGGCATTTTGCAGGGTTTAATTGTGTGTGCAATATGGCGATCTGTGTAAAATAGCTTTTTCCCACTGAAAGTCTCATCTGCAAGATGCCAGCAGCATCAGTAATTCAGCGGGTAAATGGAAGATTCATTCACAAGACATCCTTTTGTGCTGGGATATAGGAGTCTCTACATAGTGGTGGGAACGTTTGAGTGTATTGAAAGCAGGAAGAGTAACACATGATGGACAGGGTACCTCGTTAGTAGCGTGAGGAAGCTTGCATTCGATGTTATTCTGCGCTATTTTCGTAAACAAGTTCTGTTAGGGCAAGCATTTCTGTACATACAAGCTGAGACATCAAGAAAGCGAGCATTTACTATTTCTGTAACACTATACAATTTCCGAGAGGTTGACATGGTTCTGATTTTACATAGACATGTGACATCAGTATGAGATTGAGAACCTTGTTAAATACACTTCTGATAGTATGTAACTATGTGCATGCACTTTGCGGCATTGCTTCAGTCATGCAGCCCGTGCTATTCTGGAACAGATTTCTATAGCTCGGTCTGTGACGTCAGTATCCATAGGTGTAGCAGCAGCAATGGTAAACACACATGCCACCCGGGGGCGTTTCACATATGGGATTGGTGTGAGCGCTCTTGGAAGTTCTGAAGCGAGATGAACAGGGGTGTGTGCTATGCCTCACATGATCGGCAAGGACGTGACGACATAGGAGGAAACGCTGTGGAATCAGGCCACTGTGAGCAGCTGGGTTGCTGCAAACCTAGCCCACTAACCTGAGTGAGGGTGGCCCATGGATGCCACAGCGATGCAGTGGCGGCCGTGGTTGGGATGGTGTTGGGCCAGGGGCAGTGGCGGCAGAAGGCATGGTAGCAGTGGGGTTGGCTGAGATGTCAGGCATCAAGTGGTAGGATGTGATTTTTACTAGGGATCTTTTGTGTAAACTGTATTCCATAGACTTCACCGGGTAATAGGCTGCTGTGAATTAAAAAAAATCTACCCAGTACATGTGAAAAATATCGATTTAATTAAATTGCATAAATTTTTTATATAAACGTGTTGTTAGTGGTACAATAGTTAAGAGGAGGGTGAGTGTGAGTGGTTGACATGGAGCAGAACTGCAGGTTAATTGCAGTACACTAGGTTAATTTACGTAATTTTTATGTAAATTGCAGTACAAAGGTTTAAGGGGGTGGGTGACAAAGAGTTGGCGGTTGGATAACTTACATTAGTGGTGGTAGTCCAAGTGCCCATTCTTTCCAATGAATTTCTTAGGTTAGAAATGGCGTTTGAAAAGTGTACCAGAAAATGATGGTAATAGTTTAAGGAAATGAGGGTGACCTGGAAAACCACTTAACAGAACAATAGGTTAAGAGCCAGCAAAGGGCTCAAAGTAAGGTCAAGACACATGGATTACAGTTCTGAGCATTAGGTTATGCATCATGTTTGCCCCAAGTAATTACTTCCTACAAGGCCTACATGTTTCCAAACAGCAGAGAATGATGAGCAAGAGAAATCCAACCCCCACAAACTGATTTATCCATAAGTAAATAATGTACTACAGAATTTCCTGTTATGAGGCCCTTCCTCTGCACCTTCAAACCGCCATCTTGGATTATGTCATGGAAGGGATGACAGTACCCTCTGGTGGTGGTACTGTGTACTAGACTTTGACCTTGTGGTGAATACACTTGTTGGTGGTACTGCCTATAATTGTTTAAATAAATAGTTTATGTAAAATAAAGACTTATGTCCAGTACATGTCAAGTCCTCCGCCCGCCATTTCCTATAATGAGGTGGCAGTCGGATGACTGATTAGTGGAAGTAGCCCAAGTGCCCTTTCTTTACCATCAATTTCTTAGGTTAGTGGAGGTAGCCCAACTGACCTACCTTCCCTCTAAAATTCAAACTTGGCTCCAGTTCCAAGGAAGAGGTGGTGGTCGGGTGACTTAGGTTAGTGGAGGTATCACAAGTGACCATTCTTTCCCGCCATTTTCTTATGTTGGTAGAGTTTGCCCAATTGACCTATCTTCCCTCCAAAATTCAAACTTGGTGCCAGTTCCTAGGAAGATGTGGCAGTCAGGTGACTTAGGTTAGTGGAGGCAGCCCAAGTGACCTTTCTTTCCCACCATTTTCTTAGGTTGGTAGAGGTTGCATTGTACTGATGGAATTTGAACTTCCCACCAAGGGGAGGGAGGGGGGGCGTGGCACAGGGCATGGCACTTTCCCGCCATCTTGTATGACAATACTCAATCATCTGCTGACGTCATCAACTGACATCACAGACGCTATAAGTAATCGCAGCCATCTTGGATAACAGTACTTTGGTCAGAAAATGCCTTGGGGATGGGGACGTCACTGCCGCCATCTTGGATAACGGTACTTTGGGGCCATTCCGCCCTTGCCCCAATACTGACAAATTATAATTTTGTTGTCAGTGGCCAAGACATTGGTAGCGTTTTAGAAAATTGTGGAAGCCAAATTTTTGGGTGAAGTGAGCCTGTACTTTTCCTGAAAGTTGGAATTTGAGGACCGATAACAAGCGTTTGTAATCAAACTCTGGCCCTCTTACACATTTCTATTGGCTCTAGTATCAAACGCGCCCCTCTGTTCGATGTGAGCTGGTGCGTGCCGTGACCACGTAGTCCTGCCCCATAATGATACTGGAACTAAGTGTTAGTTGTTCCGATCGGGCTGTAATTTTGCGTTCGTTCGCTCCATTGGCTGTTGGAGCTGTTTGTAGTCCACTACCTTGCTCCGAGCTGGTGGACGGTGGGCTGCTGTCGAGCGTCATACTTCCATGTCCGTCAGTTGTCGCCTCTGGAAGATTTCTCATCTTTGGATGGTATCTGCGTCGTACTTGCAAGTGATTCCTTCCCTTGCATTGTTATTTGCGATTTTTGCCAATTTTTTGGTGCCAGCTGCCTCAATCCTTGATAACTCCGCATGTCTCTTGGCTTCGATGGCCCTTTGCTTGGCTTCGACCTCTTCTTACTGACCACCGTTATCTTGACTTCATTCACAATCGCAAGTACCTTAATCTCTGTTACATCCATTTTGTTTTCTAAGTTCTGCTTTGTGTCTTTTACTACTAATGTAGTAATAAATCCTTCGGCTGACTAGACACATGAGCACTGTTATGCTGTCGAGGCTGAATTTTCCTTGGTGTGTTCTAATCTGCGGTCTTATTTATATAAACATGAGCTTCTACCTGCACATTCCAGACAATGATGCAGAATATTTTCTGTCTGTGCTCTGTGCTTGATTCTGTTGATACGTTATATGAGGATCACCGTTCTGCATGGCATAACAGCTGCCACAATGTGTACGTCAGTAGCATGCAAAACGTGCAGGCTAACCAACTTAATCCGGGCACGGCTGCCGCTGTCGGTTATGTAAAGCAGCAACAATAGTAATGGAAATAACAGAAACGGAAACAACAAAAACTGGAACAAAAGCAGAATCATTTATCAGCCTGTACAAAATGAACAGCAAAACTGGAACAGAAACTACAGTAATACGTACCAAAATACTGGTCCACCACCTCAGTGTAACATCAACACAGGCCCGTGCCAAATGCCACCACAGCCTGTACAAAATCAAAATTGGCTTTACCCACCACTCAGCAGGTAAGTCAAGGTGCTCAACCACAAAAGCCACAACGGATTGGAACGTGAAATACACAATTCCCCCTTTTAAACGTAATACAAGTGTCAAGAGAAACTCCACCTCCACCTGTATCATCACCTGCACCAATTACGACGGCGTCAAACTACATCTACATTTATACTCCGGAAACCACCCAACGGTGTGTGGAGAAGGGTACTTTGCGTGCCACTGTCATTACCTCCCTTTCCTGTTCCAGTCGGTATGGTTCGCGGGAAGAACGACTGCCAGAAAGCCTCCGTGCGCGCTCGAATCTCTCTAATTTTACATTCGTGATCTCCTCGGGAGGTATAAGTAGGGGGAAGCAATATATTCGATCCATCATCCAGAAACGCACCCTATCGAAACCTGGACAGCAAGCTACACCGCGATACAGAGCGCCTCCCTTGCAGAGTCTGCCACTTGAGTTTGCTAAACATCTCCATAACGCTATCACACTTTTTGCTAAAGATAGAGGAGGTTCTTGGTTCACTTTATAGGAAATACAAAAAGTTAGTTATATGTGGTGACTTCAATATTAATTGCATAAGTGATTGTGCAAGGAAAAGGATGCTGGTAGACCCCTTAATTCATATAATCTTATGCAAACCGTATTCTTTCCAACGAGAGTGCAAGGGAACAGTAGAACAACCATAGACAATATTTTTGTTCATTCATCATTACTAGAAGGGCATTCTGTTAGCAAAAAACTGAATCGCCTTTCAGATCATGATGCACAAATTTTAACTCTAAAAGATTTTTGTGCTGCAACACATGTCAAATATAGTTATCAACTTTTTAGGAAAGCTGATCCAGTTGCTGTAGAGTCTTTTGTAAACCTTATCAAGGAACAAGAGTGGCAAGGTGTTTATAGTGCTGATACAGTAGACAATAAATATAATGTTTTCCTCAAGACTTTTCTCGTGCTCTTTGAAAGTTGCTTTCGGTTAGAACGTTCAAAACAGGGTACTAGCACAAACAGGCAGCCTGGGTGGTTGACTAAAGGTATAAGAATATCTTGTAGGACAAAGTGGCAGTTATATCAAAACGTTAGAAACAGTAAAAATCTAAATGCAGCAGCTGTAATATTATTGGTATTTCCGTCCTACGAAAGCTTTGAGTATTCTTTGAAAGACATTTGTTTTGTATAATTTACGTAACTGTAAAGATGCGCATCTAGCGCGGACGCTAATACATTGATTGCGCAGTCAAAGAAACATTTTAACAGAAGCTGAACTGTCGTTCCGCTTCGATCTAAATAAAAGATGACGGTAGAAAACGTTTGTAGATCTTCAGATTTTAATGTACTTCTGCTTGTGGTGTGAAAGCGTGGAGAAGGTCGACTTTAAGCTAAAAAAAAAAAGTGAGCGGTCTTGCCAGCGTGCAGACAACATTATTAATTAATAACATTAAAGTAATTTATGTTCGAGACTGTAATTCAGCAAGTTATTGTTATCGGAGGTGTTGAACAGTGCAAGAATTATCTTCAACGAAAGGAGAAAAGTAGTGACTATAATTGGTGAAAAAAATTGTGAACCAAGGAGACAGCACAGGACAGGCTGAAATCTGATCGCACCATACTGTTAGAAAAGTAATGATGTAAGTTGTATTGTTTATAAATAAGCCCTAATTTTGCTAGTGAGAATTGTTTGAATATATTTAGTGTTTACCAGACTTCTTATTCTGTTCTTTTCCTTCATACTTTTTTATCCTCCATGCCATATTATTTTTATAAATGTCAAACAGCCTTTACTACAGCAGAGAATACTGCGGCATCCTGGTCGTAGACAGAAGGCCGCTCCTTGTCTTCTATACAACTCAGCTGCCCCATTTATTAATGATTTCATTTGCAAATGCAATTTTTTTTTTACTATTCATTGTTAAAGGTCCCTTAGGTAATTATAAAATTCATACTGATTACGTTAAGAAATCCGGGTTGTTCTTTTCCAAATAATAGAAGTTTTTGCGTAATCAAAAACTAGCCTTCTTCTGACAACGATCAGGAGCCGACCAGAAGACGGACGTCTTCGACCGCTTTCGTGTGTCCTGTGGCAAAGCTGTGCCAAACTGGGAACACGGCATTCTAGTATGAAATACAGATTTAAATTGATAGAATTGAGATATATTTAATAGTAATAATAATTTTTTTTATCATACTAGATCTGGCGCCCGAACAGGGACCTGATAAAAAATTTTAATCTGTTCTGTTATTGTTTCATGACATCATCCGGTGGACATCGGGAAGCCGTAAAGGAAGTACTGAACGAAATCGAGGAAGTATAAAAAAACAAAGAGAAAAATTCGAAAAATAACAGCAGTGCGCAAAACGACTGATGTAAGTACGGTTTTTCATTACGCATAAAATCTCGCGTCTTGTATAATACAACTGATTTCCGGAATTTCTTTCCTTACTGCTTCATTTTATCCTATCGCTGTTATTTCCTTGCAGAGTTGCTTATTTACGTAGTTAGAATTCATTTCTGATCATCTCTTCATGCAAAGTTTATTTGTTAGTATTATGAGCATCTTCATTGTTGCTACGGTTAAGAACACAAGATGGATGCCATAATAGCAGGATTCAGTGTCTAGTAGGTGTTTGTCACTTATTTTCAAAGTTAGGTGCCATCTTGTCTTCTACCCGGTATAGCTCGGCAATTGTCACCTACCGCGGTGTGACGTTTGACTATCAGGAAGCGTCGCAGCGTGCGCATCTGAGAGTTGACGATCGGCGTGCTGCGAAAGATTTCTTTGAGCAGTTACGTCACAAACTTGAAAATAAACATGTCAGATGACAGAGGCAAGCCGACAAACAGTGTGGATGACGCTGATGACACTGTTGTCAAGTCATACCCACTACGTTCGCGAACGGGAACAGGCAGACCCGATTCGCGAATGGAGAGAACGGCAGACGATGATGTTGTGCGTGACGTATCGTCACAGCAAGCGGGAGAAAATTCGATGGTTGAAATGATGAGAATTTTTTTTCAAGAAAGAGAACAGGAGAAACTGGAAAGGCAAGCTTATAAATTACAAAAACAACGAGATAGACAAGAAAGGGAACAAAAAGAAAGGGAAAAGGAACGGGAGACAGAGCGAAAAATGGTTTGACCTGAATACCATGATTGGTACAATGAAAAATAGGTTAGATAATATTGATGCCAACTTAGAGGCAAGAATTAGGACAGTCACGGTGGAATATATTTCGGAATTAAGTACTAAAGTTAATGAAAGGATAGAAGGTATTCTGCAGAAGGTAGATGCATGTGAGAGCACAGTAGGTAACGTGCACAAAGACATCAAAGTACAAATCGAAAGTTGCCAGGCAGTTACAACAGAAGTTTCAAAAAAATCCGCTGAGGTCGGAGCTAAAGTAAACAAGCTTGCAGACAATGTCGTCACTCTGCAAGGCCAGGTCAATGACCTGACACAGGCGCTATCCGAAATAAACATTGAAAAGAGGGTGAATGATGCTGCAACCAACGTACGTTCCACGATAGGAAAAGAATTTGTAGAATGGGTCGAGACTAAGGAACAGTACATAGAAAACAAGGTTCAACACGACTTAAAAGAAGCCGTTAAGTCAGCCACAGTTGAAGTTTTAGCTGCTCCAGGTACATCAGGAGATACGATTCTCACTGAATTAGGAGAGATTCGTAGAGTTTTTCACCGAGATCTTCCCGAGTGGAAACGACACCTCACTGAGGAAATCGAGCAGTTGAAACGACAAGTCAATGATTTTCCTAATGACAATAGAAGTGAGCATTCACACTTGCTTTCTTCAGAACATGAATACAATAATAATCCCGTGTCTCGTGTAGAATTCTCTCCACTTGTACATGGACACAGTAGTAAGAATCCTTTAGTACGCAACCAGAATGATCAAGTAACTCTTGTCGAGCTCATGAAAGAAGAAAGCGTTCTCAAGCACCGCGTATTCCAGCCTTTTCTGCCAGAGAAACGCAACATCCACCCAATGGTTTTTCTGAAGTCATTTAATGGTGTTTTTCCTGAGAGCTGGGATGACAAGCAACGTATGCGCTTTATAGTAGGTTACATTCAAGGAGAGGGTTCTGTCTGGGGAACAGAAGTAATTGACAGATGTAATAATTACGCTGACTTCGAAAAGCAATTTCTGAACAAATTCTGGAGTTCAGGCATACAACAACGCCTTAGAAAGGAGGTATATAATGCTGAACCATTTAATACGAGAAGTGCTGGTCTCCGTAGGTACTTCGAGAAATACCTGCGAAAAATACAATATTGGGACACGCCCATTTCCCCGAAGGACGTAATTATGATCCTTAAGTCAAAGCTACCGGTATCAATCAGGGAGAAGTTAGTAAATGTCAGTGACGACGACACGGAGGCTTTTCTGTCAGTACTTGACAACCTTGACATGATTCAAGAAGACGTGCGTGCTAGTGCGCGGAGTAATTGTAATCTTGGCCCGCACACTACACAGCCGCACGGGGTAGGCGCAGACTCAGGTATGTCATACCAACCCAACAACAGTAAAGGACACGACGTTCCGTGCGATAATAACAACTACTATCGCCGTAACGGGAAGCAGAAACATAAATTCCAGGATCAAAACAGGTACCACCCCATATACCAGACAACACAACAGCAATACGGTAATTCACCAGTTAATTACAATGATCGCTATAATAATAATTTCAATGGAAAAGGACGTTGGCTTAACACCAACAGTCAGCAGCAGTATGGTAACCAGCCTAGATTCCAGCATTGTTCTCAAGGGAGAAATCCTCCAGATCCTTCCAAGCAATACAAACAACAGTATGCTCCAAACTTTAGGAATAGTCCTCCACCTTTTACTAACTATCAAAGTCAAAATCATGAACCTCAAAATTCTCGCATCTATTATGCCCGAGCAAACCCGCCAACACACACTATCTCGACTGAAATTCCGGCAAATAGCTCGCAACTTAGGTGGAATACGGAGGCAAACTTCGTACCGAGCGTACCGCCCGGTACTTCAAAGGTAATTGTTAGCGAAATTCAATCTAATGAACATGCGGAAAACTAAAAGCACACTTCGACCGGTTTCACACCTTCAGAACTATTCTCCAGGCAAAGGGAAAGCAATGAATAGACTGATCCTATCCCCAAGATACCAGTTCCAGAAGTCAACCTAGATAATAAGTTAAGACAAGCCCTGATCTCTCTCACAACTCATGCCAATTTAAGAAAAAAGGCATTTGACAAGCATGTCAATAAAGTTCTGTCGTATCGTTTGACCGAGCGTGTTCTTCTGAGGACACACTTCAAACCATCTCTCATCTTACGTAAAAATCGTTAAGTGGCAACACTTATACGAAGGACCGTTTGTTATAGTCAGGAAGCCACATATTGGTTGTTACGTGTTGGCAGATCCAGTTAGTGGACGAATAAAAGGACTTTACCACCATGTAGACCTAAAGAAGTACCATGAAAAACATTTAAAAAAATATCATTTATTATGTTAAGCTGCAACTTGAAACAAGAGTGTGATCTGTTTAGAAAGTATGTGAATCAACAGCATGTACATGTATTCTGCAGGTGACGTAATCATTTGAGTGAGGTGGACACAAAGTAATGATGGAGCTTGAAAGATATGAACTGATTGAAGAAGGTACTCTACGTATTTGGAAAATAAGATTTGGTTTAGTTTTAAGATAGTTTTAAGTTTCTTGAGCAAGAGAAGACTGCAGTCGTTGGATTGAGTAAGGGATGTGCCAAAGTGCCACCTGCTGCTTTAGTTTTAAGTTATGGCAAATCTCCTTTTTACCAAGTAGTAAAGGTTTTCTTTAAATCCCTCATTCAGACCAGAATGTCCGTATATGTGAAGTATTAACCTAAGTTAAGCCTTCAAAGGATTGATATTTTAAGTCGCTAGAACCATGTACGATGCAAAACTGATACATTGTAATCTGTAGATTACACCGAGTATAAGCAGCAACATATAGTTAATGTACAAAGAAATGAATAATGGTACCCGCAACTGGAGAGCAACTTTAATTTATTTATTACTATGAGTCAATCAGTTAAGAAATTTGCATTTATAATAAGAATTAGGTCCTGTATTGGAGAAACTTAGAGAGACTATTCCTATGTCACGAGTATTATACAGAAACCTTCGATATTAAGACACCTAGTTGAGGACTGAGATAATCTGCTTATATTCTTCTGCTATGTCCGCATGCCGTGATTTTGAGATATATTTGAAGATGCTTTGGAAGCGGATTTGTGCGACATTTTAATACTGAAGTCAAGTTATGCCACGTGGATGACACTAAAAACGGTGGAGCCGAAGAATGAATTTGCTCAACTGAGTATTTCACCTATTATCTATCTTCGTATCTTTCATTTCCTTGCACTATCCTATTGTAGTTTTCTTCTTTAGCGTTCTTACCTTTCTACCCTACCCGGTATGGGAAGAAATTTGGAAATTGGTTCAAAAGACCTGACGTGTGTATGTTGTGTGTATTGACGATCGTGGCTCGTTGGTTAATGTGTATCTGCAGTTACTTATCGAAACGTGATGTAAATCTGATTTGCTGTGAGCAAAAGCATCCTAGGAAATAGGAATAATTTTCCCGATTTCTGTTAGATGAAGTTTTGAACGTGAACTGTTCGTCACGCCAAAGTGGGTATATTTTACTGATTATTGATGTAACCGGAAAAAAAGAGCTGTTATAGAACAATAAGAAAAGGAAAAGAATCAGATTTTAAAAAATATATAAAATCTAACGTGCTTCAGAAGCACCATTCAGAATAGCAAACACGTTTTTCGTTAGGTCTTGGACAGTAATTAAAAAAAAACTATGTATATTTTGTAAATGATCCTTTCATGATAAGTAATTTTAGCATTACCTGTGCTACTCTGTGGTATAGAGAGACCTATATGGACACGTATGGGTTGCTGCGTGTGACTCTGTGACAAAATGATGGACATGTGTGTAAAATAGTAATTTGACACATGTATGGGCACGGGAAACTAGTTATCTCTTGTGTGAATCAGAACTGTAATAAACTTATGGACACGAGTGATGTTCCGCGTGTGAAGTAGCATTACAAGTATTCTCACGTTGCAACGACGATACAGTGACTATCAGTCAAAGGATAGACAAGCTATTGTACTTACTGCAATAGGAGACAGTAGTCATTTTCATCGATGACTGTTCTTCGTCGCTGGTGCAGTCAATTTACCGTCCAGGTGGACCATGTCGCCTTGACGAGCTGCTCCAGTACCCACGATTCAACAAAATGCACAAGTTAAAAGTAAGGTTGGCACCCACAGAACTATCTGCCTCGTGCAGGACGCGGACTGCCAACGCTGTTAAACCGCCAGTTCGTTACCACGTGACTGTGAAGCACTGTGGCAACATTCAATGACTGCTCGCCGGCCCCTACTCAACAATAAGCATTCCTCTCCATAACGGGCGCGAGCGTGCTCCAGATTTGAGATGAAAATGGACATAAAAATAATAAAACGTTGATAAACTACGCACGATTTTACTATATTTACATTTAAAGGACACTAATGATGACTTTTCCTTAACTATAAAAATTGCTACGGCAATATTGCTAAATACATTGCTTCAGAAAGACCTGTACAAGACGAAACGTGTTTTGCTAATAGTTGCTAACGAAAGAACATAAAACCTAGACACAAAATATGAATAATATATAATGTATATGTACATAGTCTATGTAGTAATTTTTATTGTCTTAAATTCTTACTCTATATTCCCTTAGATTAAGATGCTAGTTAATGAGCAAGTCCTAATACAGATTTTTTTTCTGTATTTTCATGTGCTGAAACATGAATTGGAATGAGATTAAGACAGCCACCAAACTGACTCATTCGTCATTGAACCAGTCATCAACTTTCCTGATTCCCGACATGACCCGGTGGATCGTCGAGTCAAGAAATATCACTTCCCCCTTCACATAGTGAAATTCCCAGTGTTTTTCCACCAGAATGTGAAAAGGTGATCCCCAGTTGCAGTGCAGTGAAAAGTGAAAGGCGAGGAAAGAATTCCCCTGTGAAAATCACCCGAGTTCATGGGAAATACTCCCAACTACAAAGTGAAGAGTGACGTCGCTACGAGAAAGACTGATAAAAGTTTTATGTTCTGTTCACAATTGTTGGAAATGCACCAATACAGTAATAGAATTTTTTCTTATTGTCAATATTTATGTATATTTGTATCTGTATGTGTATTTAATTTGTACTTGTATCTTTGTTAGTATTTCAATGTTTCAATTGACTGAATGAGAGTAATTCTTGAGAACACGCAAAAAAAAAAAAAAAAAAAAAAAAAAAAAAAAAAAAAAAAAAAAAAAAGGAATCCTTGAACACTTATGATGGCATCTGCCACAACCAAGTTTGTTAATGATCAAGCAACTGTGAGTAGCTTTGACGACTTAGTGTGAAACGTATATAATTCTATGTGCCTTATGTTATGTCTGTTTTGCTCCCTACAAGGAGACATCCTTAAATACTTCATTCACTAAGTACGTGAATCCAATAATATTACGACTGCGCGTGAGTCGTAACGATCTTTCAGACTCATTACTCCTCACGCGGGAAGCGATGTAATATTATTGGTATTTCCGTCCTACGAAAGCTTTGAGTATTCTTTGAAAGACATTTGTTTTGTATAATTTACGTAACTGTAAAGATGCGCATCTAGCGCGGACGCTAATACATTGAATGCGCAGTCAAAGAAACATTTTAACAGAAGCTGAACTGTCGTTCCGCTTCGATCTAAATAAAAGATGACGGTAGAAAACGTTTGTAGATCTTCAGATTTTAATGTACTTCTGCTTGTGGTGTGAAAGCGTGGAGAAGGTCGACTTTAAGCTAAAAAAAAAAAGTGAGCGGTCTTGCCAGCGTGCAGACAACATTATTAATTAATAACATTAAAGTAATTTATGTTCGAGACTGTAATTCAGCAAGTTATTGTTATCGGAGGTGTTGAACAGTGCAAGAATTATCTTCAACGAAAGGAGAAAAGTAGTGACTATAATTGGTGAAAAAAATTGTGAACCAAGGAGACAGCACAGGACAGGCTGAAATCTGATCGCACCATACTGTTAGAAAAGTAATGATGTAAGTTGTATTGTTTATAAATAAGCCCTAATTTTGCTAGTGAGAATTGTTTGAAGATATTTAGTGTTTACCAGACTTCTTATTCTGTTCTTTTCCTTTATACTTTTTTATCCTCCATGCCATATTATTTTTATAAATGTCAAACAGCCTTTACTACAGCAGAGAATACTGCGGCATCCTGGTCGTAGACAGAAGGCCGCTCCTTGTCTTCTATACATCTCAGCTGCCCCATTTATTAATGATTTCATTTGCAAATGCAATTTTTTTTTTTTTACTATTCATTGTTAAAGGTCCCTTAGGTAATTACAAAATTCATACTGATTACGTAAAGAAATTCGGGTTGTTCTTTTCCAAATAATAGAAGTTTTTGCGTAATCAAAAACTAGCCTCCTTCTGACAACGATCAGGAGCCGACCAGAAGACGGACGTCTTCGACCGCTTTCGTGTGTCCTGTGGCAAAGCTGTGCCAAACTGGGAACACGGCATTCTAGTATGAAATACAGATTTAAATTGATAGAATTGAGATATATTTAATAGTAATAATAATTTTTTTTATCATACTAGACAGCCCATTACAATCAGTATTGTAAGGTGCTTAAAAAAGTTATTAGGAAGGCAAAAAGTATGTGGTATGCAGATAGAATAGCTAAGTCTCAGGATAAAATTAAAACCATATGGTCAGTCGTAAAGGAAGTTGCTGGTCTGGAGAGACAAGGACATAGAATCAGTGCGTAGTGGGAATGTCCGTGTTACTGATAAGTCGCATATATGTACAGTATTTAATAATCACTTTCTGAATATAGCAGATGAACTAAATAGAAACCTAGTCCCCACAGGGAATCATATAGCGCTCGAAGAGAAAAGTGTTCCGAGACTGTTACCTGAAATGCTCCTCCATGATACTGACAAGAGGGAGATTGAGTTAATAATTAAATCACTAAAGACCAAGAACTCTTATGGATATGACGGGGTGTCTATCAGAATACTGAAGTATTGTTCTATGTATGTTAGCCCAGTACTTAGCCATATCTGTAACTTTTCCTTTAGGAGTGGTTGGTTTCCTGACCGATTAAAGAACTCGGTAGTGAAGCCACTTTATAAAAATGGAGACAGGGATAATGTTGACAATTAAAGACCTATTTCTATGCCATCGGTGTTTGCTAAAGTTCTCGAGAGGGTTGTATATACCAGGTTATTGGAGCATTTAAATTCACATAATTTGCTGTCAAATGTACAGTTTGGTTTTAGAAATGGCTTAACAACTGAAAATGCTATATTCTCTTTTCTCTGTGAGGTTCTGGAAGGATTAAATAAAAGGTTGTGAACGTTAGGTGTTTTCTTTGATTTAACGAAGGCTTTTGACTATGTTGACCAAAAAATATTACTGCAGAAGTTGGACCATTATGGAGTAAAGGGGGTACCTTGGCTTGGTTCGCCTCTTACTTTAAGAACAGAAAGCAGAAGGTAATTCTCCGCAATATTGAGAGTGGTAGTGATGTTCAGTCCCAATGGGGCACTGTTAAGTGGGGCGTTCCCCAAGGGTCGGTGCTGGGGCCACTGCTGTTTCTTATTTATATGAATGATATGCCTTCTAGTATTACAGGTGATTCAAAAATATTTTTGTTTGCTGATGACACCAGCTTGGTAGTGAAGGATCTTGTGTGTAATATTGAAACATTATTAAATAATGTAGTTCATGAAATAAGTTCATGGCTTGTGTAAAATAATTTGATGCTAAATCACACTAAGACTCAGTTTTTACAGTTTCTAACTCACAATTAAACAAGAACCGATATTTTGATCAGACAGAATAGGCATATTATAAGCGAGACGGAACAGTTCAAGTTCCTAGGCGTTCGGATAGATAGTAAGCTGTTGTGGAAAGCCCATGTTCAGAATCTTGTTCAGAAACTAAATACTGCTTTATTTACCATTAGAACAGTATCTGAAATAAGTGACATTTCAACACGAAAAGTATTCTACTTCGCATATTTTCATACGCTTATGTTACATGGTATAATTTTTTGGGGTAATTCTTCTGATTAAAAAAGGGTATTTTTGGCTCAAAAACGGACTGTTCGAGCTATGTGTGGTGTAAGTTCGAAAACCTCTTGTCGACCCCCATTCAATAGTCTGGGAATTTTGTCATTGCCCTCACGGTATATATTTTCTTTAAAGTCGTTTGTTGTTAGCAATATTAGCTTATTCCCAAGAGTTAGCAGCTTTCACTCAGTTAATACTAGGCAGAAATCAAATCTGCATGTGGAATGCACTTCCTTG